>NC_140948.1:133352408-133859908 GCF_014529385.1 Adiantum capillus-veneris | reverse complement strand
CAATCCCATCTCTGACTCATGGAAACTTTAAACCCCATTGGTATGCCCAATAATCTGAAAACCTGACCATCTAGTATCTCCTTGCATCCTACATTAATCACTGATATGGGAAGGCTGCCATTAGAAGATTTTACACCTGTTTTTTGATGATTGATAACAGATCCACTGGCATTGCAAAAAACATCCAAGCAATCCATAAAAGCATTTGCTGACTCTACATCTGCATTCAGTAAAGCATTAGTGTCATCTGCAAACATTTGAAGGCATAACTCCTTTATAGCTCCTGTAATTTTCATCCCTTTAAGACAACCTTCTGACATTTTCCTGTTGACCAGCCAGCCCAAAGCATCTGAGGCAATTGCGAACATCAAGGGGGCAAGAGGGCACCCTTGTCTAATGGACCTCATAAGAGTAATAGCATCAGTTAGCTCACCATTCACAACAATTCGAGCAAATGCATTTCCAAAGAGAGTGTGCACAAATTTGATAAAATGTCTGCCTAAACCCATGTCATACAAAGACTGAAGAATGAAGTCCCACTCCATTCTGTCATAAGCTTTATCAAAATCTACTTTAAAGAAGAAAAAATCCTGACCATTTTCCATAGCATGTTCCATTCCTTCCCACAGAGTGATAATGGCATCCAATATGAATCTACCTTTAATGAAACCCTTTTGCTCTTGCAGAATGAAGGTGGACATTAGAGAGCTGAGTCTTCTAGCTCAAGATAGAGCAAAAACTTTATAAATAGAAGTCAGACATGTGATGGGTCTCCAATTGCTGAGCTCCTCCCTACTACCCTTTTTATGAATCAGCTTTACAACACCAGTATTCACACAAGCAGGAAGAGCTCCTTTACTAACAGCTTCTTGCCACACTAGAAGCAGATATGGTGCAATAAAATCCTTGTAGGCCTGATAGAACTCATTGGGTATTCCATCAAGGCCAGGAGATTTGCCAGTCTTGAGGTTACTAATAGTTTCTTTGATATCTTCTAGAGTGATAGGTTGGTCAAGGAAGCGTGCTATGTGTGGAGCAACAATCTTCCCTCTGACCTGGGCAATATATGCTCTTGCCTCTTGAGTTTTCCTATCCCTCTTTGGGAGGCCAGAGAAAATATTAGTAAAGTACTCATGAACAGTACTCAGATTGTCCTTGTGAGACTCAGCAATCTCCCCATCCTTGTTTTTTAGAAAGGGGATGAAATCTTTAGCCTTTTTTTTTTTTAGCAAGTTAAACATAGATTTGGTGGGTCTGTCAATCTTTCCTGCCCAAAACTCTCTAGTGAAAGCAAGGGCACTGTTAGCCTCAAGGAGCTCTTCCTGCTTTAGTGAAACTCTAAGCTCTATAAGTCGGGCAGAGGGAGGGTCAGCTTTGGAGAGAGATTCTTCCAACTGAAGAATCTCCCCTGTGATCATCATCCTTCTTTTAGCTCTAGTTTCTTTAGCTGGTTTCTTATACTTGGCGAACATTTTCTATAACTTCTGTACAGAAACTTCCCAAGCCTTAGCAGGAGAGGGATAGCAGCAAAAGGACTCTTCCACAATAGTTTGCACTTTCTGCTTGATGTAGGGGATGTTTAAGAGTGACTGATCCAAGTGCGGCCATCCAGCCTTATAGCTGTTATCAGAACTTTTGAACTCAAAAATCACAGGTTTATGATCAGACAACAGTATGGAGGCATCTGTTTTGCATTGTACCAACCATAAGTTTTGCAGAACATTTACAGACACATAAATTCTGTCTAATCTAGCAGCCCTAAAGCAATTACTAGATTGTTTATTTGTCCAAGTAAAACCAGTATCTGTAGAAACATCAATCAAGTTCAAGGAGGAAAGCAGCTCACCCCATTGCTCTTTCTCATATCCTGCAATTACCTTTCCCTGAGCCTTAGAACTGTCTTCTAGCTTTTCAACCATGTTAAAATCCCCTGCCATAACAATGTTTGAAGGAAGCATAGAGAGCTCTTGCCAACATTCAGCCCTGGCAGAGATAGAATTAGGTGCATACAGACTTACAATCATGAAGTTGATAGGAGCAGCCAAAGAGACAGAAACCCAGAATCCTTTATTAGACATTTGCACATTTGAGACCAGCTTGGACCACTTGTGCGATATTCCAATGGCTGCACCTCCTCTTCCTGCATTGTGATTAGTAACATGCCAAGAAAAACCAGCACCCAATCTATTTAGATTATTCAAAAGGTCAGTGCCTTTTGCCTTAAGCTCCTGGAGACAGATATAGTCAGGATGCAAGGAAAGGTCCTGCATCCACTTCTTAAGAACCATAGACCTGGCAGGATCAGTCAAGCCCTTGTAGTTAAAGGAGATACCTGAGAGATTAGGACACTTCATTTCTTACTATTCTTTTGTGGTTTAGCCATGGAAACTGAAGCTCTGGTTGGATCATTTGATTTCTCTACTTTCCTCTTTGCTTTAGAAATTTGCATGTTGGGTAGGGTCTCTTCCTCAGCCTGTGACATGAGGATGTCCACAGATGGTACTGGTGAGGAAGCAAGAACTTCCTTTGCTAGGTCATCCTTGTTATTTAGCTCTCTTACAAATTGATCATCCTCATCTCTCATGTCTTGAATGTTCATCTGGGTGCTGTCTATATACTCTCCCTCACTCTCTGTATCTGATATTCCTCTAGTTTGGTCCAAGGGATTAGCAGGAGGTATTTGTTGATCTTGAGGGCTCTGTGAGGGACCAGCAGCCTCAGCTTGATGTGTCCCATTTTGTGAGGGACCAGCAGCCTCAGCTTGATGTGTCCCCTTTTGTGAGGGACCTGCAGCTACATAAGAATCCATGTTGAAAGGATCAAAAACCTCTTCAAGTAGAAAATCAAAATAGTTAGTATTAGGTTTGTAAGTTGTCTTTTTCTTTTGAGGTTTAGTAGGAAATTTCCTGTTGGTTGCCTGCTGGTATTTCGGAGTTGTCGAATTGCCTCCCTTTTCTCCCATATCTTGGGGTTTAGCCTGTTGTAGACCAGGGCAATCCTTGATCAAGTGACCTGTTGAAAACAATGAAAGCAAGAGTTTGGCAGATTTCTATAGAGAACTTTCTGTTCATGAAGGAGAAGCCCTGAACAATCTTTGATAGGAACAGTTGTTTTAGGTGTCCTAGTAATGTCTACTTCAATCAAGATCTGTGGATCCCATTTAGGATTAATACCTCCTCTAGATTTCTGCCCTAGGACTTTTCCAAATGCTCCTCCTATTTTTCTTAACCAGGGATAGAATTCGACAGGCAAGTCCGGGAAGTCCTAAGGCATACAAGCATACAAGCTTCTATACTCAAAAAATGTTATAAAAAGCATGACCATACAACAAGTGTCACCTAGTATGCAAAAACAGTCATTTAGTACGTGTGTCCTATGATTTCCTTTGAATCAAAGTAGTCGTAACCTACGACCATTAGAGGGATGAGGTTTTAATGCAACATGCATTTTTCCATATTAAATGGAGTGATGAATGTTGTTAGCACAAATCCGCAAGTAGACACTATGGTTTATTTTTTAGAGAATAACAAGTTTTTTTTAAAAAAAAGTATTGAGAAGTCAGCTTTTTATTCCACCAACGCAGTGCATCAGGTCGGGCACCTAGGATCATCCTTTTCCTTGAGATACCGCCAAGGGCACTTAGTGGGGGTTGAACCCACCACCTTAGTGATGCAAGTCCAACCCTATTCCAACTAAGCTCGCCCCCTTGGGTAGAGAATAACAAGTTTTCATCACCCATAACCATCCCATGAAATTAATGCATGTATGGATTAATCCGATCAAAAAAGGTGTAGTCACCTCGGGCTATTAAAGTCATAGGACCATGGTCTTGTTTAAAAGAAATTCAATGAAAAAGAATAACCTGACTAGTGCTTATCATGGCCATTTGATAGGATTCCATGTGCGTGCATGCTTACTTTGGAGATCTTGACTCCACTCACAGAGAGCCGTCCTAACTTTGTAGTGGTTTACTCAATTTTCACCGTGATTTGTATTCACAGTGGTGTTTGTGTGTGCCTGTGTGTGTATTGGGGGGGAGGGGGGGGGGGGGGGGGGGGGGGGGGGTTCTCTCTTACTAAATATCGGACTCTAGAGGATGTGGCACCCTCTAGAGTTCACCACATGGTGCGCTAGGAAACCAGCTTTGACTGGTTGCCAGTCAAATTTCATGTCTTAGCTTTTTTCAAGGTGGGCAAAATGCTCAAACCAAAAAGGTTTTTGGCCTGCCCAAAGGGCAAAGGCTATAGCGTTGCCTTCTCTTTTTGCTGACTAAAATAGGAAAAGGGTTGAGTTGTATTTTTAAGCATTTTTTAATAAGTCAAAAATGTTGATTGGTTAAAATAAAATAGTGGGCACTCATTGAAATGAAGAGTGTGTAAATCTAACCATGGACATATCTTGAGTTTTGAAATATGAAGTGAGTGCCTATTTTTGGCCTGCTCAAAGGGCAAAGGCTATAGAGATCACTTCTCTTTTTGCTGACTAAAATAGGAATAAAATTGAGTTGTATTTTCAAGTATTTTTTGATAGACTTAAAATGTTGATTGGTTGAAATAAGATAGTGGGCACTCATTGAAATGAAGAGTGTGTAAATCTAATGATGGACATATCTTGAGTTTTGAAAAATGAAATGAAAGCTCATATATCAAAGAAAAGATTTTGTGTTGCCCAGTGCCTTAGAAAGCATGAAACGGACAGCCTTATATGTTAAATGATAAAGCTTAGAGGCTCCACAAATCCCAAGAGTCACTTTTTTATTTTGAAATTTGAGAAGTTCTTTTATCCATCTTTTCATTTTGAGAATTTCATTCACGGTTGAAACTTGAGGTAATAACTAAAGTTGTCATTTTTTTGGTTAAAACTTTATGAAAGGAATTTATCCTTTAGAGCTTTAATCTTTAAAGATTTTTTTTTTGAGATTTTAAAGCTAATCCAATGAGGACATTAGAGTTTTATGACTTATTAACTTAGAACTTTAAAGCTTTTAAAGTGGGATTTACAATTTAAGGATCTACAATTTTAATTTGTAAAAGGCGCTCTAGAGCTTAAAAATGTAGAATTTTTAAAGTGGGGTGTAGAGCATAGGGATCTAAAGCTTAAAGTGTAGAGCTTAAGGTTGCTTTTTAATTCAATTCACTACACTTATGCTTTTTTTTAAAGCTTAGAGATGTAGAGATTTTAAAGTGGGATCTAGCCTCATATCAAGGCCTAAAATTGACGCTTTTTTTTGTCAAGGGTTAGGTAATAACTAAAGTTGTCATTTTTGTTGGTTAAAACTTTATGGAAGGAATTTATTCTTTAGAGCTTTAATCTTTAAAGATTATTTTTTTTTGAGATTTTAAAGCTAATCCAATGAGGAACTAGAGTTTTTTTTAATTAGAAGGTAAAAATTTGAATTAAAGAAAGTGAATATTACATGGATCCACAGGTAGGGGGAGGGTCACCCCGAGACGTTAGAGTTTTAGGGCTTACTAACGTAGAACTTTAAAGCTTATAAAGTGGGATTTACAACTTAGGGATCTATGATTTTAATTTGTAAAAGGCGCTCTAGAGTTTAAAAATGTAGAATTTTTAAAGTGGGGTGTAGAGCATAAGGATCTAAAGCTGAGGGTGTAGAGCTTAAGGGTGCTTTTTTAATTCAATTCACTATGTTTATGTTTTTTTTAAAAGCTTAGAGATGTAGAGATTTTAAAGTGGGATCTAGCCTCACATCAAGGCCTAAAATTGACGCTTTTTTTTTGTCAAGGGTTAGGTAATAACTAAAGTTGTCATTTTTGTTGGTTAAAACTTTATGGAAGGAATTTATCCTTTAGAGCTTTAATCTTTAAAGATTATTTTTTTTTGAGATTTTGAAGCTAATCCAATGAGGAACTAGAGTTGTTTTTTATTAGAAGGTAAAAATTTAAATTAAAGAAAGTGAAAATGTTACATGGATCCACAGGTAGAGGGAGGGTCACCTCGAGACGTTGATTTTTAGGGCTTACTAACTTAGAACTTTAAAGCTTTTAAAGTGGGATTTACAACTAAGGGATCTACAGTTTTAATTTGTAAAAGGCGCTCTAGAGCTTAAAAATGTAGAATTTTTAAAGTGGGGTGTAGAGCATAGGGATTAAAGCTTAGGGTGTAGAGCTTAAGGGTGCGTTTTTAATTCAATTCACTATGCTTATGTTTTTTTTAAAAGCTTAGAGATGTAGAGATTTTAAAGTGGGATCTAGCCTCAGATCAAGGCCTAAAATTGACGCTTTTTTTGGTCAAGGGTTAGGTAATAACTAAAGTTGTCATTTTTGTTGGTTAAAACTTTATAGAAGAAATTTATCATTTAGAGCTTTAATCTTTAAAGATTATTTTTTTTGAGATTTTAAAGCTAATCCAATGAGGAACTAGAGTTTTTTTTTGTTAGAAGGTAAAAATTTGAATTAAAGAAAGTGAAAATGTTACATGGATCCACAGGTAGGGGGAGGGTCACTCCGAGACGTTAGAGTTTTAGGGCTTACTAACGTAGAACTTTAAAGCTTATAAAGTGGGATTTACAACTTAGGGATCTACGGTTTTAATTTGTAAAAGGCGCTCTAGAGCTGAAAAATATAGAATTTTTAAAGTGGGGTGTAGAGCATAAGGATCTAAAGCTTAGGGTGTAGAGCTTAAGGGTGCTTTTTTAATTCAATTCACTGTGCTTATGTTTTTTTAAAAAGCTTAGAGATGTAGAGATTTTAAAGTGGGATCTAGCCTCAGATCAAGGCCTAAAATTGACGCTTTTTTTTGTTAAGGGTTAGGTAATAACTAAAGTTGTCATTTTTGTTGGTTAAAACTTTATGGAAGGAATTTATCCTTTAGAGCTTTAATCTTTAGAGATTTTTTTTTTTGAGATTTTAAAGCTATTCCAATGAGGAACTAGAGTTTTTTTAAATTAGAAGATAAAAATTTGAATTGAAAAAAGTGAAATGTTACATGGATCCATAGGTAGGGGGAGGGTCACCTCTAGACGTTGATATTTAGGGCTTACTAACTTAGAACTTTAAAGCTTTAAAAGTGGGATTTACAACTTAGGGATCTACGGTTTTAATTTGTAAAAGGCCCTCTAGAGTTTAAAAATGTAGAATTTTTAAAGTGGGGTGTAGAGCATAGGGATCTAAAGCTTAGGGTGTAGAGCTTAAGGGTGCTTTTTTAATTCAATTCACTATGGTTATGTTTTTTTTTAAAGCTTAGAGATGTAGAGATTTTAAAGTGGGATCTAGCCTCACATTAAGGCCTAAAATTGACGTTTTTTTTTTTGTCAAGGGTTAGGTAATAACTAAGTTATCATTTTTGTTGGTTAAAACTTTATGGAAGGAATTTATCCTTTAGAGCTTTAATCTTTAAAGATTTTTTTTTTTGAGATTTTAAACCTAATCCAATGAGGAACTAGAGTTTTTTTTTATTAGAAGGTAAAAATGTAAATTAAAGAAAGTGAAAAATGTTACATGGATCCACAAGTAGGGAGCGGGTCACCCCGAGAAGTTAGAGTTTAGGGCTTACTAACTTAGAACTTTAAAGCTTTTAAAGTGGGATTTACAACTTAGAGATCTACAGTTTTAATTTGTAAAAGGCACTCTAGAGCTTAAAAATGTAGAATTTTTAAAGTGGGGTGTAGAGCATAGGGATCTAAAGCTTAGGGTGTAGAGCTTAAGGGTGCTTTTTTAATTCAATTCACTATGCTCATGTTTTTTTAAAAAGCTTAGAGATGTAGAGATTTTAAAGTGGGATCTAGCCTCTATTAAGGCCTAAAATTGACCTTTTTTTTTTTTTGTCAAGGGTTAGATAATAACTAAAGTAGTCATTTTTGTTGGTTAAAACTTTATGGAAGGAATTTATCCTTTAGAGCTTTAATCTTTAAAGATTATTTTTTTTTAGATTTTAAAGCTAATCCAATGAGGAGCTAGAGTTTTTTTTTATTAGAAGGTAAAAATTTAAATTAAAGAAAGGGAAAAATGTTACATGGATCCACAGGTAGGGAGCGGGTCACCCCGAGACGTGAGAGTTTAGGGCTTACTAACTTAGAACTTTAAAGCTTTTAAAGTGGGATTTACAACTTAGGGATCTAAAGTTTTAATTTGTAAAAGGCGCTCTAGAGCTTAAAAATGTAGAATTTTTAAATTGGGGTGTAGAGCATAGGGATCTAAAGCTTAAGGTGTAGAGCTTAAGGGTGCTTTTTTAATTCAATTCCCTATGCTTATGTTTTTTTTTAAAGCTTAGAGTCGTAGAGATTTTAAAGTGGGATCTAGCTTTAGATCAAGGCCTAAAATTGACGCTTTCTTTTTGGTCAAAGGCTATTTTGCGTATCAAAACATGTGCTTTAAAAAAAACTCATGTCATTTGACATGCTAGAATCTCAAAATTGCCTATCATTTTTTGTGTTTATATCTTTAAGTTAACGATATATATAAAAAATTATATAAATTGATTGCATTACACAAAGCATATAAAAGGGTACTTCAAAAATTGCATCTCAAGAAGAAAATTTTATCAGGCCTGACATGATTCCATACATTATGTTTGTGTTTATCCTATCAAAACACCACTTTGATATTCTTAAATCCTTCATAGCGGTCAATATTTATGGTGTAATTTGTAAATCACTTTCTCTATAGATCAATATGATTACCATCCTAGTAGTTTTTTGTTTCAGTTTCATATTCTTTATTAGTTTCCTTAATTTGGAAGGCCTTGTGATTTTATCACTTGTTTGTGGTCACCCCTGCTAGTTGGTTACTAAGTTACTCATTTAAAAATGGTTATGGAAATGATAGCTTGGAATTGAGAATATGACAAAGTATAAAAAATATAATTCCCCACTTTTTCTCTTGAGCCGATGTACATTGAATGCAAGAAGTAGTGAAGGGTAGGTTCTTTTTTCGTGCCCTGGTCCGACTCTGTTCATTTTTGCTTAAGGCTTCACCGCCAACTTTCCAAGGTCGATGGCTATGGCAGCATGGCTTTGAGGGGCTTTGTCATTTTCACTTCACTGCCAAGGGTCGAGATAGCTTTGTCTTTGAGGGGCTCTCTCTCTCTCTCTCTCTTCTAGCCATTTCGAGCAATGATAGATTAGGCTATGCACGCAATGGGGGCGACCATTTGTCTATGATGGTCAGCTCTATCGTGTTGGCCAAGGTTGTGCTGACACCTATGAGCATAGGATTCGTATTTTCCGTGTGAAGACTCTCACCAGAAGAATGGAATGGAGCAACGGCCTCTCAACTGATGTCAAAATGCACCGGTCTCAACTGACGTCAACACTACATTGAGCCTCATTTACATTGAACAGAGGCTCCTCTGCCATAAAGCGCAGAGTCAGGCCGAACAGTTTTGCAGTGTTCTTGTGCTTTGTGATGGGTGTCGTGGCAGTTTGTATTGGAGTGCGGTCTTTTTTTGTTGGCAATGGAGCTGAGGAGCCTTACCATGTTGAAGGGCAGTATTCACAATTCACAATGGTCACAATGACCTATGAGGAAAGGCTCTGGAATCTGAAAGTGTATACTAGGCATTATTCGCGCTATGCATCAGTTCGAGAAATTGTGTTGGTTTGGAACAAAGGGCAGCCTCCAAACGGATTTTGACTCTGTTTGCCGGTCCACATTAGGGTTGAAGAAAAGAACTCCTTGCAATCGTTTTAAGTGTGATCCTCAGATTAAGACACGAGCGGTGTTTGAACTAGATGATGACATATTGATGACTTGTGATGATTTGGAGAGGGATTTTAAGGCGTGGTGAAGTCATCCAGAGAGGATTGTGGGCTTTTAACACGCCTGAATGATGGTAGTCCTATGAAGTATAGAAATGAACGCTATGCTCGTGCAAAGAAGGGCTAAAACATGATCTTGATTGGTGCTGCTTTTATTGACAGTGAGTTGGCATTTCCCAAGCATTGGAGTCAAGAAGCGGACTAAGGAAGAGCTCTCGTCGATGAGCTTCTCAACTGTGAGGATATTCTCTTGAATTTCATTGTGGACAATGTTCGAGAGCTGTAGGTTGTTTGCCTATTGCAAGCATGCTCGCAAGCTTCCACATCTCAGAACCATAGGAAAATTGGACCTCTCCTAAGACATACTTGAATGAGGCCTTTGGCCACTTGGCATTTGGGAACACAATCCAGGTCTGTTCGGTGAAGCTCTGCCACAATGTGCCAATGTGTCAAAAGATAACAAGACATGTGAGACATGCATTAGCATGGTGTGACTGGATTATGGTCATAATCACTTTATTATGCTACCATGGGCCTACAACGTTCTTATGGGAATGCTCATACCTCTGGCATCCATGTGTATGTTGATGGTGTGGGGTATCACGTAGGGGGCGAAGAAGGGACAACTAGATATTGATGTGTGTATCAACAATCTTCATTTGGCATCATTCTATGGAAAGTTGACTTGAACATAGGAGGGGAGAGGATGTCCCTCGGCATAAATGAGGCTACCTTTGTGAGGCCTCTTACAAAGCTTGCTTTTGCACAGCCTATAGATAATATGGAGAACTATTTTCACCAGGAGAGCCTAATTGGTATAGGGGACACTAGCAAGGTGTACAAAGTTGGGTTTAAAGATGGGTCTATGGTTGGAATCAAGAAGTTGTTGCAGTTCAGCTATCACTAAGAAAGAGAACTCATAGCAAATATGGATACTTTGAGCAAGACTTAGCATAGAAACTTGGTGTTCTTGTTAGGCTATTGCAAAATGGGCAAAGAAACGCGGTTAGTTTTTGAGTACATGGAGAGTGGAAGCTTAGATGATTCTCTCATGAGCTTCGATTCTTCCCAACATCAACCAATATATTGCTTTGTCATCTCATGAATCCTTGGTTTGATCGTACACCGACAATAATTTTTTGAGAGAGAGAAACTTTAAGCTTGAAGTAAATTAAGCTCTAAGTGAATTTAGAAACTTTAAGCTTTAAGTAAATTAACTTTAAGCTCTAAGTGGATTTGTTTAATAAGGCTAGAATAGATTGATGTGCCCTTTTCATTGGCAGGCCTTGTGATTTTATCACTTGTTATTCACGCATGGGGTCTTAACGTGCATGGAGCCTTTGAAGAGTGGGTGCTCTACCACTCCTCTAAACGCAGCTCGGATGCAAGGCATCTGCCTGCACAAACCTATGATCTTGCGCCTTAGGGGGGATGAGGGGGTCTATGTGTACAAGTGCCCCTATTACCGGTTGCACCATGTAGACATAGAGTCCGATTTTTAGAGCAACCCACGTTGGTGTGTGTGTGTGTGTGTGTGTGTGTGTGAGAGAGAGAGAGAGAGAGAGAGAGAGAGAGAGATGGCAACCAAACAAGAGAATCTCTTTGGCACAAAACTTAATGGTCCATTGTGTATGTATGCAAGTGAAATAAATGGTGTGGATCAAGCTCGTGTGATTGTGTGTGTATTGGATCGTGTTATGCCAAGGCGACTATTGAACCATGTGGAGTGTTTATGTACTCCTGGTTTATGGCACTGTTTGTTTGCAGGATGTTTCATGGGGAGTGGATGTGGAGCTGCCCATGATCTCAACATTTCATGCTCAATCAATGGCTACGTTTCTCCAAAGGTGGTGTGTATGACTCCCAACCATCCTCAAGGGGTATTGCACTCGGCTCACCTTGATTGGCATTATTTGTGAGTTCAATAGTAACTAACCAAGGGGTTGTATTTACCCATTGTGCATTAAGCAAAAAGAATTTCACTAACGTTACACTAGTTTCATCAAAGCTTTTAGCATTATATGATAAACATCTAGGTTGTGAGTCATAACACGTCATTCTTCTTATTTTGTGGATATGAATTGTTGAAATGAGTGTATTGGAGAAGAATGCCTTGAAGTATATCAAAAGAAAGTTGACCAAGCAAGCCTTTCCAGGGCTCCCCTGCATTAGTTGACTGAATCGTGAGAGATACACTCGCTTTGCATCCGCTGAAAACAGCCTAGAGCTTTTTGTCCCTGCTCCTGTTGCGCATATCCCGTAATCAGTGCGTTCCAAGAGACGACATTCCAAACAAGAAACTCCTCAAGCACTTTTTATGCTTTCTGAAGCGTACCACATTTGACATACATATCGACCAAGGGAGTGCCAACCACAACCTCTATTTTTAAAAGCCTCAGACAAACAAAGAAATTGTAAATTTTTGTGCCCATATCAGCATCTTACGTAGAGCCACATTCCTTCAAGATGAATACGTAGGTGATTGCATCTGGACAAAGGCTCTCACTATGCATCTGCTGAAAACATCCAAGAGCTTTCTAGTCCTACTCCTGTTGTGTGTATCCCGCAATCAGCGCATTCCAAGAGATGCTGTTCCAAACGAAAAGCTCCTCGAGCACTAATTGTGCTTTCTCAAGTCACCACATTTGGCATACACATCGACCAAGGGAGTGTCAACATGGCATCTCTTTTCAATAGCGTCTGAGTAACAATATCATCATGAATTTCTGTGTCCATATCAGCATCTTGCGTAGAGCTACATGCCTTTAAGATATACATGTAGGCGATTGCATCTGGAGATAGCTCTCGCTTCACATCTGCTGAAAACAGTCCACACGTCCTCTTATGCATTCCAAGAGATGCCACTCCGAACAGTAAGCTCCTCAAGCACTTTTTGTGCTTTTTGAAGTGCAAGACATTTGGTATACATGCCACGACAGTGCCAAGTACCTCATTATTTTTCAACAACCTCTGGCTAACAATATCATCGTGAATTCTTTTGCCCATATCAGCATCTGCATAATGCCACATGCCTTGAAGATACAAGCGTAGGTGATTGCATTTAGGAGAGTTGCCCTCTCTTTGCATCTGCCGAAAACAGCCCAGTGCTAGGACCCTGTTTGGCATATCCAGCATTCCACAAGACGACATCCCGCATAGTAAGCTCGTCAAGGACTTCTTGGGCATTGACAAGAGCATGATGCGAGATGCCTTCAACCCACACGTGTAGGTGATTGCATCCGGAGCTTGAGGCCCTCTCTTCGCATATGCTAAAAACAGTCCAGAGGTTCCTGGCCCTACCCTGTTGGGCATATCCCACAATCAATGCACTCGAAGAGACAAGATTCTGGAGAGGAAGCTAGTTCAACCATTGATGATATACTCTCTCTCCCCGGCTGCGGTGTGCTCTGACTAGCAAGATCATCGTAAACTCTTTTGCCCAGACCAACATCTTGCATGATGTGAGATGCCTTCAAGCTGCACATGTAGGTGATTGCATCCGGAGTTGGATGCTTTCAAGCTGCAGCAGAAAACAGTCCAAAGCTTTGCGGTCATCATGTAAGATGCCTTCAAGCTACACGTGTAGGTGATTGCATCCGGAGCTGGAGGCTTTCAAGCTGTAGCAGAAAACAGTCCAGAGCTTTGCGGTCTCGATTATCTCTCTCTTCCCGGCTACGGTATGCATCTGAGTAACAATATCATCGTGAATTTCTGTGTCCATATCAGCATCTTGCGTAGAGCAACATGGCTTTAAGATATACACGTAGGCGATCGCGTATGGAGATAGCTCTCGCTTCACATCTGCTGAAAATAGTCCACAGCTTCCTAGCCCTGGTCCTCTTGAGCATATCCTGCATTTAGTGCATTCCAAGAGATGCCGCTCCGAATAAGCTTCTCAAGCACTTTTTGTGCTTTCTCAAGTGCACCACATTTGGTATACATGCCAAGAAATGCCACATGCCTTGAAGATACAAGCATAGGTGATTGCATTTGGGAAAGCTTCCCTCTCTTTGCATCTGCTGAAAACAGCCCAGCGCTAGGATCCTGTTGGGCATATCTTGCAATCAATGCATTCCACAAGACGACATCCCGCATAGTAAGCTCGTCAAAGACTTGTTGGGATGCCTTCAAGCTACACGTAGGTGATTGCGTCTGGAGATAGCTCTTGCTTCACATCTGCTGAAAACAGTTCACAGCTTCCTAGTCCTGGTCCTCTTGTGCATATCCTGCATTCAATGCATTCCAAGAGTAGTTCCTTGTGCTCTGAGAGAGAGAGAGAGAGAGAGAGAGAGAGAGAGAGAGAGAGAGTATGTTCTGCATTGGCGGGATTTTCATTTATGGCTAGATAAACCTTCTAATGTGTCCTTTCTTGATCCCAGGTTGCCGATGTTGGTGACTACGCTGTGATAACTGCATCTGTGAGGCAGGCCTTACTTTGGAAGCCCATTGATGTGCTGGTGTGCAATGCAGGCCCTACACGAGGAGGCTACCTTGAAAAATCGTCAGTCAAGGACATTGATACTCTCATTCGAACAAATCTGAATGGCTCCATATACCCTCTTCATGAAGCTCCTCCCTCTTTGAAAGAACACAGTGCTACGCATCCTGCATCGATAGTCTTCATATCATCTTTGGCTTCTTTTGTAAGCGCTCTCTCTCTCTCTCTCTCTCATACACACACACACACACCTCTTGGGGTTGTATCAGTCCTTTGGTGCTAAATTTTTGATGCGTTTCAGATGTTCATGTATGGGCATGCTGCCTACACGGCATCTAAATACGCAGTGAGGGGTCTGGCGGAGTCCGTGCGTTGCGAACTGCTGCCATACAGCAACATGAGGGTGACCTTGATGTGCCCAGGATTTGTAAACATGCCCTTCCTTGACGAACGTAAGCATTTCTTTCTTGTAACAAAATCAGGGAGGGCACAGTCGGTCATTTTAATCGATGATACATATGTTGATTTGTTTTCGCTCTCTGCTTGTTCCTTAACACCATGTCATTTTGAATGGCAGTTGACAATCAAGGAGAGATTACAAAGGTGCTGCAATTATAAGCCCTACTGCTTATAGTTCCTATAGATAACAAGAGAAAACCCTTTGAGAAGGGCTAATTCGCATGCCAGTTGGTACAGCCAGCTCAGAGTTGCTCTTCAACCTTCATGCCTTGCGATACTTACGAACTGTAGTTAGCATAGCACTCCTGATGTTGAATTTAAAAATTAAAGACAGAATGCGGAACGGTACCAGCATGATGAGCTCGAACAGATTCCTTCCCACTAAATCGGCTGGTATCATGCCTCTACCCAATGCTAGCATATGATTGCCTAGGGGCTGTGTCACTACCAGATAGTTCCCACGCTTCAACGACTCCACCGTGCACGAGGCTGCATGCTCCGATGACTCCGAGGTTTTCTTGTTCAACAAGTTCACCTTGTGTCTGTCTCTACGCGATCTCTTTTTGGCCAAGAAGGCCATAGGGAAGTGGTAGAGAAAAACGTGCAATTCTTTCACCCCATCAAATGGTCACCTTCACATTAACTTTTCTAGGTGACTTTTCAAGTCATATCATGCCTTATTATATTCATTTGAATATTTTCATTATGAAAATGAGCATGTGTGTGTCTCTCTCTCTCATCTCTCTCCATTAAAGTGTTCAAGAAATATCATTTTTGGCCTTCAGAAGGCCATAGGAGAGTGGGTGGATAATTGGTGCACTTTTTGGACCATTGATTAAGAATCATAGATTGACGACACATGTCAGGTGAGCTTGTTTTATAATGTATACGGGTCTTTCCATAATTTCAACTTGGTCCCTTCTTTTAATGCTCAATTGACTTCCTTGTTTAATAAAGGTTATATTTTCTTTCTATAATGTAAATAGATCTTTCCATCATTGTAATGTGGTCCCTTTATTTAATGCTCAATTGACTTTTTTTCGTTTTTTAAATCTTTGTTTAGTTTATAAGTTTTATAAAGTTTATATTTTTCTTTTATAATGTAATTGTCTCTTTTCATCATTGTAATTTGGTCCCTTTATTTAATGCTCACTTGACTTTTTTTAATATTTATTTAGTTTATAAATAGGTCTCTTCATTAAAGGATTTAATTACTTTCTTGTCAGCTTTGAACATACTTTTTTCCTTGAAATTTTTTTTTCATTTACAGACAATTTCTAACTAAAAATTTATAAATTGTCCTTACATGAAAGAATTTGTTCACCACTAATTTTTATTTTCGACTTTTCGTTTTGATATGCAAATGTCACCTTATTACTTTAATGTATGTATTATTATTAGGGATTAACTCTTAAAAAAATTCACAACGACTATGATTTTTTTTTCAACTTTTTGTTTTGATATGTAAATGTCTTTTTGTTACTTTAGTGCATGTATTATTATTAGGAAATATGTTTAGACATTTTCAATATTCATTTCTAATCCTAAAGATATTATGTATTTATTTCATTTGATAGCATGTATCATTTTATTGTGTAATTTGTTTATTGATATATTTATACAAGAATTAGATCAATCCCTAAACTCTCACTAATATTTTATATGCTTTATGTTTTCATGAGGTCAATTAATATAATACTCATACATAAGGGCATAAGGAAAAGCGAAGATTTTTGGTTCAATTCCTTTACCATTGAATTGAATTGTTGGATGTTTTCTATGTGGCATTTGAACGTTTTTGAATTTTATTGTGTGGGAGTGCCCCCCCACTCTCTCACTTCGTTGGAGTCGAGGTAGCTCTCTCTCTCTCTCTCTCTCTCTCTCTCTCTCTCTCTCTCTCTCTCTCTCTTTTCTGTAGGCCGTCGTAAATCTTTACCTTGTTTTCAGACATATAAAACTCATTTTTTTGAATTTGTTAAGAGGAATTTTTAACATTTTGATTTATTTTTCAAGTTTTATATTATTTTTCTCTATTTTGGGGCAAAAATTCTCATTTTCCCCTTACTATCAATTGACATTTTTGAAATTGAACACGGTACAATATTAAGCTGAGATACATTTTTCATGAACACAAAGTCCATTAACATGTCAAATGTGTTCTAATAATCATTTATTAGAGGAAAAAATGATGACTTCTTGAGGCCATTGTGCAGTCTTCACCTTCTTTTTTTAACCATTGCTTTGTTCACTCTCTCTCTCTATCTCTCTCTCTCTCTCTATCCTCATTTAGTAGGCCAATCACATGTGGCCACATGGCATAGCTGCCCTTGCTCCTTTCATTAAATCGATCTTAGATAATCAAGGTAAAGAATTAAACTGCCAAAGTCTTTGCTGATCCTATGGATTGCCAGAAAGGTTTCTGTTCAACTAAGATATGACATGATAGCTAAAAAGAAGGGGGGAAGCTAATCATAAACAAAACAAAATGAGAGGTGAAACAAGATAGGTCATTATTGCAAATCAATTCATCGAAACCTCGGTGCCCTTTGCCGTTCACTTTAATCACTTGCTCCATCAATATCATTGCTTGTTGGTGTACAATCAAAGTAACATAAAAAAGTTGAGTCGTATATAGTTGTAGCATTGGATGTTGACATGAATTAAAATAAATATTTAAAAATAATGATATACGTGTCTCATGGGTAGGAGGTAGCAAGAGAAAGGAAAATTTCCTTTACTCATGCAAAAGTACAGAAGGACAAGAGCTACACCTTTCAACTAGATAATGTACCATTGGTATGAAATACAAAGCAAAGTAGGAGAGAGGATTTCCATCTTTTGTTATGTTCCTTCTAGACGTGCCACCATCACAACCAACAATAAAGAGATGTGTTAGGCAATGGAAAGCAAGTGTTATCAAAGAAACCCACGTGTTATTGATGTCAACTCAAAACATAATGCAAAAAAAAACTCAAAGCCTACTAAAGGCAAACTGCGTGGAGCTCTCCATAGTTGACCTTGGTTGTATGTAGGAATAGGGGCCAAGAAGCTTCTCTTTGAATTGTAAGGCAGTAGTGTCATGCACAACATCCCTCAAATAGTAAGTTCCTCGCTGCACCAAATCTAAAAACCATACTTCCTTTAAAGCCATTGCTACACAAGAATAATCTTGTAGCGAGGTGGAGCCCAACTTCAAATTGTAATTGGCATGCAGTGGGTGGCATGCCCACGTTGTAGGAAGTGGGGATGTAGAAGGGCTGCATGCAGGTAGACCCGTAAGGAGTAGTAAGGGAAAAAAGCAATAATCCTCATGTAGAAAAAATGATGGCTCATGAAGCGATTGTAGTACTGGAATAAGGGAGCATGCACACCAAATTGGTGTTTTTTGTTTTTTTTTAAAAATTAGGAGAAGGTTCGTATGCCAAGGTAGGTGCATGAGCCCTAAGGTAGTGAATCAGTATTTTGGGCTTTGATATACTAGGTCTATTGCTAGCCCTATGAATATATCTATTGCTAGCCCAAAGGATCCCATGAGCTTGTTTGTAAAAAAATTGGCAGCATTAGATGTACATATGGTTAATTAACCACGTGTTCATGTTGATTACTTCATTAAATAGAAAAGAAAGCCTACTCTTACATCTGAGTAATTGAAAGGCCTAAGAAATTAGGTCATTCAATAGTGGTATAAGCCCAGAATAACCAAAATGAGGGATATTCTCGTAACATTTAATGTCTAGAGAGAGAGAGAGAGAGAGAGAGAGAGAGAGAGAGAGAGAGAGAGAGAGAGAGAGAGATTGTGCGTAGGTTTGTAGGTATAGTGGAATGAAATCTCAATCACTCCGAGTATCCATCTCATAGTGATTCATAGGGCTAGGTCCTATGGACATTGCTTGCCTACAATCCAGCTAGGGCCACCGATTACCAAGCATGCATGTTCACTCATGATAGCAGTCAAAGTGACGGGTAAATGCCTCAAAAACTAGTGTGAATATGGAAATAGCTTGAAAGGCCGTATAGCTACCGAGCCGAGCAAATAGAGACGACGACAAGAAAATGCACGGCGTTTTAGATGGACAAGATGATTAGAGAGAGAAGACCCTGGTGAATGTTAACCTGGTGGATCGCATGATTGCAACCCGTGCGACATAGCCCATAACATTGTGCTCTACCACTGCGCATGTTGCAATGTTAGGGCCAACTTGGTGCACCATATGTAACCACCTTTTTTATGGGCAGCTGTGTGTGTGTCTATAGAGAGGACAATCATATCACCTCAAGTTCTGCCAATTCCATGGTTGCTATTCTACATATGGAATGTAGATCCTTGCCAACGATATGCATTTATTTGTAGCCAGCAATTTTGTTTTAATTTTTTTTCAAAAGCTCAATTACGAGTCCATAGAATGAGTTCCCACCTTCAAGTATACAAATGCTAACCATATCATGCTTGGACACTTACAATGTCCCAAAATTACTATGAGTTATCAATTGCAAAAATCAACAAAATAAGCACACATTGATATGATGGTTATACGGAAACTTGCTGGAGTAATTATTTCAATAGATGTTACATCGAATGGAAAGTTGGCTAATGCTAATTGTCATCAAGAGTAGATCTCTATTACTGATTATTATATGCTTAAGGTGAACAATGAAGAAATAAGGTGGGCAAATCAATGAGCTCATTACTACATAACTGGAAAAAATTAGATGGTATGTGGGAAGATATTCAGTGCTACCTGTGGTAAAGATGAGTCACCTTCCCTTGCCTTTGAAGCTATTGTGTTTGACTTGAAGTAGCAAGGATAGCCGACATATTTGAATGTGAATCCCTCATAGAAAGAGAGTGTAAAATTGTGATCCCTTAACGTTAAAATCCAAATATTTCAAGGTGTATCTAGTTGGCAGCTCAGTAGTAGAGGGTCAGATTTTGAAGTTTTTTAAGTGGTGAGTCTAGAGGGCCCTCAGCACTAAGTAACACCTATGCAAAGTAATGTCCATGTTTAGTTTTTGAGCAAGCATCTATGGCTGCGATTTTTTCGATCTCCGTGCGTGAACTTTCGCGTCGCCGATCCCATTACTTGGCCCCGCATTAAATATAGTGTTACTTAGTCCTGAGGGCCGATTGTGGTGCTTGCTATGGCTCGTGAGAGTTTTCTGGTTGCTGTGGATCCTCTCGTGGTGCTGAGATATCCTCCTACGAAAATGCCATTATATAGACTCACAAAGCAATATCAACACCTTGGCACTATGGAGTATGGAGGCCGCCTTGCACATCGGTAGTGCATAGAGCATTGTTCACGGACTTGGAGTGTAGATTGTAGTGGATCCTAGTCAACAATAGCATGCCCACGGCTCATTGTTGACATTGGTTGTTGGACTTGTAATCGCGGAGGAGACTACCCATCCAGAGCCACAGTTGCATCATCGCCCCCCACTCTCATTTTTATGTTTGGTGCCCATTCTAACTTTGGGACTAGATATTTATAGGACCATGATAGAAACGATGTCCACTAGTAGATCATGTCCCTCACTGCAAATCACACCCCTGGGGAGAGCCAAGTGGCGGAGTTGGGATAGGGGGTGGTTGCACTAGAGAGAGTCCTTGGGAGAACAAGGACAAAGGACCTTCCAGTGTCAACGTTTGCAGAGACATGGGAGACCCTTGTTGATAAAGGACACGGGGCCGATTGAAGGGAT
The DNA here is from genome assembly GCF_014529385.1 of Adiantum capillus-veneris. NCBI lineage: Eukaryota > Viridiplantae > Streptophyta > Polypodiopsida > Polypodiales > Pteridaceae > Adiantum > Adiantum capillus-veneris. The sequence continues at coordinate 133,839,593 of NC_140948.1, read as the reverse complement.
CGATGGCTCCCCTTTAGTCCACCGTTGATTTATCATCAATGAGCCAAAAATTTTTAGGGTTCCCAACCGGTCATCGAGCATTGACCCAAGACCTCCCCGCCCACACTCCACAATGTTATCCAACCCGCCTATCGTGCACCACTGCAGAGAAAGCGACTCCAAAAATATAAATCCTACCCCCCTCCCCCCTCCTACGGAGGTGCGACGCTTGGAAACCCACGCAACGTCGATCGTGCATCCCTGCCATCGATCCCTCCACTCACACCCCGTGTCACTTATAAACGAGAATGGGAGACCACCACAAGCATCATATGCTTTGACACTTTGGTGACGATGGTTAATTTCTACACACTTGGGTGTGGTCTCATCGACTCCACCTTTACTGCCTACTATGCAATATGTTGACCAAGACATCCTGCCTAAAATGCAGTCGAGAGATACCACTACACTTGTATTAGAAATGGGGAGTGGACAACCTCCACCGACGAAGAGGTCATATAATGTTGACTTGGTCACACAACAGCAATTTGGCCAGGGGCTTGGGGCAAACAGGGCATCAATTTTGCTGCTACAAAACTATAGAAAACATTGAACATAACTAAATAGATAAATATATACATCAATTGACAAATATAAAGTTAAATTTATATACATATATAGGTAAAATACCTATCTATATATATATATATATATATATATATATATATATATATATATATATATATATATATATATATATATATATATATATGTATATATATATAGATGATTGAGCCTCAAATTAGTCTTTTTTTATAGACACCGTATCTAGGCTCACTCTATATAGGATATTCTTGGAATCTCCTTTAGGGCCTCTTTCCCACATGGATGGGTGTCCCTTAGGATTCTCTTAGAACCCTTGTCTTGACACTACTCCCCTCTTTTGGAAGACTTTTCATCCTCGATAATAAAAGTAGGAAATATTTTCTTAAGAATACTCAGTCTCTTCCCAAGTTAAACCTTCTTTCGAACAGTCTTTCCACTTCACTAATGCCTCTAACATCTTCCAAATCTTAAATCATGAAAGTCGAGAATGTGCTTAGGTTCATGTGGTTGATCCAATGGTTCAATAAATTCTACCATCATATCTATGTCCACCACATTATCTTCAATGCCCAATCACTTACACAGACGGCTTACATGGATCATTGGATGTATACAAGAATGTGTACGTAATTCTAACTTGTAAGCAACTTTGTCAACTTTTTTAAGAATTTTAAAGGGACCACAATATCTAGGAGATAATTTAAGAAATGGTCCCATCTTTACACTTTTCGACTTTTCAGGTACACGAAGATCGAAAATTGTGTCACCTTCGTAAAAGTTAACATCTCCATTTTTCATCTGCAAACCTCTTGTAATGATCTTGAGCTTGTGTTACATTAGGACAAGGTATATGTAACATATGCATATGTTACATTAAGACAAGCCATATGTAACATATGCATATGTTCTTGAAGGAAAACCTTAAATTGTTGTATTTTCTCATTAGGAAAAAAATGAATCCCAAAAGGGTCCTTTAGCTTAAGGGGTGATTAAGCATCGGCCAATAGGAAGAGGGTGGTGGCCACAGCTATACCCTCTAAAAACGTAAGGTAGTAGGGGGGCATGGGGGCCTATTTGTTCCTCTCATTATAGCTTTGTCCCTTAGAAACAGAGGGAGGGGGGAGGGAGAGATGGGGGCTTTCCCTCCATTTTCATGGGCATCCATAAAGTAATCCTAATATTTTAATTTTAAAAATAAATCTCTAAATCTCACTTTTCACTCCCCAAAAGCTCCCCTAATCGAATACATGGTCAAAAAACTATTTTCTTTGATCAAAATCTGCATTTCTCAGCAGTACTCTCTATTCTACCTCTTCTCTCTTCCCCCCCCCTCTCTCTCTCTCTCTCTCTCTCTCTCTCTCTCTCTCTCTCTCTCTCTCTCTCTCTCTCTCTCTCTCACCCCCCTCCCCCTCCCCCCCCCTCGTTCTTCCCCTCTCTCCAAGCTTTCCAAAGTTGCAACACATATGGATGCTTTCCATAGCTGCACCACCTATCTTCCTTTTTCAGCCATACCATCCCTGTGAACTACTTCTTCTCCCCTTGCTCTCCATTGAATCACCTCTTCCCCTCGTTTCAAGATTTCCTTAGTTGTAGCACACATTGAATCTTTCCATAGCTGCACCACCTATCTCCCCTTTCCATCTACACCATCCCTTTGAACTACTTCTTCTCCCTTTCTCCCCATTCAACCACTTCTCCTTCTACTTCATTGTTGAAGCAACATGTCTATCTCACTAACACCACAACTCTTCTTCTTCTGTTGCTACCATGTCACCCCCCCCACTTCGAGGAAGCCAAATGATGAGATGAAAGCGGTTTACTTTCATAACACTAGAGATTCGGATGGGGAATCTATGCCGCAAGTGTTTTCTAAAGGATCTTGGGTCTTCATGCAACCTACAGCGGTCGGACCTCATCGAGTTCAAAACCTTGGCAAACTCGACGAACATTGGAAGGGGGGACTTCTTGGTTTCAGGAACCATAGGGTCGATGTGACCATTGTTCAACATGTGTACTTGTGGCATTCCATGCGCTTGAGGAATGGAAGCTCAAAAGATTTTCCATTAAATTGTAAGTCATAAAACACTGTTGGTTGCAGATTCTAAATGCTTGTTATTTGTTTTTGACTTGATAGTTTTTGGTGTTATTATAGATATATTGCCATCCGACTTTGTTGAGGAACAACCAAGCAAGAGTCTCACAGGAACTTTCAACGCTCGTCACATCAACATTGGTGTTATGATTCTTTCCAACTAGCTACCTTTGATGCTTCTACAACACAAACCTTCATTACTGAGCATGGAATGACACTTCTTTATGTAGGAGAACATGCTTTTCAATCTTTTCTCTTCATCAAAATTTGGGAAGGCTTCTAGCTTGGTTCTACCTTGTGCATATTTCTGTATATTTGTTCAAGACATTGCCATTCAATGTCACACTTAATATGTTTTGTAGCAAAAACTTTATGTATGAAGCACCAAAACTTGTATTTGGAGATAATTCGAGAATGGTTGAGGGAGTGCACCAAGAAGATAATTACAAGTGTAAGGTGGGGGCTTCAAGTATTGGGATATGGTATCTTAAGTGTGCACTACTTTGTACCTACGCTTCCATTATGAGTGTTGAATATGTAAGAGTGAAAAGTGGATACCCCTACAATCTAGTGTTCTTGATTTTGTGACATTTGACATGCACATTACTTTGTCAAATGGTATTTCTAAGATTGTGCAAGTCAATGACGACTGGACTCTCTCCAACATACGAGAAAACTTGATTATCTTGGGCTACGAAGATATCAAAGATTCCTACTTTCGTATCAATCGGCACAAGGTCAGTTAAATTTTTGTGTTGTGTATACGTGTCCCAATAATAGTCTTGCTAAAAGATTTTTTGTTGTTTCAAATTGGTAGGCGGATGGAGGCAGCCATGAAAGTGCAAGAGGAGTGGAGAGTTGACAGTGCACTGTCTTTAAGTTGACCTAATTAATTGGGATGCAGACACATACCATTATAAGAAAGCTTCAAAAAGGAGTCAGGACCCCAAGGTGAGAAGAGGAAGAAATGATGCTGATAGACATGATTACACATCTTCATTGAAAATTTCTTTTCCCATGTTCAAAGGGGGAAAGAAGGATGACCCGGATGTTCATATCCAAGCCTTTGAGCAGTATGCTGAGTTGAAAAATATTGATGAAGATGACTGGGGTGAATACTTTTCGCAAACATTAAAGGAGGTAGCAAGGAAATTGTACTACCATTACACGACTTGCCAACTCAGATCATATAATGACCTGCTTAAAGCTTTCTGACTGGAATATTTAGACAACAGAGGAGATGAGGATATACTTTGTGAACTGGATAAGATAAAGCAGAGAAAATTGACAGTCAGAAGTTATGTTGAGAACATCAAGGAACTGACTAGACAACTCCAGGAACCACCATCTGAAAAGCGGTTGCGAGCATGGTTTTTGAATGGTTTTCACAGTAAGAAGCTTAGGGAACAGGAGGTGCCAACACCAACAAAGAAATTCAATGATTTGGTGCAGCAAGCCCTGAAGCTAGAATAGCAAGGTAAGAAGGAAAAGAGTAATAAGAAGAGGAGGTCCAGTAGTAGCATTACTTCTACTGAGGATTCTGATTCGAGTAGACCCTCCAGTAGTTATGAAAGTAGCTCAAATGAAAAGACCAAAGACAAGCTTAAGAAGGGATTTTGGTCTAGGAAGATTGAAGAGATGGCCCGGTAAATTGGTGAAATTAGTCAGACCAGACAATCGGTAAGAAGAATGGAAACTTGGTGTTCAAAGTGTAAATCTAAAGACCATGTTTCAAATGAATGCCCACAGTGTACTTATTGCAAAGCCTATGGCTATCTATGGAACAACTGTGGTATTCGAATTCATCATTTCAAGAAGGAAAAAGATAGTCGGTGGTGGCATTTACCAATGTTGAACCAGTAAGAGTGGAAACTACCATTGCTTCTCAAGAAGATAAATCAGGTATCAGTGGTACTGGTACAGGGCGCGGCAGATACCAAGGGGGTACTAGCTGGGGCCGGAGTCGTGGTAATTTCCAGAGTCGAAGCCTGAATTGCTATACTTGTGGTAAGTATGGGCATTTTGCGGCTCAGTGTCTAGAAGCACCTGTGACTACGGATATTGAGGCAAAGGCTCCAGAACCAGTTCCTGTACGACCAGTTACACGAAGTAAAGGGGTGGTGATTGAGGAAATTCCAAAAAATCCAGCAAAACAATTCACTTTTGAAAGTAGAAAATGGGCTCAGCAGAGAGAGGTATGGAAGGCCAAGGGTAAAGAAGAAGTGGTTGATGAATGGTAGGAGCAGAGAGAACTAGCGGTGAAAATCACGAAGGATTTAGCCAAGAAGTTGCCAGATCAGCCAGAGAGTTCTGACGCTTGGGTCATTCAAAAGATACCTGCCCAGTTTTTTGAGACAACACAACTAGATTAGTCAAAGCTTGGGATACCCGAGACCATGTTGGCTGCAGTACGAGGACTGATGGAAGAGTTGGGAACTGATAAAGGAGCTGAAAGCACTAAAATAAAAGAATGGTATTGTGAAGATACTACCAATTTTTCAAGCTTGGATAACAACTCCGATCATGAGAAAGAGGAAATTCATGTCAAGATTTGTGACAGAATTCAAAAACTCACTGTGGAGTTAGAGGACATTAGAAGAACTTTGCTTGAAGCAGCAAAATTCATCAAACAACGAATGAAGGCTGAGGCACAGGCCAGATCACTTGACTTAGCAGTTGTCAGAGATGATGAAGTGTCGGTGATTCAGGTGGATTACAAAGTTCGAAAACAGTGGGAACCACTATCGAGTGTCATACTAGATGGAGGAGCAAGGGTAAACATTCTAGGAGCACATCTTCAGCAAAGGATGGGAATTACAAACCTGAAACTAGTACCTTTCAAAGTTCAAATGGTGGATCATCGAGTGGTGCATGCAACTGGTATGATAAAGAGTATGCAAATAAGAGTAGGCAAAGAAAAGTTCAAAGCTAGTTTCCTAGTACTAGATGTGCAAGGAGCGTATGGGATGCTACTGGGGCACCCATGGCTGCGAACGGCACAGGCTGTTCATGACTATGCTAATCAGACTCTGAAAATACAAGGGACCATTGGCAAAATCCAGATTCAGATGAATAACACTAGAAGTTGGAGAAAGGAACTGAGACCCAAAGAGATTTTCCAGAAGCATAAGGTGAAGAAAATTGAGAGAATGCTAGCAGCCATGAATATTTTTTCATTGATAGAGATAAATCTCAATGCAGTTTTACTGAACAAAGATCAAGCTGGAAAACAAAAGAAACAATTTCCAGACCAATTCACTGAACTGAATTCAGGAGAACGTCCAGTTCAGCTAACTGGAAGGCCAGAAGTACCAGTTGATTTCAGCACACCAGTAGAACAAGCACACTCTAGAGGAGCTACTGAAAATCAAAATAGTAATTCAGAGCTTAGAGTATCATCTTGGAATTACGTTGAGGATTCAACCAAGAGAAAGGGCGGAGGGCCTAGCTGGTTGCTTCCAAATGATCAGGAGATAGAGAAATGGAATTTGGGGTCTGAGAAAAACCCTAGATTGATCAAGGTCAATAAACATCTGAATCCTACGATGAAAGAGAAGGCACAACATATGTTCTAGCACTATAAAGATGTGTTCGCATGGGAACATACTGATCTCAAAGGAGTGGATTCAGAGGTATGTCAACATCAAATACCACTGAAACCAGATGCCAGACCAATACGACTGCAACGATATCGGATGAATCCAAATTATGCTAAGAGGGTCAAGGAAGAGATTGACAACCTTCTAAATGTTGGGTTCATTACCGAAGTAGCCAGTAGTGATTGGTTGTTTCCTATTGTGGTTGTGCCCAAGAAGAATGGGAATCTAAGAGTATGTGTGGATTATAGGAAACTGAACGCCCAAACCATTAAGGATCCATTTCCATTACCCTTCACAGACATGTATAGCTTTATGGATGGTTATAGTGGCTATAACTAGTTACAGATTGCTCCTGAGGATCGGGGTAAGACCACTTTTTTAATAGAGTGGGGAGCATTTATGTATCTGGTAATGCCATTTGGCGTTTGCAAACCAGCCACTTTTCAACGATGTGTGATGGAAATATTCAGTGAATTTCTTCATTGTATATTCAACAGAGGAAAAGCATTTACTATTTCTGGAGATGGTTTTTAAGCGCTGTCAGGAAAAGCGGATTTGTCTGAATCCATTCAAATCTGTTTTATTAGTCTAGAAAGGATAGCTACTGGGACATGTGGTATCCAGAAATGGAATAGAAATGGCCAATGACAAGATCTAGTGCGTTCAACAAGCCAAGGCGCCTAGAAATGCATCAAAAAATATATTAATTTTTATAGAAGATTTGTGCACAAGTTTGCTTCCCAAGCATTACCATTGTATGAACTTACAAAGAAAATCAGCAAGTTCAGTTGGACTGCTGAATGTGAGGAAAGTTTTCAGAAATTAAAGAATGCCATCATCAGTAAACCAGTTCTTCGACAACCGAATTGGGATATCATTTTTCATGTACATGTGGATGCTTCGGGGCTGGTGATGGGAGCAATACTAGATCAGACAGAAGGAAGAACTGATTATCCAGTATACTTTGCCAGTCGTCGCAGGTTCAGTCAGGCTGAACAAGGGTATACAACTATTGAAAGAGAAGCCTTAGGGATGGTTCTCAGTGCCACTAAATTCATACATTATTTGTTGGGCAAGCTGTTTCATTTCTATGTGGATCATCAAGCCTTATTATTTCTGATTAATAAAGTCATTACTCAAGGTAGGCTGATACGGTGGATGATGTTCCTTATGGAATTTGAATTTTGTATTTTCCATAAACCTGGCAAAAACCATTGTGGTGCTGATTTCCTGTCTAGGAATACGGAGGGCTACCCTGAGGTGTCTTTCAGATATGAGCCAGTAGATGCAGAATTATTTCAGCTAGAAGTGGCAAAATCAATTGATCCAGAATTGTATGAAGTATATCAATTTCTCTCTAAGGGTGGGTTCCCATATGACTAGACTCAGAATCAGAAGAAGTCTCTGGTTATTAAAAGTATAAAGTTCACTATCATTAGGGTATAAGCATGTTAACTTGTCATGCTTTTTGGTGTCCCGGACAATGCTAGTAAGAGGTGCTTGTTAGCATCTATTCAAAACCAAAGAGCAATTGAAGTTTGAAATTTTAATAACCATAAGATATATTATTTGTTCCCTCCCATATGGGGTGTGGCCTCTCTTTTCAGTTACGACGACGACGTGGGGTGTGGCCTCTGTTCTCTTTCTCTCTCTCTCTCTCTCTCTCTCTCTCTCTCTCTCTCTCTCTCTCTCTCTCTCTCTCTCTCTCTCTCTCTCTCTCTCTCTCTCTCTCTCTCTCTCTCTCTCTCTGTGCAGCGCAGACTCCCTCTCTGTCTCACTCTCAGACCAGTTTACAGTTTGCCATGTTCCTACTCCCTCCCTCCCTCCCTCTCTCTCTCTCTCTCTCTCTGTGTGTGTGTGTGTGTGTGTGTGTGTGTGTGCGATGCAGACTCCCTCTCTGTCTCACTCTCAGACCAGTTTACAGTTTGCCCTGTTCCTACTCCCTCCCTCCCTCCCTCCCTCTCCCTCTCTCTCTCTCTCTCTCTCTCTCTCTCTCTCTCTCTCTCTCTCTCTCTCTCTCTCTCTCTCTCTCTCGCATTGATTCTTGCCTCGAAGTTGAGTTGTCAAAGCTTAGCAGACTTGCAGATATGGAAAACCAGTAGACAACATTAGAAATGGAGGCAGAAGGGAGCCATTACAGAAGGGAGACATTACAGGAAATGAATCACAACTACCAGCATCCAACTCTTTCTATTATCAGGAAATATGAGACAAAAAGAAAGCGTAAACAGCGGGAGCACCGAAGATGACAACTAAACGAGGACATCATGTCGTCGACGATGAGGAGAAAAGGAAAATCTCCTTCGAGATTGTGAAAGCTTTCAAGAGTAGGACTGAAGGTCTCAACAAAGAAGCACAGTGTGAAATTTGGAATCTTGTTGCTCAACATCCGCTTGTTCGGGCAATCCGTGATCAGTCTTTAGAGGAGGAGGCTGCTGTGCAGAGTGCAATTGTCTGTGATGTCCGCAACACATTAGCTATCGTCAAGCAGCCAGCTTCTAACGAGGAGCTGTTTTTGAAGAATGCAACATTGCAGATGATGATAAATTCAAAGGAAAACATGCCTATTGCCAAATTCTCCAGGGTCCTAAAAGTCGACCGTCGCAGCTTGTTCAAAGCAAAATCATGGCAGGTGAAGTATGGTGTCAATGCTCGACTGTTTTCATTGGCTGGATGTCACAAGCAACACCGTCATAGCCCTATCACAGATGAAATTAAGGAATTGGTCTACACATTTTGGACAGAGGAGACTCGTGTTTCACCCAACAAGAAGGATGTTTGTCGAAAGAGAGTGGGAAGGAAAAGCTACATAAAACACCCTGTGCACCTCCTGGATGAGTCTCAGGTGATCAATGACATACTTGCACCATAACTTATGCATTCTAGCATGCTAGTAATCTACCTAGCATACAGAGCATGCTAGTTATCTCAGGTGATCAATGACATACTTGCACCATAACTTATGCATTCTAGCATGCTAGTAATCTACCTAGCATACAGAGCATGCTAGTTATCACAATATGTTATGCTATGTATGCCACCTAGCATGTGTGCTAGTTAGCATAGTCTCACTCCTAGTATGCTGGGTATGCTATTTAGCACGATAAGTATGCTGTCCAGCACAATATGTAAGCTACTATAACACCCTTTATGCTAGTTAGCATACCTATTATGCTAACTAGCATGCTCAGAATGTTCTTTGACACAATGAGTATTCTAGCTACCTTTCGTAGTATGCTAACTAGCATAATGGGTAAGCTAGTTTATGGTATATGCTAGTTAGCATTCCTGTATGGTGGGTATGGTGTTCAACATAAATCTTCTGCTAGTTAGCATGCCTAGTGATCTTGAGGACTACGCTGGTTAGCACAATATGTATGCTACTTTAACACCTTTTATGCTAGTGTGCTGGCTATGCTATTCAACATAGCAAGTGTGCTGGTTAACACAATATGTATGCTAGTTATCATACCTTCTATTCTTCTTAGCACACTTTGTGTGGTTAACCATGACTCATATGTTAAACTACACACTGATTTTGCTTGTTAGCACAGCTAGTATGCTAGTTAGCATACTCAGCTGTGCTAACTAGCAATATAGCATGTTAGTAAGCATACTCAGAATGCTAGTTAGCATAGCTAAGAATGCTAAGTAGCATAATGGGTAAGCTGGTTTATGCTAGTATGCTAGTTAGCATATTCAGCTATGCTAACTAGCATACTTAGCATGCTAGTTAGCATACTTAGCATGCTAACTAGCATGCTCATGAGTATGCTAGTTAGCACAACTGAGAATGCTAAGTAGCATAACGGGTAAGCTGATTTATGCTAGTTAGCATTCGTAGTGTGCTGGCTATGCTGTTCAACATAATAAGTGTGCTGGTTAACACAATATGTATGCTAGTTAGCATACCTTCTATTCTTCTTAGCACACATTCATGTGGTTAACAATGACTCATATGCTAAATTACACACTGATTATGCTTGTTAGCACAGCTAGTATGCTAGTTAGCATATTCAGCTATGCTAACTAGCATGCTGATGAGTATGCTAGTTAGCACAGCTAATATGCTAGTTAGCACAGCTAGTATGCTAACTCAACATGCTAGTTAGCATACTCAGCATGCTAACTAGTATGCTAATGAGTATACTCAACATGCTAACTAGCATGCCGATGAGTATGCCTCGTATGCTAAACTACACACTGATTGTGCTTGTTAGCACAGCCAGTATTCTAGTTAGCATACTCAGCATGCTAGTTAGCATACTCAGCATGCTAACTAGCATGCTGATGAGTATGCTAATTAGCACAGCTAGTATGCTAACTAGTATGCTGATGAGTATGCTAGTTAGCACAACTAGTATGCTAACTCAGCATGCTAGTTAGCATACTCAGCATGCTAATGAGTATGCCTCGTATGCTAAACTACACACTGATTGTGCTTGTTAGCACAACTACTAGTATGCTAGTTAGCATACTCAGCATGCTGATGAGTATGCTAACTAGTATGATGATGAGTATGCTAGTTAGCATACTCAACATGCTAACTAGGATGCTGATGAGTATGCCTCGTATGCTACACTACACACTGATTGTGCTTGTTAGCACAACTAGTATTCTAGTTAGCATACTCAGCATGCTAACTAGCATGCTTAGTATACAATGTTATACTTAGTTACATGCATGTTAGGACCATACAATGTGTTGTTTAACACACCAATTTTTTTCTATGGTGGATGTATTAAGTAGCAATGCGTATAGTCCTGTTTGGATTATTTCTCCTAGTAAACATACTGATCAAATATGGCTATTGCAGGTTGAGCTCTTTCAAAGATTCAAACAAAAACATCCAGATTGCAAGATTTGCATGAGGATGTTTGAGATGTTAAAGCCATTCTTTTGCAGGAGGCTGAAGGATAGGTACACATGATGTTGCGAATACCATGTGCAAATGACCTTTTTGAAAGACGCACTGAACCACATGCACTCTCGTGCTTTTGGGCTGCATGATACATATTGCAACTGTGTATGCAATATCTGTGCTACAGGTAAGAACATTAGCAGCGGCTGCCTGGCTTCACATCACACGTTCAAAGGTGTCACACAGATGTGGGAGTCCATTCTCTGTCCAAAGCCAGCAGATGCAGTTTTCCATAGAAGGGAATGCCTGATGGGAGACTGTAAGATATGTGGAGTAAAGAAGTTAGAATTATGTTGCTTAGAAACAGCAAAGCTAGGTAAGAGTATTAATGTGAAAGTATTTGCGTATGTAGAAGCAAAAGACAGGAATGGAAACAGTAAGAAAAGAAAAGATCTTTTGCATAAAGAAATGCAATGCTGGGAGTTTCATCGACTGTTGCAGATCAAGTTGAAGCTCTTCATCACTCATAACTATGTGGCACGATGGCAAGGACAACAATTTAAGGATTGTATACTTCGCTTTCCAGATGATGTCATTGTCTCAGTTGTTGGCTTTGCTGAAAATTACGCCTTCAAGGAGAAAAATGAGATTCAATCAATGCATTCTCACTCTAGTCAAGTAAATATTTTTGTACACATAACATACTACCGCAAGGCAGGGGAGGTAGTCAAAACAATCACTTCTTCATATCAAATGATAGGGTGCATGACACACTATTTGTGCAACATTGCTTCATGCTACACCGTGACTGGTTACAACAAGAGGGTGTCACTTGTAAACAACATTGGGTGTGGTCAGATGGTGCGGCCTCACAATTCAAGGGAGCCAGGCCTTTCTGTTTTGTTGCAAGATATGGTGGACTCACAGGGATTGGGATGAGCTGGTTCTTCTTTGGATCAGGGCATGGCAAGGGTGAGCATGATGGTGCAGGAGCAGTTGTGAAAAGAACCTTGACCCATGAAAAACTAAAACCTAATGGAGCTATATTGCAGTGTGCAGCAGATGTGGTTTCTTATTGCCAGGCCAACCTATCGCAGGGAGCACCTGCATCATATCCTTCAAAAGAAAGGGAATGTGCTCGTGTGTTCTGGGAGGTTAAAGAGGGAGATGTTAAGAGGGAAGTTAAGTGGAATTATGCCACTGTGGCAAAAAATCGCTCTTTGCATGCTATTCGTGGTCACAACCCGCAGGATCCCACTGCCCTTGCAACAAGAAAGTTGGCATGCTTCTGTGATGCATGCATGAACGGAAGGTGGAATCGCTGCATCAATAAAGCTCACGTGGAGGCTTGGGATTATCAGATTCTGCAGCCATTACTTGAGCAAACAGATGAAGTTTCGACAGAGGAAGTCGTTGGCTATGATGACTTCACATACGAAGGTCATCATGATGTGTTGAGTAGCGCTCTATGTTCTGGAGACACATTTGCTGTAAATCCAGATGCTTTAACCAACTTCAAAGATGTGGATTTCTATATGGTCAAGTGTGTTGCAGAAAAGGAGAAGGTGGAGAAGGGGTACATTGATGAATGGAGCAATGTAATTGACAGAGGCTCATATGTTGTGCAAGGGCTGTATTACAAGCAATTGGATGCATACACCTTCAAGCTAGACCACAAGAAGCCTATCATCCACCTCCTCTCACATCTGGTGCGATGTATCAAAATACCCATGGAGCACGTCCCAAGGAGAAGGCAGGTGTACACAATCACTCCAGAAAGCTATGAAGCAATCTGTAATAGCATGCCCTTCAGCTTTTAAGTTGTATCCATTGGATTTCCTATATACCACTTTGCTGTGAGGGTATGCAATTTTATTATAAAGTTGGTTTTGTGTCAGCATGCTCAGCATGCTAACTATCAAACTGTTTACATTAATTGCCAGCATCAAATTATTTACACAGGGTTCAATTTTACAATGACAGTCACTGCCCCCAAAACCCTTTAGGCCTCCTCGGAGGGCGCTTATAGTGACCGGGCTGTCCTTCTCGCTGTTTGTCTTCTTCCTGCTGCCTCTTTTCTTTTCTCTCTGCTTCCTCCTTTCTCTCTGCTTCTTCCTTTGCTTCTAGGTTGGCACTATGCTGCTACCTTTCTCTTCTTTACCTCTCTAGCTTGTCTTTCTCTCTTTCTACTCCTAGGTCAGCTTCCCGCTGTTTGCGATGAATTTCTTCCAGTCTTTTAGCCTCTAAATCCATCTTTTGAATGTCAAGCAAACGTATGATGACTGCATCAAAAAACTCATCTGAGCCTGTCTCAAACACATTATCAGCAACATATGCTTCCCGATCATCCATTTGTAGCCAAAGAAAAATCCAGGACTTCAAAGTTTCTATAAGGAACTTTTCCCTCTGCTCAGCACTCTGGTGCTCTAGACTGGGAGTAACAAGCCAAGTTTGTGGTGGGTTCTGAAACACTTTGTAGAAGCTATTATCGATTATAAGAGTGTTTTGGGCGTTGTACCCCGGAGTGTGTTTCTAGAACAAGGATAAGTCTTTCATAAACATGGGTTTTCTCTGGATCTGCCAGGATTTATTTATACAATGCGCTTGAGCAAAAAACCCAGTAATCTTTGGTACCTGCTCTTTAAAAACAGTACGGCAAATACTCATGACTTTACTATGGAGGCTTGTGCTCCATATAAACACATTAAAGAACTGCAGGCACCAGTCCAAAAAAAAAGGTTGTCCTTGCGACATAACACCTACTTATCAAGTACATCGTATTTCAGCATTTCATCTGCATATGCTGGGGGCTTTTCACCAAAGCGAGGCTCTACCACTGCCACCAAAAGACCGTTCAGGTCCAGCACCAGAGCCCTTTTTTCATCACATAAACGCTTAGGCACCCATATTGGGTCTGGTAGAGGATACCATTCATAAAAAATAACCGGCCCACTTGGGTGCACATAATTTAGGCGCTCAATAATACTACGGGCAAGCTGTGAATATCATTCAAGGAGTTTTTCAATCTCCATTTTCTGTCTCCTTAACTGCCTGGCTTTGTGGACTCTCCATCTCCGTAATTTTTGCCATTGCATGGCCGCAATTGCATCAGGCATGACGATTAATGCATGTTTCTCTTCCTCTGCGGGGAAACCGCGATACGAAATGAACAAGTTAAAAAAAAAACCGCAAAAATTATAATGAACTATTACAATGAACTGCTGCTCAGATTTATATTGCACAAAAATACATTTTCATTGGAAAACTTTTTAGTTGAGCTTTACGCAAAAAACCCTCGAGAGGGCTGTTGTCACCAACTTCTTGCTCATCTTCTATGTTGTCATTCTTCAAAGTTTCCCCTGAGCCACTAGCCACTGTCTGCTGAGAAGCTTCTGCTTTGTCAGTTGCAGCAGGCATTGCTGGAACACGAGGAGCCATGACAAAAAAATCATCTTCTTTTTCATCTTCTAAGTTCCTGCTCACATCACCGCCTTCCTCCGTTGTTTTCATGCTTTCATTTGGCATCTGTTGGGAGCCCTCATCCACCCCTTCACTCCTTGCATCTAGCTCAACACCCTTCTCCGTCGAAGGGTTCTCACATGCATCCAGCTCATCACTCTCCTCGATCGAAAGGTCCTCCATTACAACCTTTCCCTTGCCCTTCGTGTCACGCACACTGCCCACATCACAGAGGGACTGCCACATGCCTGCAACAAAAAACGTGGATTAAGACTCATATAAGCATGTCATGTATGCTAGAAAATGTTTGATATGTTGTGACTATGTGTGCGGCCTGGCATACATTGGAATCCATTATGCTGACAAGCCCAGTATGCTAATTCAAATTGCCGAGTATGCTAACTAGCATATCTAATATGCTAGTTTGCATCTGGAGATGGTAGCTTACTTACTAGATTTGCCATTATGACAAAATTACTCTAGTCTGTACACTGAGCACAAGTATGCTAATTAGCATACAAGATATGCTAATTAGCATATCCAGTCAACACACTCAGTATTCTAATTAACACTGTGGGTATGCTAATAAGCACACCTTGTATGCTAAAAGACAGTCCTTGTATGCTAGCTACTAGCAATCCCAGTATGCTAATTAGCATACCCGGTATGCTAATTAGCATACCCGGTATGCTAATTAGCATACCCGATATGCTAATTAGCATATCCAGTATGCTAATCAGCATACTCAGTACGTGAATCAGCGTACCCAGTATGCTAATTAGCATTCCCACTATGCTAATTAGCATACCCAGTATGCTAATCAGCATACCTAGTACGCTAATCAGCATACCCAGTATGATAATCAGCATATACAGTTTGCTAGTTAACATTTGGATATGGTAGTTAACTTACTAGATATGCTAATATGCCAAACTTACTCTAATCTGTACACTGAGCACAGGATATGCTAATTAGCATATCCAGTTAACACACTCAATATTCTCACTGGGTATGCTAATTAGCATATCCAATATGCTAATTAGCCTACCCAGTATGCTAATTAGCATACCCAATATGCTAATTAGCCTACCTAGTATGCTAATTAGCATATCTTTTATGCTAATTAGCATATCAAGTATGCTAATCAACATACCCAATATGCTCATCAGCATACAAGATATGCTAATCAACATATCCAGTTAACACACTCAATATTCTAATTAACACACTGGGTATGCTAATTATCACACCCTGTACAATCTTACCAGATGTTGGTGTGATTGGATGTCTTTGCCCTGTGGGTTTCCAACACCATTCTTGTGGTATCCTTTGCTGGCAGGTCACAGCTCTACATTTTGTCCACAAGGAGCATGTAGTTGCAAAGCAGAGAAAGTGGTAGATATGCCCACACGGCATCTTGACCGTGGCATTGGTTCCCTTTACTTCAAATGGCAAACTGCAGCCACTGCATGGGCTGATCATCGTCCCATCGCATACCCCTTCTATACTTTTTGTAAAAGTTCCCATAGCCATATTACACAGGGCAGTGGGAATGGAGGAGCCTTGTAGCATCTTGCTCATGTGCATTAGGAGCTGTAGTTGACCTTCACATGCATTCACTTTTGATTCCATAACCTCCACATTAATCTGCACACCAAAAAAAAGAGGAACATGGTAAGTACATAGGTTTGTTGTTCACATATTCCAATCATACGGTGGAAGCATAAAAGTCACGCACTTACACGCTGACAAGTTGAGTCAGCAGCAAGAGTGTCCTCACTGTCAAGAAATGCCAAACCTTCCAATGTCTCTTTAAATGTCTCTATTTTTACTTTACACTCTATTTCCCTCTTTGCATCCACGCTGTCGCTCTGTAGTAACCTCTGTAATTCATTTTCAGTGTCGTGAAGCTTTTGTCTCATAGCAAGCACAATTGGGGTGACCCTAGCATTGCTTGCTTGGACAACCCTCGCAGCTTCAAACTCTGATTTTGTAGTTAGAAGATGTTCTTTAGCATCTTGCAGTTGTTTGCTGAGAATTTCAGAGGCAGCCTTTATGTGCTGCAAATTCTCAACACCAAAAAATGACAGGCTTTCAGCCTGCTGGTGAGTGATGTGGCGAGAGATGGGTGTCTCCTTGGTATCCTCCTTCATTTCAGCTTGTGCCTCCTCGATGTTTTGACATACATTGCATATCCTCCACTTTTCGACATGGGCCTCGTAGTACCCTTTCTCTCGGAGGTCCTGCAAATGCTGGACAACGAATTCAGCCCAATTGAATTGCATGGCTGAGCTGGTGAATGCAGAGTTGATCTCCATGTTTGTTGGGGGATTCTGGTACACCTTGTAATGCAGCTACATTCGAACATATCAGTACGCAAACAACTGCATTTAATGCGATAGTGACTACGATTCTTTGACTCTCTGAAAATACTGAACCACTCCACATCACTGATCTGATCCCACCTCACTAGTTTGGGGTTGGCACCAGCAAGGGAGAGGCCATGAACATCATTGAACTCTTCTGCTGTAATACATAACTTGCTTTGTACTGGGACTGTAAACTTTGGAGCTTTCCATCGGGCGGAGAAGAAGCAGCAGAAAGTTAAGCCCTCGACTTTGTTTTTGGTTCTCTCTTACCTCTGTCCCCTATGCCCCGCTTCTCTCCATGCATGTTGACTGCCCCACTCCACTTCTCTCCATGCATTTTGACTGCCCCACTCCCCTCAGAGTAACACTGCGTAAATGGTCAGGAAAGTGGATTCAGGGTGGTCCCCCTATTTTGAAATATTTGATGGATTCCCACACGTTTGAAAAGTTACACTCTCATTATGCTTACAAGATATGCTTGTTTCCACATGATAACTAGCACAAAAAGCATGACAAGTTAACATGCTTACACCCATTAGCGGCTCACTTTATAGATTGGGTGTCGATGGGATTCTTCGCCAATGTGTGCCTATGGAGGGTAGAATGCAAGTTATTTCAGAGGCACATAATGGGGGATCTAGTGGACATTTTTCTATTGATATTACTTTCAAGAATATTTTGCAGGCTGGTTTGTGGTGGCAGACTTTAATATCTGATGTCAAAAGCTTTTGTAAAACATGTGATATATGCCAAAGAATGGGCAGACCCATAGCAACAGATATGACTCCTTTAACACCAGTCCAGCCACTAAGTGTTTTCATGAAATGGGGTCTGGATTTTATGGGTCCATTCAAGAAGATTACTCAAAGGAAGAATAGGTATATATTGATGGCTACCTGTTACGTAACCAAGTGGGTAGAAGCTAAGGCTCTTCCCGACAACACAGCAAAATCCACTGCTAGGTTTCTATTTGAGAATATTGTCTGCCGATACGGATGTCCTGTGGAGATTGCGTCAGACCAAGGTACACACTTTATAAATGACACTATGGATATTATCATGGGTATGCTTTCAGTCAAGCATCGGAAATCAACACCATATTATCCTAGATGCAATGGGCAATCCAAAAGCAGCAACAAGACTATTAAGATTATCCTTACCAAGATTGTGCAGAAAAAGCCAGAGCAGTGGGACTTGAAACTTCAAACTGCTCTATGGGCATATAGAACAACTTATAAGGTCACTACGGGGTTAATACCATTTAGAATGGTGTATGGCACTGAAGCTGTTGTACCTATGGAATTTGTCATACCCAGTCTCAGGATGGCAGTAGAGCATGGCTTGGATTTTAATCACAATCTAAAAAAGAGACTAGAGGAGCTAACACAGCTAGATGAGTTGAGATAGAGGGCTATGCTGGAACAAGAAATTATTCAGCAAAGAAGAAAACACTGGCATGACAAACGAATTAAGGTCAGGGAGTTTCAGAAAGGCGATATGGTTCTCTTATATCAATCAAAACTAGGCCCTAAGAAACAAAACTTGAGGATAGCCTGGACATGACCATTTGAAGTTGATTGGGTGTTCTCCAATGCCATGGTAAGGTTGAAAGATTTGCCTGGATTACTATTGCCGGGAGTATATAATGGAGCCAAAATCAAGCTCCATTATTCAGAAGCCAGAGAAACTTTTCGGGAAAGGGGTACTGATGGTCTGGGAACTGAAAACTAAGAAATTCCAGAATCAGCTATTTTAGGTCTTTTTCATGTACAGCTAGTTCCAGAGCCAATCAAAAAGTCATAATGGTACCAGTACGACCAAACCATGTCCATACCAGAAACAGAAAAGTATGGAAACCAATATCAGTTCTAACGGTCAGAAGGACTATCAATTGTAATCATTTCAAAGACAAGAGAGAGACTTGTCCAATGCATGTCTGCCACGTCACTTGTGGTGCACAGAACTCTAGGAACGGTAAGTGGTGGAGCTTTTATGGTGTAAACGCGTATAACAGTGAGGCGAGTAAGTGTTTTCCTCGCAAATCTCTTGCACGACGCCTGCCTACTATTGTTCATTCACCATCGCCAAGCTCTGAAGTTTCCTCACTATAGCCGCAAACTTCTTCGTCTGAGGAGACTATAAATTGCTGCTTATCCTTGCCAGCCACACTAGGATACGGGTTTGACAAATCAAGTAATTCATCTTCTTCTTCGTATACTGATTCATTGTCTTCACGGTGTATGGGTAGGAAGAAAATATCGGAGAAGATGCAAGAAACTATAGAAGAAACCCAAGCCCTTATTGTTGTTGCAAAAGCAACTCTTCCGCTTATTCCTCATAGTAAAATACAGAGATATGTGTTTACTCAGCAAACCAAGGCCTTACTTAGACTGTGGGATTTGCATGTGGTTGTGCAAGCCACAAGAAAAGAGTTTGACACAGCGATTATAAGGCAAGTTCTGGATTCCTTCAATGCCGAAGAAGGAAGTACTATGGTCTATGGTAGGAAAGTGTCAGTCACTCCAGAAAATATTGTTTTCACATTCCAAATGCCAAATGTGCCAAAGCCATCTGTGGCAACCGCAGAGCAAATTAGTGCAACCTTGAAAGAAGATGATGCTGCCAAAAAGAAACAAAAAACTAGTGCGCAAGAGGTTCTAGTAGCGCAGGTTTGGACATTCTTGCTGCTTACCGCTTTGTAGCTGAAGCTGTGAGTCTTAAAAACAATTCGACTTATGTGTCAAAGAAGCTATTTGCTATACTCCTAGCAAAAAGATTGGACACTACAATTTCTATCAATCTCTATCAGATATTGTCACATAATGTGCTTCAGCAAACTACCAAGTTGAAGTCTCAGAACATTTTCAAAGCTTGGTATGTTTGGCAGTTTCTTTACTGGGCATCTCCTTTAGACGCCCATGCCTAGGTAAGAATGGCTTGGAGCCAGAATCCATTTCCAGTTCCCAGCAATGTGGATTTATCGTCAGATAAAGAATACCTAGAAAACCAGTTAGCTCTCACTGGACAAAAGAGAACGGCCACACAAGAGGAAGCTGGCAGTTCTAAAAGACCAAGGACGACACTGACTAAAAGCACCGCTCTTCTTAAGCAGTTAGAAAGTCAGATCCAAACAGTGTCTACTGAAAAGACTCTAGCTAGCCAGAATGAACAACCTCTCGTTCAGACAACTGGTGGAGTCAGCCAGTCAACAGGGCAAATTTCAACAACCACCAGTACAGGACAAGACCAGTCAGATAGGGCCAGTGCTGAGCAGCCAGTGGATCAGACTGATAAGGGAAAATGACCAGCACCTTCAAGTACACTTGGAAAGGTTTCCATCCCTTATAGTGAAGCGGACTTGTGTTTAACTAAGAAAGACAGGTTACAACAGCTACAGACTCATCCTCTCAAAGGACGTCTACTTCTGTATAAATCTGATTATTCTACATCACCATATATGGCTCCTGTCACGGTTTATGAGCCAACTGCCTGTGACCCAGCCACACTGAAGGATGGTTGTTCTGTACTTATATTAGTCATCTTGGAACACTATTGTGAATGCCATAGGACAAATGCTGGATGCTTCAGTGTCAGATGATGAATTAACCAAGGTAAAAACTGAACTGAAGGAGGCTGAGTAGCAGATTGAAAAGCTGGAGTAGGAGAGAGCATCCCAGACCCTGCACCAC
The DNA here is from genome assembly GCF_014529385.1 of Adiantum capillus-veneris. Lineage (NCBI taxonomy): Eukaryota > Viridiplantae > Streptophyta > Polypodiopsida > Polypodiales > Pteridaceae > Adiantum > Adiantum capillus-veneris. The sequence goes on along the minus strand of NC_140948.1, from coordinate 133,818,939 downwards.
AGTATCATTGAAACTCAGTCAGCTAGGACCATTCAACAACAATCAGAAAATAAGTTATCCAAGGTGGAGTCTGAGATACGGACCTTGAGGGAAGAAAAGGTAGAAGCTGAAAGGGCTGCAGACAGATTTGAAACTCTATTAAGAATGAAGCAAGTTGATTTCAACTCATTGCTGACTAGTCACACTAATCTGAAAGCCACATTAATGGAAAGATACATCTATAATAATCTGGCTGAGATATTAAACCCAAAAGGGAATGTTGTTTTCAATATGGACAATTTGAGGACTCTCATGGAGACAATGTAGAGTGATTTGCAAGGCAAACTCTCTGAATATACCTGGTACTGGTGGAGAGGGGTGGAGAGGGGGCTGCAGGAGGGAATCAATCAAAGATAGACCAACAAGACTAGCATGAAGGTCAACAGTTGAGGGATCAGCAGGTGGGAGATCAACAACCCAGCAACGCTGAGAATTCACCAATACACCAGTCATGGCACAATATGGATGATAAAGGGAAAGGCAAAGTTGTGAATGAGATTCTAACAGGTGATGAGCGACATTCATTACAGCTCATCACGTTGAACAAGAGATTAAGACATCAACAGGCTCCTATAACCAGGATGTATCTAGAGGATGATGATCTTATCACTGATCTGGAGCGATTTTAACGACTATATGTTGGTGTTAGGGAAATGGTTCAACATTGGAAATCAGCTGCTTTCCATTATCAGGAGGTGTGCCGATTGCATGAGCATCCTAGTACAATACAACTACTAGAGAGAGTGCCTGAATGGATACTAACTGTTGATGAGGAAGTAGCTAATCCACATTGGCAGCGACATTCTACTGCAGATTGTCATTCCCTAGCCATCGAATTAGAGCTCTTGCTGGGGAATAAGCTGACATATAAATGTATGAAAGATGTCAGAAGTCAATTAAAAGAGGTCTTAGTGCAAATGTAGATTGCTAGGGGAGTTCTGGATCAGAGGGTGCGAGCTATCCTTGAAGATCAGACTACTACCAGCAAGGGGCCTCAAACTCAAATGACAGTAGGAGAATAGGCAACTGCTCTGCGAAGATTATTTCAACTGGTTAAAGCTACCAAAAATATGATGTAGCAGGAGAACCAGGCTTTCCTTACTTTTCTAGAGTTTGTACCTGATTCCCCAGTTCTCCTGTATGCTTTACCAGCAAGAGAAGCGGAGCTGCCAAGGTTTTTTCCAGCACTATATCCTCAACATACAGAACTAGTAGATCAACTCACATACTATAAGATTACTGATGATCTTCAGGATTGGTATGAGCGATAAACTGTGGAGTGAAAAACATGGCAAACGCTATTCAATGATGCTCTTCAATTAAATACTTCCAGAAATTAAGAGATGAGGTGCAAAGGATCAAGCTGTGTATAGGACAATGGAAAATCCAAATTAGAGGTTTCACTAAGATCACAAACCAGCTGTTGCAACTCATTGTTGAGTCCTCTAAAGTTCTTGAAAAGGACATTACGGCTAATCCAGGCCTAGGACCACATTACAAAGAGATGGTTGAGATTCTCCATACAGATTCACATTGTCACAAATTGGCCATAACTTGTCTAACAAAAGGCAGACGCACGCTCTATGATCCCGACACCAAAACTTATCATCCTCTCACGCCTTATGAAGTCGAAATGACCACAGAAAGGCGGGATCAGCTTGATCAAGAGGCCATTTATAGACTCATTTAGAAGGACAATGCTGGCACTAGGACTTTTGAGACACCATCAAGACCAAAGGGCAAAAGGAAGAGGGTTCAGTGGAAGGATACTGGGTAGTTTCATCTCAGAATTCGATGGAGGAATTTACCAGCCGTTCTCAAAATCAGACGGTGGATTTTCCCACTCAGGTGTTGATATCTCTTTGCCTAGACACCCATGCAATTACAATTATAGGGGTGTCAAGCACTCAACAAGCATGAAATATGGCATAAAGCTAGCAATACCACAATAGCCAGAAACGTCAGAAGAATACGCTCATGGGGAACATAGGCTGACTCATGAGGAACATAGGCCAATTCAGCAAGCAGGCAAAGAGCTTCCTCAACACTTCAGAAGGATCAGACGGTGGATTTTGTTTTTAAAAAATTTGGAGTCTTACCAAAATTCAAGAAAGGAGGGAAGGATGTAGATGGCGGAGATAGTCTCAATAGTTGGGAACCGGCTCTTGGAAGTCGAACAATGGACCAGTCAGTAATTACCGTGGCGGTTACCACAGTAACTTCAAGGGGCTATAAATAGGACCCATTACATTGTAATTGGGTTGGATGTAATTTTGGACTGCTTATCTTTTGACTTCTTACTCTTAGTTGTGTGGTTTTAGTCCTGAAGCTGTTCCTGAGCTACACTATCTTCACTTGTAATCCTACTCTGTAATCCTTAATACAATAGTCGAGTGTACTTCAATCAGATATACCTTGTATTCATTCTTCATGAAATCTAAATTTGAATTTGAATTTGAATTTGAACACTATTTTCAGTCATTCAGTCTGTCTCTCGCTTCAACAGATGTATTTCAGTTCATGTAACTATTCCAGTTCTGTTTCTATCTTCTCTTCCAGTTCTACTGATTGAACTAATGAATCACTAGTAGCTGTAAATTCTAACACTAGAATCAGTTATCTAAAGAGATCAGATTCAATTCCAGATACCAAATATGTTGGATGCAATGATCTTCATGGATTCTTCACTCGCACAGTCAATTTACAGAAAACCATGCAACTCCACAATGACACTTTTCACGTCATAATTTACATGTGCATATACTCAAGTATGCTGTGAACTTTGAAAACAAAACCATGATGTGGCTGCCATGTGACCTACCCTGCTATATCCACAAGGGGGACACTCCATTTTTAATGAGACTAGCCCGTTTTGAGGCGATTGCAAAAGAGGCAAACCACTTCCGCCAAGTGAAAAAGGAAGTTGCAGACGCCTTCAAGAAGCACAAAATTGGGCAATTTTTCTTGTCCAACATTGCAACTCTCTACTTCCTTGTAAATGAGGAGCCCATCTGGCAATTGATGGGTTGGCTCCATATCGTAAATATCCCAATCCCACCTCTGCAGATATCGAGAGTGAACGAAAAATGCAAGCCACCGAACATCCCCACGGCTTGAAATGGGGAAATTGTAATGAGAGAATAGATTGTCGGCACCTCCGAGGTGCCTGATCCCGACAACTGTGACCCAACTACAATAACCAAAGTGGAGATCAGCCAGGTCAACAACATAATTTTTGAAGATAAAGAGTATTTATTCTTGCACGATCTGAAAAAGGCTTTTGGTGTTCTGCTAGATGAGTGACTAAGCCTCATATGCACCAACATAAGCAAGCTTCTTCCATTGGGAGACTCTGTTGCTGACACAATTGTGCTAGTGACAACAAATATTCTTGATTTAGAGTAGAGTCAAGTCTTGATGAGGAGTTTGTTGCAACACAAGCTTAGGTTGTTGCCAACAAAACTCCAATCTGCCCCGACTAGCCTGGTTTGTACAACCCCTGAATGGAGTCCCCAAAAGATAGTGCTTCAATGTGTTGAGGGCATGTAAGATAGCTAGTAACTCCTTTTTGTAGATGCCCAATACTCGCTCGTCGGAATTGAGTCTTCGACTCTCATATACTATGGCATGACCTTCTTGAAGCAAAACTACTCCAAGGCAATCTCCACAAGCCTCACATTGGACCTCAAATGGTTTTGAGAGATCCGATAGTGTAAGCACTAGTTCAAAGGTAAGCTTTTCTTTAACCTTCTCAAAAGAATTTTTATCTTTAGTAGTCGAAATGTACTTAACATTTTTCTTGGCCAAGTCATGTAGTGGTCTTGCGATTTGGGAGAATGTAGCTACGAAGCTTTTGTAGTATGCACACATATCAATAAAGATTCACAGCTCATGTAGATTCCTCAGGTTAGGCCATTCTTTTATCACCTCAAGCTTGGTTGGATCCATGCGGATACCATCTTGAGAGTTAATATAACCTAAGTGTTGAAGCCCTTGGAGGAAAAAATCACTCTTCTTTTGATTAATGAAAAGTTTATTCTCCCTCAAAGATTGAAAAATTACCCAGAGATGTTGCTTGTGCTCCTCCAAAGACTTGGAGTAGATGATAATGTCGTCCAAGAACACTCCAGTAAACTTGCGATAGGGTCTAAATATTTTCTCCATTAGGCAACTGAATGTGGCTGGATCATTTTTTAAAACAAAAGGAATAACAAGATATCCATAAAGACCAAACGTTGTACGGAACGTGGTCTTTATGATATCTTCATTTACTATCCTTATTTTATGATAGCCACTTTTAACGTCAATCCTACTCAAGTAGGTCAAGCCTTGTAAAGGATTATTTCACAAGATGCCAAGAACATGTGTTTTTCTTTCATTCAAAATATTTTGAGGGGAGAATTGGTCTATGGGCATAATTCACAAGATTCCTAGAGCATGTATTTTATGTGCACACAAAATAAGGTGATGGTACTAAGAGGTCTTGCTCACACACATGTGTGTGTGTGTGTGTGTGTGAGAGAGAGAGAGAGAGAGAGAGAGAGAGAGAGAGAGAGAGAGAGAGAGAGAGAGAGAGAGAGAGAGAGAGAGAGAGAGAGAGAGAAAGGAGAGTTAAAAATCCGTTTAATGATGGCAATGGGAAAGAGAGAAAGAGCCAATTAACTTATTTAAGATTGGGTCCACAAGAGGGCAGCGAAAACAAAATAGGAACATCTTCATGTTTAACTCTTTCAACCACTTCACCAGAGGACGTGGATATAGAGAATCAAGTTAACATCCACCATGCCCTATGCATTTAGAGGACGGTGGCGGAAGAGAAACTAGATTAGTATAGGAAATGAGGAATTAAATAGAGACAACATTCAAGATTTATTGAAAGGAATCTCATTTCATAAAATCCATACAAGGTGAACACCATAAATCCACCTAAAAGATAAGCGTGTCAATTGCATGATGGCATGCTTCGCTACAAAGCTCTATGTGGAAGAAGAAGAAGATGATGATAAGTATCCATGTCTACTAAGGAATCATTACCAAAGTTTCTATACATGGGTCCTTGCTTGCCCCTCATATATTGTCCTTGTGTGTGTATCATGTAGCTATGAACCTAGATCAAACTCAGTATGAAGCTCATCTTCTTGAGCATGTTCCATTGCCACGTCTATTTGGACCGACCTAGTAGCATGTAGCTCCATCAAGGATCATTTTCTAGTTCTTTGATTTTTTTCCCTATGGCCCATAAGAGACAAATTTGCTTTGGCTTCTGATACCCATTCCATGTCAAAACTTTCTCCGTGAAGTACAAGGCAAGCAACAACAACATTTTGCACCTACTCTAAGTTCAAGGAACATATTCTCAAAAATATAAGGGACCTTTCCTTCAACATGCCAAATTCCCACTCAACTGGCATCCTAGTGCTTGATTGAATGAAATTCCAAGAGTAATTTTCACATGAAATCCATTCTTGCATCCTTTAAAGGACACAAGCTTGTACAATCTCCTGTACGAGTAGTCACAGTCAAACAATTAGTGCCTAGGTCATCTTTTGCACATCTTTGTCCTAGCTCACTCCTAGTGAATTTTAAGGAGTTGTGGATGGACTCAGATCATCACACAACATAATTCCATATTGCACAATGTGATAATTCAACTAACTGTAGTAGGATTGAATATACTCTTTGTAATTGAAGCAACCCAAATGGTTGTCCATTGGGGCAATGATGGGAATCTGAGAACCATTTATGACACCAACTACAAAGGGAACCTGCCAACCGCCTCAAACTCACTTGCCAATGTAGAAAAATGTAAGCTTGAAGGCCATTTATTTTAGAGATCCCTAAGACCAATTATCGCAATTTCCCTAGAAAATTCATGGATTTTCTACACACTAAGCATTTTGGATACCCATTGGATTGCCTCTGGGATCAAGATTTGATCCTACATTAAGCCTATTGAGATCCATGGACACTTTATTTTGACACTTTATGGCCTCTTGCATGTTTATGGTTTTTTTGTAGGATTTATTGGAGACAAGACATGTAAGCATCCTTAATCATCCATTTAGTATTTGATACATTGCCTATTTTTGCACAATCAATTGACCTTGAGACTAGCATGAGGCATTGTGTGAAGGGGATCGGGGAGCACCACAGACGGAGAGTGTGTGAGAGAGAAGGAGACACACACACGATCTGGGTGGGGAGACTCAAAAGAGTGAGCAGCCCCCTATACACTTATGCTATGTATAAGGTATACAAGTTAGTGGGCGCCCAGACTCTGGGCGGTCGGGCAAGGCACAGGCGCCTATACCCCAACAACCTCCCACTTAAAGGCGACTGTGCCTTTAAGCAAGAGAACCTAGTCTAAAGACTACAAAAGGCGAGAGAAAACCGCTCTCAACCGATGCCCACTGGCTGGCTGTGATCGTGTGCATCCGGCTGTCATGCTCCCGTGTAAGTCCATACACCACCAGACGTACCGCACACGTACTGCAAGTATGTACGCAATACCTGCAAACCTCCCCTATGCTCTATGCCGAGATCAGTCATTGAACGACTAATCAACCCTGCTGCAAATGCTCCCACTGCAGCTGCTATGTCGGGCCTCGAGATCAGCATCTCGTACATAAGGACACCGAACGTTGATGCAACCCTGGCAACCTCTGCCACCTCTAACTCAGAACTAAACACATGGAAATCCTGTCCCCTATCATAGAGACAATGGCACTCTGACTCCGAGCTCTGGAGTGACTCCTCGTGCCCACCACATATCACATGTGTACCAAGTGTATCCATATGTCCTGAATCTACATCAAGCTCTGGCATAAGCATATCAAGAAATGACTCCACAATAGTCGACATCTCAACATCCATGTGAGTCATCTCTGTCATCACCTCTGATGACTCATCCTGCTGTGACTCACTAGAGCTGTCACGCTCTACCTGTGCATCCGTAGACGCAACCTGCACAACAAGGTCACTGCTCTGCACTCCATGCAAAGCATCCTGCAACCCACAAGCAAAAGAGACTCGCCTGCTCTCTCGCTCTCTACCTGGCTGCGTGATCACAGAGACAACACCGTCTCTCGTGTGATCCACATGTAATGGGTAACGTGTACCACTCCTGGCACCTCTCGCAATCACTAGCGAACCCAAATGCATCACAAAATCTCGCTCTCGTAGCGAAATCTGACATCCACAATCTCTTAGTTGACCAATCGAGATCAAACTCACTGTCAAATCTGGTACATAGCGCACATGTCATAACAAGTAAGATGCACCACTCGGTAATGACAGTCTCACATCTCCTGCACCTGCTATCGCATGCACCAATCCATCGGTCAAACGTACACTGCCAAGCATCCCGCTAGAATAGCTACAAAACCATGCACGATGCGGCGTGACATGAAACATAGCATCTGCGTCTAGCAACCACTGCGAAGGGAGTGCACTATCCACATGTATAGCATCTCGTGCATAGCTCGAGGTAAAAGTGACATCCCCTTCACTAGTATACTCCGACACTACATCTGCATCAACTGTCAAAGCAACTGAGTCCATGGCATCACTACATACATCTCTGAGACTGCCATGTCTCCTACGATGTCGCATACGACGAAAACAGCGCCGTCTAACGTGTCCAGAATGACCACAATACCAACATGTTACCTGTCGGCGTGCTCGTCAATGTACATGTCTCACACGAGTCCGTGATGACTCAGATCTATCATACATATCATGTAATCTGCGCCAAAGTGCTCTCGAAGTAGTCTCATACATAACAAGAGCATATACAGATTCCGCAAGGTGCAAAGAGAGCGTAGATAGTGCCATCTCCTCTAGCTCCTGCCACTGATCGTCAGACATGTTTGAAGGTCTACCTGCATCACCACTCAATGGTCGATGCAACCCTCGCTGTGTCAATGCATCAAGCATACACTCTCTCCATGCCGCAAAGTCTGACCCATCAAACATGCGCATCTGTGAGAGGTCACAATCTGATCGATCACCTGTCTCTGTCATGAGCACAATGTAGCAAACTAGAAAGCAAAACCACCTCACCAACAACACCTGGAAATTGTCTACAAATATGGCCAGAAACACAATGTAAAACCTGTGAGACACACTCCAAAATAGAGCTCCCGCAATGTCAATACAAGCCTCGCCTGCTCTAGTATCACACTGCAATCTGTGAGCTAATCACCAAGCCCACACTGTGCGGTATCGATGCATACACACGCACAAATCTCCCACCTGAAGAGAACACCGCACACAAATGCTGAGTGCAACCCGCAATCTCTACCTAGATCGCATAAATGATGCGCATAAAACTCCTGGGAAAATTTCGCCAGAGTTTCGTCAGTAAAAGGGCCACAAAATCAGTAACCAAACTGAGTGCACGCTCAAAACCATGAGCAACCAAAGCGCGTCAAATCACACTCCAAATGCATGCACCAATCTCCACATTTTGCATACATCATTGCAAACACCTGCAAATCTAGTACACAAATATCTGCTCTACCTGTGACTGCCAAAAAACATGCTCGAGGCATACATTGCCGAGCTCAAAATGCAATCACATTAGTCTCCCTGAGCATCAAACCACATAAGGCATACATCGTATCCTCCCACCTGTGAGGAAACTTGCAGCAAATATCACTCTCACATCTGAGAGCAAACCATGTGTGGAATCCTCGACACACAATAAACAACTGCTGCTGCAGAAAATTCAGCATTCAGAATTTTACAATTCTGATATGACAAGTGCGTCCGGAGCGTGCCAAAACCCCAAGGTAGACTTCTGGATCATATGTATCCGAGTCTGGGTGTGAAAGCTATGCCAAAAACAGTGTTTTTGGGACCCGAGAGTGCACAAATAAACTTGCTGCTGTACCTGCTGTAATTCAAAGCATAATTTCAGCAAATAGACATCACCATCGCGTCCGGAGTGTGCCAAAACCCTGACCTAGACTCCTGGATCATGTTGATCTGACTCTGTATGACGGAGCTACGCAAAAAACTGCGTTTTAGAGCCCGAAAATGGCAAAAACGAGCTGCACACAGTCTTGAACCTGCTCCTGCTCCACTCTGCGTGATGCAATGTCCTCTCAATGCAAGCTCCAACACAAGAGCTCTGCCACAACAGCATCCAAGCACTCGAATGTCAAGCTCTCCTCCGCCGAGCACTTCTCTAACGAGCTCCACTGAGCTCAAAAGCTCCTCTCACCAAGGAAGCCGCAACCGCCTCCTCGACCAAGCTTGACCACACCAAGCTCCTAAGCTCCAAAGACAATGCTCCTCAAGCTAAAATCGCTCTCCGTGAAACTCCACGATCGAACTCCACCAGAGCGAGCGAGCTATCGCCTCGAAGCTCTCAAAGCCGTCGTGCTCTCCGCGGTCACCATAGCTCTGATACCAATTGAAGGGGATCGGGGAGCACCACAGACGGAGAGTGTGAGAGAGAGAAGGAGACACACACACGATCTGGGTGGGGAGACTCAAAAGAGTGAGCAGCCCCCTATACACTTATGCTATGTATAAGGTATACAAGTTAGTGGGCGCCCAGACTCTGGGCGGTCGGGCAAGGCACAGGCGCCTATACCCCAACATTGTGCACTAACTTACCCAAAAAGGCTTCTTCTTGCAGTTCTTACATGTTGCCTATTGTTGAATAACAATCTATCAAGAACTATAAACATCATTTTAGATTCATTGGCATGGTACTCACATGTTTATCAAATTTAAATGCTCTATTTGAGCTTCTAGCTAGATCTAACATGCATGATTACGCTGACAAATTGTACTTTCCTTGGAAATATTGGTGAAGGAATTTTAAAAATCAAGCCTTGGACAAGAGGAACTAGTAGGGTGGGAATTCCTGAACATGCACATTCCAAGGCATAAAAGACAACCCATACTCTTATCAAGCATAAGCGGGGGTTAGGCCTTGGCAAATATAATATATATCCTTTGGAGTCTAATTCTTTAGACCTTTTTTTTAAAGTTGGAGGGTCATGGTATCCTAAGGAACCTAGGCTCTTGTTATCACTTTAACTCTAGCAACACATCCTCTATAGTCACAAACAATCTAATATGTATACAAGTAGTTTTATCCTTAAAGAAATGGACATGGCTTCAATAAAAGGGACAAGTAAGTAAGAAGATATTAGGCACCCCTATCTGGTAGATCTTTGCACTTTGAAAGTGTCCACAAGTCTAGGTTCAATTTTATCATCCTTGTGGTAGATTTTCATATATATTTTGACTCCCTCTATCCATGGTTAAGGAAAGCAAGGCTTAATAGTGTCCCATCTAAGAAGTACCGAGTGACTAACTCATGAGCTTTCTCTAAGTTCTACAGAAAAATGTAAAGTGTCTATCTTAGATATTGTGCCCATAAAGATAAGGTATTGCTACCACAATCTCTTGGAAAAGTTTGGTATATGTTTCATGTCATAATTTATGGAAACAGGCTCAAGGAATAAGGATAAGAGCTAGTAGAGGGGGACTAGCCATCAAGGTTTTATCATGGATATACAATTAGCTACCCACTTCCATAATTTTCCTCTCATGCCTAAAGTGATGAGTGCACTTTACAATGGGAGCTCACCAATATCCTTGCCTTTATGGTTTATTTGATGGTCTTGGTGCAGTGGATTTCAGAGGGGTTGCTAAATACCCCTAGCGAAGACAAGTTCAAAATTTTAGCTAGAGCTCATCCACACATTGAGGGGATAGTATGATTGAATACAAGAGAACTATGATAGTGTAGTATGTTGGTTGTTCGCCTTTCTCTAGTAGTGAGGTCAAGGCTTACTTTTCACTTAGGTCACTGGAGTGGTGCAATGGCACTATTGGCTAGTAGTGTGGCTCTTCCCTCCTATTAGTTGAGATACACTTTAGTGCATTTATCCCCCTAGGGACACTCTTATAGTTGACACCACTATCTATAGGTTATATTTTTTAATACTCTTGGATTAATACATGGTCTATTGGCATATCTTTTCTATTTACCATTCTTAATAGGAATCGCATAATGAAGACAAAGTCATACACCTCAAAACATGCATATCTATCTTGGAGTAGATGACTCACATAATGCAAGGATCAAGAGTTTTAATAGACTTGTAATCCAATTGGATTGCTTTACGTTCATCTATGAGCTTGGTTTCTGAAACAATGAATGGGCCATACTAGAGAGGTAGTCTAAGATGCATGTACGTATGGATAAAATAGACTTAGGTGGGTCTTAGTTGCTTAGCTAATAAGAGAAAAAGAAGAGCATCAAGCATGGCATAAAGAAAGACTCCACACATTTTTTTCAAGCCTAATTGTTGTAGTCAAACCCATATTATTATTAAAAAATCTCACAAGTCCAAAGCCCTTGTAATGTTATTGAATACCACTGAGTCTAAAGGGGCTAATGGCTTCCATGTTTGTAATTTGGTGCAATCTCTTAGCCTTATATTGAGCCCCAATTAGTGATGAATCCTTTTTTACACCTTGGCTAAGGTATAAAAACCAGTTTTTGTAACTTTAAAACCTAAGTTTTGGATAATAAAGGGTAAGTGTTGCTGCATTAGCTCAATGAATATCTACTGTTTCTTCAATCTCTCATCTCTCTTGGATACGGTATTTCATTCAGCATACTAATGCGTTCGTAGGTGAAGGCTCTCTCTTATAATGTAAGTTTCTTGCGATAAAGGGTACTTTTAGTCGTGCTCGTCTATCAGAATTTTTAGTTCCATATGCACAATACACGCACTAAAACTGGATTTTGACCTTAGAGATAGATAGAGCACATTCAGAGGAAGCTATATAGCCCTTATGGGACAAAAACCAGCAACCCTACAATAGGTTGTTTATCTTATGCATGATTTTGTCCAGGTGTTAGAAATGACATTTGAGGACATGAGAGTGTAGAGGATACCCTACCCATACTAGGTATTAAGTTTCATTCCATTCAAAGACCTGTAGCTACACAAATTCGTCAGGATAAGGTTGCGGGAGAGAAAGTAGCTTTTTGTGTCTGACACACACTTGAGACTTAGATAAGTAGGAGCCACATAGACTTGGGTTTTTTGAGAGATTGGATATCTCTTGTAGCCTCCATGCACTAGTCGAGTCAGCTACGTCCCATGGATTGACATTTTATGTATGTGGTTCTTGCTTGGCTAGCATAGATATGGTGAGGCTTGGCAGGCAGCTAACATTTTGGTACCATTGCAGGGGACGATGCAACCTAAACTATAGAAAAACCCAAAACACTCACTTGAATTTCCATTACTTCCTCTAGTTTTGGCTAGAGTAACACGTTTTCTAACTTTGTCACAACTGAGAGGTTCTTGAGAGTAGAGATATTTGGCAAGGACCTCGGGAGCTTTAGTTAGTAGGACAGACTAGGTAGAGGGTCCTTGAGACAAGTTAGAGGTCGGTGAGGGCATCACCTAAGTAAAGAGTAGGGACTTTATACTGAAGGTTGAAATTTTTACTTTCAGTGCTATTTTTTCATGTTCAGTAGGAGCAGAGTAAGTAGAAAACCATCAAGAGTGCATCTGGTCAAAGTGCATTGAAAAAAACCAAAAAATTGACAAGTCTATCTTAGGCGCGCCGAAGATAGACAGGGGGTTTCTGAGACTAAAATTGATAAATTTAACTTTCAAGGTGGTAGACCAACTTTGTTTAGACTATCCCCATTGATTTTGGAAACATTTCGATCATTGAAATGTCTGGTCAAGCCCAAAACTGGAAAAAACCGGACTTCAAAGAAAATCAACAAGAAAATTGACAACAACGAAAAGCCAAATTAGGCTAAAACTTGAAACCAGGGTGTGGATAAATCCTAAAACTTGTGGGAAAATCAATCTATGACGCAAACAATAAAAAATGCTAAAATCTGGAAGAGATTTATCTTTGGCATGTTGAAGATTTAAATCTCACTAAAATGGATATTTTGCTAATTTTTCAATCCACAAGATCTATAAGGATTATAATATAGCTCCTAAGTAAGTTTCATCAAAATTGGAACTATGAAAAAATCATTACACCAAGGGAATTGAGAAAACTAGCCTTCATGCTCAAAAAGAGCTAAAGACATTGGTAAGGGGTCAAAACCTTTTGAATTTCATGGTACAAGCTTGAAATCGCTTAAAGAACCCAACCCAAGCCACAAATTGCAAGAAAAAGTGAAAAAGAAGAAGATTTATCTTCATCGCGTTGAAGATAAATCTCACACCAAGGAAGTAGTTATGCAAATTTGACATTAGGGTTGTGTTTGGAAGGCCATAAGGACTCCATTTATGAGTTGAATTTTGAAATTAAGCCTACCTATGATTGCAAATATCTTCGCAGCGCCTAAGATAGCCTGAATAAAATTCACATCTTTTTTGCACAAGGAGTCTATCAAGGGATACAGAAAGGAAATTTTGTATCCTTTTGACTCCTTATTGACCAGATTAATGTTAAATTGTGGAATCACATGCGGTTTTGAGTGATGATGTAAAGGGACTCTGGTGACGAATTGAGAGAAAAGAAAAAGCATTGTAGTTGAATTCAAGGTCACATTTCCATGTTTAAAGTATCAGTTCAATTGAGTGAATAAGTCCATATATGAAACTAAGATCGGGTAGAGTTTTGGGAAACTCAATTGACCAAAAAAAAAAGGTAGAGCGTCTGCAAAAGAGAGTGTAAACCAAGGGAGACCATTAGAAACTATTGTTGAAGAAGTGTCAGACACTTACTTTGATTCAAGCTCAGACATGTCTTCCTTTTCGACTCAATCAGGAATATCGATCTCACTCAAATTCAAGCATATCCTGACTTTCTTAAAGACCAACAAATACGAAGCCCAGATGTACTTGGACCCAAATGAGGAGTTTGCAGTGCGGATAGACGACCACACCATCAATTTTGAAGAGGAGGTGAGAGCAAAAAAAACAGGATCACTTGTATGTAGACCAAAATGGAGTACAATATCGCAAGATACAAGACCTTGATTTAGTGGATAAATGGGGAGTAGAGGTCGATGCTCTAATACCCGATAAGGTTGTAAAAGAGAGACTTCCAGTGTTAGAATTAGAAGGGTATGAGTTAATAGATGCTAAACCATTAAAGAGCATTCCCACTAATAACCCAATACTTGGAGTTTATTGTTGGGAAGAAAACAATATTAAGGATTTGGTATGGACCACCTATGCTGGATTAGGACAACTAACTCCCTTGAAAATTGTGTAAATCTTCAAGATCAGGGAAAAAGAGCTAGCAAAACTTCCCACTCATCTCTTTAGATATTATTACAACAATAAATTTGCTACGATGATACCAAAAGAGATTGAACAAACCAACTACCAGGGAAACTCAATCCATGAAGTAATTATGGGAACTGCACAAGAAATTGATCGGGATGTGGATCCAAATGCTAGATCTTATGACATCATGGCCAACCAATGAGGAAGCACATCAAGGGGTAGTCTTCTCAATGGTACCAACAGAGAAAGAAAGGTTAAAACCACCTATAATTGGGGATGAATGAGTGACACAAGGACGAGAAGGGGTCCACATGAGTCACACTTACCAAACAGCTAGTTTGAGGGATTTATGGGATAGACACCGGCATGAAGAGAAAGAGCGGGTGCAAAACACAATCGTAGAGTCAGACTAGCATATTTCCAAAAGTGGGTCAAAAAATATAGTGGATAAGGGGATTCTTATGAACATTTGAGCATCTTCAGACGGGTTTTGAGAGTTGAGCTCATAACTGACTTCCACGCGCAATTTGAGGGGTTCGAGATGACATTGGAAGGCAAATCTTGACTTGGTTTCAAACCATACCGCTTGGATCAATAACCGACTTGCTATCCTTGGCAATGAGATTTGTTGCTACTTGTCCCAAAATGGGGATAAAGCACAGTACAATGGCACAAATCTATAGTTTCATACAGAAACAGGGAGAGACTACAAGGGATAGTGTGAGTTGAATGAGACAATATATAGACAGATGTTGAGAGTTGAAAATTCCAACCAAGGAAAGACTCGTCTCATTATTTTTGGAAGTATTATTAAATAAGGAATTGCATGCTATCTTGTATAACAAAAGACATATGACTTGGGAAGCATGTAGTCTAGACGTGATCGACCTAAGTGATAATTGCAAGATTTATAATGAGGAAAGTGAATCTAAAGACGTATAAATCAAACAAACAACAACCATTGTGCCAACATAAGTCAGACCAGTTGTTGTGGCTTTTGCCAGCTCTATAGAGGAAATATTGAAGGGCATGAACCATATGATGATCAACATGCATAGGATGCCATTGAGGGACCCATTGTAGGGACCAGATCAAGGAAAAACACAAAGGCAATTAAAATGATGTTCCTTTGAAGAGAAATGAACAAATCACAAGACAAACAAGTGATACTACAAGCCTGAATACGATGGGAATGTATAGTACGTGCTAATGAGGAAAAAAGGACAACACATGTATTGCTATCCGCAAAATGTGGAACCCATGCAAAGATCACCAATGAATAAAGAGATACCACAACCATTATTAAGCCAACAGCCGCCACTCCCTGGGAATAATGCTATACTGGTGAAGTATATGCTACCCGAGGGACAGATGGATGAGCAAGCTCTAGTACTTGCTACTCCATACCTTGAAACAAGCTCTGTAACAATGGGAATAGAAGAAGAGTGGTATAGCCAACCTTCTTCAATCCCTATAGAGCTGATGTTTTCAAGCACCTACCAAAACAACACTTGTTAACTTTATTGCAAATGAGGGGGCGAGACCACCAATGGTTAAGGCAATGCCCAAACCAAAAACTAGAAATTGTCATAACTGTGAAGCAGATGATGAAGGAGTACGAGCGGAAGTGTGACGCGAGAGAAAGTGCGAGAAGAAGAGCACGATGATATGGTGAACTCGCTCTACTGTAATGTGTAGAGCATAGTGAGTTCTTATTAGGTTTTTACAAAAGAATATGTGTACATACCTGGCGGCCCGCCCACTTACCTGGGCGACCACATTGGGCTTTATACCCCAACAACCTCCCACTTAAAGTCCAATGTGGTACTTTAAGTGTGAGAGAAGCTACTATACAAGCTAATATACAAGAGATGTAGAGAAGTGATGTACTACCCTACACCTAACTACTTGCGAAAATGCGCAAAGCTCTTTGAGGGAAGTCCTTTTGTAAGTAGATCAGCAGGATTTTGTGGTGTGAAATTTAACAAGCTGAAGTTTCTTATCCTCAAGCATTTCCCTGATGAAATGATACTTCACATCCACATGCTTTGTCTTTGAGTGATAAACTGGATTGCGAGCCAATTGTATAGCACTTTGACTATCACAATATAACACATGCATCTCTTCTTTGATTCCCAAATCTGTTACTAGTCGATTAAGCCAAATTGATTCTTTGCATGTCTCTGATGCTGCAACATATTCAGCCTCTGTAGTAGACTGAGTAACACAATCTTGTAATCTAGAACGCCATGATACTGCTCCACCAGCCAATGTAAAGACATAACCTGATGTAGACCTTCGGTTGCCTAAGTCACCTGCATAATCTGAGTCTGTAAAACCATTTACACTTAGCTCCTGACTCCCATAGCATATGTGCATACTCTTTGTAGCTTTTAGGTATCTCAATATTCCTTTCACTGCCTCCCAATGTTTCTTGCCTGGGTTTGACATGTATCGATTTACTACTCCCACTACAAATGCAATGTCTGGGCGAGTAGCAATCATTGCATACATCAAACTACCCACTGCAAACGCATATGGAATCTTATCCATTTCAGCCTGTTCTTCCTCAGACACAGGACAATCTTGTTTGCTAAGTTTCACATATGGTGGCAATGGAACACTCAATGCCTTTCCCTTCTCCATATTGAAACATTGCAAAACCTTGTCAATATACTCTGTTTGAGATAACCAAATCAACTTCTTTGATCTGTCTCTCTCAATGCGCATACCAAGTATATGACTTGCCTCACCCATATCTTTCATGTCAAACAATTTTTCCATCTTTGACTTCAAAGCTGAAATTTCTTCCAAGTGCTTGCCAGCAATCAACATGTCATCCACATACAAAATAAGGATCAACCAACTGCCATCCTTAGCCTTCTTTATATATAGACAGTGATCGAACTCACTACGTTTGTAGCCTTGAGAAAGCATAAACTTGTGGAACTCATGGTACCATGCCCTCAGTGATTGTTTTAAGCCATAAAGACTCTTTAACAACTGGCATACCAAATCTTCCTTGCATTTCTCAACAAACCCTTCTGGCTGCTGCATGTAAATTTCCACATCTAAATCACCATGCAAGAACGTTGTCTTGACATCCATTTGGTGCAACACCAAATCTAATATGGCAACCAATGCAAGAAAGCATCTCAATGTAGTCATCTTGACCACCGGAGAGAAGACTTCATCAAAGTCAATGCCTTGTTCTTGCTTAAAGCCCTTGGAAACAAGCCTTGCTTTGTACTTTGGCTGACTATCATGAGCGGTGATCTTATACCTGTAAACCCATTTACAAGGTAGAGCCTTTTTGCCCTGTGGTAATTTAACTAGCTTCCATGTCTGGTTTTTATGCAGAGCTGTCATCTCTGACTGCATGGCCAATTGCCAATTCCCGGAGTCCTTCATTTGCACTGCTTCCTTGTAACATGAAGGCTCATTGCAATCAGTCAACATGACATAGTTCATAGATGGAACAAACCTATCAGGAGGTCGCGTGATACATCCAGATCTACGAAAAATAGGTGGCTCAGGCTCAGCCACAACCTGTGGTTCCACTCTATCCTGTCCTTGCTCCTCTTGAGCCCTGACATTTTGTCTTGCACGTGCAGGTCCATCTTCTTGGAAGACAACTCTTCTAATGTCCTCAACCCTCTCTGGTTTAGAATGATATTTGGCTTCATTAAAGTGAACATCATTGTTGCGGATAACCTTTCTGGATTCGGGATCCCAAAGTCTGTACCCCATCTCACCAAAATTACCATAGCCTAGAAAGATGCACTTTCTACTCTTTGGCTCAAGTTTGTTCCTAAATTCCTTTGCAACGTGAGTATATGCCTCATAGCCAAAGACTCTGAGATGCTTGTATGAGGGCACCTCGCCTGACCATACCATCTCTGCCACTAAATCCTTCTGCAAAACCTTGCTAGGAGATCTATTTATAAGATGAATAGCTGTTGATACAGCTTCAATCCAAAACCCATTTGGCAGCTGTGCATTAGACAACATACTTCTGACCTTCTCTTGTATGGTCCTATTCATCCTCTCAGCAACACCATTTTGAGGAGGATTGTAAGGAGCAGTAAGTTCACGTTTTATACCTTTTGACTCACAAAAGTCCTGAAAGGCCTTTGAAACATACTCTCCACCACATACTCTCCACCATTGTCAGTGCGTAAACATTTAAGCTTCTTGCCACTCTGATTCTCCACAAGTGTCACAAACGTTTTGAAAACAGTAAACGCTTCATCCTTGTGCTTGAGAAAGTAAACCCATACTTTCCTTGAGTAATCATCTATAAATGTCATAAAGTAAGAAGCTCCCCCTAGAGATAGGTTAGGCATAGGTCCACACAAATCACTATGAACAAGTGCCAACTGTGTATCTCTTCTACTGCTTCTATGCTTATGTGGCTGCTGTGTTTGCTTACCATACAGACAATGTTCACAAAATTCAAAATCATTAAATGAAAAACCAAGCAAATAACCAGAACGAGACAATATTTCCATTCCTTTATTGGACATATGTCCTAACCGGCTATGCCACAAAGAAACGTTCGGCTGCTCGGTTACATTGATTAAATTTTTAGAGACATTTGATACATAAATCATGTAAAGTCCTCCAGACTTTACTCCATGTGCTACTATCATAGAACCCTTGGATATCTTCCACATGTTCTGTCCAAAAGCGGTGACATAGCCAGCATCATCAAGTAAACCTGTGCTGATCAAGCTCTTTATAATTACGGGAACATGTCTCACATTTTTCAGCGTGAATGAAGAGCCATTCTGAAACTTCAATTGAACATCTCCAACACCTAAGATCTCACATGTCTTTCCATTGCCTAGCCGAACATGATCTTTAGTGTTCACATAAGAGGTAAACCACTCCTTGTTTGGAGACACATGAAGTGATGCCCCTGAGTCTATAATCCAGTCACTCAGTGCATTTCCATCAGATGCTATAAGAAGAGCTGAGTCCATTGTATTTTTCAAGAAGTAGATGTCTCCTGACACTAGACTTTCATCCTTTGCAACAGTGTTTGTCACATTTATTTCTTGAATCTTCACTGAGGACTTGTTCTTCTCACCATGGTCTTCTGCTTTCTCTTTGCCTTTTTTTGCTTTCCATTCTCTGCAATCTCTTTTCATGTGACCCTTCTTGCCACAATGGTAGCATTCTATGTCACTCTTGCCTTTAGCACTGCGGGACTTGCTACGAGACTGATCCCTCTTTCCACCTTTGTACTTTTCTTTGGTCCTTCCCCTGAAAACTAAGGCTGTTCCTTTGCCTTTGTCCATTGTTTTTCTATTGGTTTCTTCAGTAAGCAGACTGCCTTTTACACCTGCTATGGTCAAACCATATGGAGGTGTAGAATTACTCAAAGCTGTGTGAAAAGTGTCCCAATTTTCCAGCAATGTGATCAACAGGAACATAGCTCTAACAGGTTCATCAAACTTGACACCTTGAGCTGACAACTGACTGTAGATGGTGTTGAATTCATTCAAATGATTGGACATAGGTGTCCCTTCTTTCATCTTCAAGTCAACAAGCTTCTTAAGCCAGTATACCTGTGAAGCTGCACTCTGCTTCTCATAAAGATCACTCAGCTTTGTCCATGCTTGATAAGCCGACATCTCGTCTGCTACATTGAAGTAAACACTTTTTGCCAAAGTCAGCATAATGGTAGAAAGTGCCAATTCATCCATTTCGCTCCATTCATCTTCGTATATATCTTGTGGTTTTATCCCCTTGAGCTTTATAGGTTTTATCTGCTTCTTTTGTACCAACACGTGCCAAATCTGCTTCTTCCACAATGGGAAATTGGTTCCATCCAGCTTCTTGATATTGTAAAGAGCAGTGTCCTATGATCCAGTCATAGCTATGCTTCATAGTAGTTTACTTTCCTGGGAAAAATTCGACAGAGTTTCCCCTATAAACTGACCTCTGAACCAATATCAACCTGTCAAATGAGCCAAGAAAGCTTTAGATTCTGCAGAAATTTCGGCAGATTCTCCTTTGTAAAATGGCTCTGGTGTACTCAAAAAACAGACCAAAAAACATCTCAAAAAACCACTGTCTCTCTAACACTGTAAGCTGTGGGTAAACCTGTCCTGCACCTGTACTGTCTCTCACTGTCCTGTCACTGTCCTGTAAGCATAGACTGCGACAATGCCTCAACGGCAGTAAAGCAAAGATGCAATCCCAACTGTCTAACTCACAGTCAATACATCCTAGCTGCCTATCTAAGGGTGCTTGTGGGATCGCTCCAAGAACTGTATCACCGAAAGGATCTCAACATTCGAGAATCCCCCAGCTCAATAAAACCTCAATCGACCCTCAACAAAGGCTGCAGTAAATCTGACAGTACATAGACTTCCCACAAAGTCATACATCCACAAATTTCCCACTGTATGTTGTAACCGCTGCGGCGGTTGTTTGCTGCGTGACTCACAGCCAACAAACCCTCAACAGACATACATCTTCTCTGACAATACATCCCATGTGGAAGTACCTGCAATGTCAGAATGAAATCTGGAATATCAAGCAGCAAACACAAGCTACCTGATGAACTAGTGAATGTCGCCTACAGTCTGTGTGTAGATGCGCCCGTGTCGTATGTGACACGCCTCCAAGAACTGTGAGCCGTCCTTCGATGTGTAGATAGCCACAAATTAGCACTCTGGGAGTGCCGATATCCTCAGCACCTGCAGTCGTAGGCAGAAACCCCAAATTTGCAGAGTCGGATCTGCACCCGCCGAGACCACGTAGTCGAAAATGGCCCGCGCAGAACTTTGTCGAAGCCGAACGGTGGCCGAGATGACCTCATAATGAAATTCTGAGAACACTGAGTCCTTCGGGATCTCCCACAAGATTTGGGGCCGTGTCTTCGCCTGTCGAATCTCACTCCAATCTGAGCAGGTGACTCTGGCTACCTGTAAATGCTGCCTCGAGCCTCGATCTGAGCTCTGATACCAGTTGAAGGAGTACGAGCGGCAGTGCGACACGAGAGAGAGAGAGTGCGAGAAGAAGAGCACGACGATATGGTGAACTCGCTCTACTGTAATGTGTAGAGCATAGTGAGTTCTTATTAGGTTTTTACAAAAGAATATGTGTACATACCTAGCAGCCCACCCACTTACCTGGGCGACAACATTGGGTTTTATACCCCAACAGATGACCATTTAAAGAATGATTTTCTCAAACCAGATAAGAATGCGTGATCTATAGAGGCTTATTATGGGGCATGTGGACAAAAGGGCGGACATTTTTTTAAAGATTGTCCTAGGAAACCAACCAACAAAGGAAGAACTGCTATGAATATAATTCAAATCATGCCAAGTAGTTCATCAAAAGGGAAACCAATAGTCCCTGTTCAAGTGATGATTAGAGCCCAAGACAAGGAGAACAAGTCGAAAAACACAAGTGGATCTAACAAATCCAGTAAATCCTCTAAAAATTCCAGGAAAGAAAGACGCAAGAGGTACGAACTTAAGAGACAAAAACATCAAAAAGAGACTGAAGAGAAGATACGAAAGGAAACATAAGAAAAAATTTGGACTCCTTCAACAGAATTCAAGGAATCAAAATAAAAATTGGTTGGATCAGTACCAGTCAACTGAATCTACAAACCAATCAATGCAGCTCTAGAGGCTTTCCAATCTCAGTTGAAAGCGGATCAAACCCTGAAAAATCAATGGAAAATTATCCAGCACCGAATATGTAAGCACCTAGACCAGAAGCTTACAAAAACCTTGTGCAAATAACACAAACCATGATGGGAAAACAAAATCCACAATAGGAGGTTGTAAGAAAAGCGACTAAAATGAGATTGAAACCATGAAGGAAAGAGTTCAAGAAAAGGACGAGTTGGGAAACATGGGAAATTATAAAGCATCGTCCCTAAACTGGAAGTTTGTAATAGTGAGGAAGGATGGGACGAGGTACCAATAGTTGAAGGAGATTGGACGAACTAACTATGGAAAAGGGTTAGAGAAGAAAAAGATGGGAGTATAACCTTGAAATCATCTCCAATTGAGTAAGTTCAGTTTGATAAATTTTGCATGGAGCTTGATAAACAATCATTATACGAAGATTGGGGATCCAAGCAGTCAGGCTATTCAAAAGCTGGAACTTTGCGGTCGCTAACATCCTACTTAGGAGAGAACGAACAAAAATCAATGGTCTGCAAAATAGCCAAACTAGAAAGGCCAAGAAAAATCTTGGATGTGGCTAATCTACAATCCATTAGGTCAACACCAGTTTAATGCACAATCACCTTGGGAGAACTACTGAGATTAAACCACAATTATGTGGTGTTAAGTATGGAGCCTGATTTACCCCTTGTAATTTTCTATGGTAAAAACGCACATTTGTAAGCCCCCATTATGAGGAGAAGCCATCGTGCGTGAAGAAAAATAACTCGCCGGAAAATAAAATCACTCGCCGAAAACCAAATTTTTCACTATCAATCTCGAGCAAAAGCGAGATTGGCTTTGTCGGAATATTCCTTTTTGCCGGAATATTATGGCCAGACGGCGGTCGGAAACTGGTCGGAAAAAGACCGGTCGGTTGGCCGGCGGCCGGTGGTCGAAAGTCAATGGCCACTGGCCGGTGGCCGAATTCACAAGAGGACTTGTCTTCTCAAGGGCGGCCACACATGGGCGGATTGGAGGGTCTGATTTGGACTTATCTACACAAGGGCGGCTACACATGGCTGCCTCTCATGAGAGAGGGCATCCCTTTTGGCCTATAAAAGGAGGCCATTTCTACACACATTTCATAGTGTGAAGTTGATGCAACAAGGTGGGTGTGAGTTGGTGAGAGTGAAGCAAGGCAGGAGCTCTATTAAGGGTATAATCCCTTTGTAAACTACTTCTTGTTTTGAAGTACTAAAGCCATTGAGTGGCTGCTTTCTCGTGGACGTAGCCCACATTGGGGGAACCACATATATAGTGTGTACTCTCTCTCTCTCTCTCTACTCTATAATATCTTGTGTGTGAAATCTATCTCTCTCCATTAAGGAATCTACTCAAATATCTATTTAGCTATGTCATATTTTCTAACAATTGGTATTAGAGCAAGGTTTGCTTGTAGCTAAATTATCTCAAGGAAAGGATTCCTTGAATTGAGTGGGAGTTATGGCGGAGGAAGGGAAGCTCAAGATCGAGAAGTTCAACGGCAAAAACTACCAACATTGGAAGATGCAGATTGAAAACTATCTCTACCAGAAGGAACTCTATTTGCCACTAGGCGGTCTTGCAAAGAATCCCGCAACAATGGCAGATGAAGCATGGATTGACCTTGATCAAAAGGCACTGGAAACAATCCAGTTAAGCTTGGCGTCAATGGTGACCTTCAGCGTTTTGGAGATGAAGACCACGGAGGACTTGATGAAGTCACTTGATGACTTCTACGAGAAACCATCGGCATCCAATAAGGTATTTCTCATGAAGCTCTTGTTCAATCTAAAGATGACAGAGAATGGTTCAATTGCAGAACACCTAAATGACTTTAACACAAACATAAGTCAACTTCGATCGATGAAAATCAATTTTGATGACGAAGTGCGAGCTCTCCTTATACTATCATCTCTACAGGATAGTTGGGACAGCCTTGTGATGGCTGTAAGTAATTTTATTTCTGGCACAAATACTATTAAGTTTGATGATGTTGTGGGTGTTCTCCTAAGCGAGGAAATACGAAGGAGAAGCACAGGAGAATCATCAAGTGCTGCACTCTTAGTGGAAACAAGAGGAAGGCCTAAGGAGAGATTCAAAAACCAAAAGGGTCGTGATCGCTCAACGCGGAGCAAGTCACGCACAAAGTCACTTCTTGAATTTTGGAACTATGGCAAGAAGGGCCATGTCAAGAAGGATTGCTGGTCCAAGAAGAAGAAGGAGACAGAGTCTCAAGACAACAAGCCAACATTGAAGGCCAATGTGGTAGGTAAAGTGGAGCAAGATGCTCTAATTCTCTCATTAGACAATGTGTCTAATTCCTGGATAGTAGATTCCGGGGCTTCATTCCATGCGACACCACACAAACAACATTTCCAAGATTACACCAAAGGTAATTTTGGGTATGTATACTTGGGAGATGATGAAGCTTGTGAGATTATCGACAAAGGTACAGTTTCTTTCAAAATTGCTAACGGAAATGAATGGAATCTTAAAGATGTTAGGCATGGTTCTTCTCTTCGCAAAAGTTTGATCTCTACAGGACAATTGGACGATGAAGGTCACAACATTGCATTCGGAAACAAACGGTGGAAGATCTCAAAGGGATCTTTGGTGGTTGCCAAGGGAGAAAAGGTTGGTACACTTTACTTGTGTAATGCTAGCACACAACCTTCAGCTTGTGTAGCAACTACAGAAGTTGATAGTGCAGTATGGCACTACCGGCTTGGGCATATGAGTGCCAAAGGAATGCAAATCCTTCAAACAAATAAGCTTTTACCAGGTTTGAAAGAAGTGGACTTAGAGTTCTGTGAAGATTGTGTTTATGGTAAAAAAAAGAGGGTAAAATTTCAAAAATCAGGAAATGAAAGAAAAAACAAAAAACTTGAGTTGATTCATTCTAATGTTTGGGGTCCTGCAAGTACACTATCACTTGGTGGCTCATTGTACTATGTAACATTTATAGACGATGCGACTAGAAAAACATGGGTTTATGTCATGAAGAATAAGTCCGATGTATTTTCCATATTTCAAAGGTGGAAAGCCTTTGTGGAGAATGAAACAGGTACCAAGGTTAAATGCCTCAGATCCGACAATGGAGGTGAATATTGCAGCCAAGCTTTTAAAAGATTTTGTGCTAGCAATGGCATTTGGAGGCAAAGGACAACCCCAAGGACACCTCAATAAAATTGGATTTTGTAAAGAATGAACACGACAATCATGCAACAAGCACGAAGCATGCGGCTACATGCTCGCCTACCGCTTGAGCTTTGGGCGGAAGCTGTAAGTATGTATGTGTACTTAATCAACCGGTCACCCTCAACGCCATTGGATGGGGAGTTCCAGAAGAGGAATGGATAGGTAAACCGGTGAATTATGCATTTCTCAAAGTGTTTGGGTGTGAAGCTTTCATGCACATAGATAGAAGCCTAAGATCAAAGCTAAATGCAAAGTCCAAAAAGTGTTTCTTCATTGGCTATGGAGAAGGTGACTTTGGGTATCGCCTATCGAATCCTGAAGATGGTAAAATCTTAAAGAGTAGGGATGTAATTTTTAATGAACAAAATATGTACAAAGATTACTTGGAAAGAAACAAACAAAAGAAATAGGTGATGAGTACATGGAGCTTGAGGACGGTGAAGACTCAAGGACTACAAACGGTGACAATGTGCAACAACGTCAACCAAATGAGGAGCCTCAACCTATTTCCCGAAGATCTACAAGAGCAAGTAGACCTCCAGAAAGGTTTGTTCCTTCCTTCAACCATCTCTTGATCTCAGATTCTGGAGAGCCGGACTCATACGAAGAAGAATGCAAGTGGAGATGGACTCACTACATTGCAACCAAACATGGGAGTTGGTTGAGCTGCCTAAAGGTAAGCGGGCACTTCAAAACAAATGGGTGTACAAGCTGAAGGAAGAAGGAGGTGGGAAGAAAAGGTACAAGTCTAGGCTTGTGGTAAAAGGGTTTTCTCAAAAGAAAGGTATTGACTTCAATGAAATATTTTCTCTTGTTGTAAAAATGAACTCAATTAGGCTTGTCTTAAGCCTTGTGGCTGCTCATGATTTAAATCTCAAGCAAATGGATGTAGATACGGCATTCCCTCATGGTGACTTAGAGGAGGAAATCTACATGCTTCAACCAAAGGGGTATGAAGTAGAAGGTAAGGAGAAAATGGTTTGCAGATTAAAGAAGAGCTTGTATGGTTTAAAGCAAGCATCAAGACAATGGTACTTAAAGTTTGATTGATGGATGCTGGATCATGGATTCACAAGATGCAGCTCGGATCACTGCGTCTACATGAAGAATTTGGGAGATGGGAAATTTATCATCCTAATGTTGTATGTTGATGACATGTTGATTGCAAGTGCTAACATGCAGAACATCAAAGACCTAAAAGAGGAGTTGTATAAATCTTTTTCAATGAAAGATTTAGGTGTTGCAAAGAGGATACTTGGAATGAAAATATCAAGGGACAGGACGAAGAAGACAATAAATCTATCTCAAGAGGATTACATCAAGAAGGTACTAGAAAGGTTTGCAATGCAAAATGCAAGACCAGTTTCTACACCTTTGGCTGGTCACTTTAAATTAACGAAGGATATGTGTCCAAAGACACAAGAGGAGATAGTCTATATGTCTAAAGTTCCATATGCTGCAGCGGTAGGTTCTCTAATGTATGCTATGGTCTGGACAAGGCCAGACATTGCACATGTAGTGGGAGTTGTGAGTAGGTTCATGGACAACCCAGGTAAAGAGCATTGGCAAGCTGTGAAGTGGATACTTAGGTATCTAAAAGGGACAACAACAAATGCTTTGTATTTTGGAGGAACTGATATTTTTCTTCAAGGGTATGCTGATGCAGATATGGCAGGTGACAAAGATACTCGAAGGAGCACTACGGGCTATGTCTTCATGGTTGGAGGCACAGCAGTAAGCTAGACTTCAAAGCTGCAGAAAGTGGTCTCACTTTCTACCAAGGAAGCAGAGTATGTAGCAATGATGGAGGCAAGCAAAGAAATTATGTGGCTTCACAGATTCTTAGAAGATCTTGGATTCAAACAAGAAAATTGTGTCTTGTACAGTAATAGCCAAAGTGCTATCCATCTTGCAAAGAACTCAACCTTTTATTCAAGGACAAAGCACATTGAGGGAAGATATCACTTCATACGCACTCTTTTGAAAGAGGGATAGCTAAAGCTAGGAAAGGTGCATACAAGTGAAAATCCTGCCAGACATGTTTACAAAGGTGGTCAACAAGGAGAAGCTGAGCTTTTGCTCATCTTCAATCGGCATTCAAGGATAAGAAGCCAGGATGGAAAGCAGTCACACAGGTTTGGTTTTGAGATCAATCTCCAAGTGGGAGATTGTTAAGTATGGAGCCTGATTTACCCCTTGTAATTTTTTGTGGTAAAAATGCACATTTGTAAGGCCCCCATTATGAGGAGAAGCCATTGTGCGTGAAGAAAAATAACTCGCTAGAAAATAAAATCACTTGCCGAAAACCAAAAATTTTAGGCTTTGCCGGAATATTCCTTTTCGCCGAAATATTATGGCCGGACGGCGGCTGAAAAGTGGTAGGAAAACGACCGGTTGGTTGGCCGGTTGGCCGGTTGGCCGGTGAACAATTGTCAATGGCTGATGGCCGGTGGTCGGAAGTCAATGGCCAGTGGGGCTGGTGGCCGAATTCAATGGCCGATGGCCGAATTCACAAGCGGACTTGTCTTCTCAAGGGCGGCCCCACATGGGCGGATTGGAGGGTCCAATTTGGACTTATCTACACAAGGGCGGCTACACATGGCTGCGTCTCATGAGAGAGGGCAACCCTTTTGGCCTATAAAAGGAGACCATTTCTACACACATTTCATAGTGTGAAGTTGATGCAACAAGGTGGGTGTGAGTTGGTGAGAGTGAAGCAAGGCGGGAGCTCTATTAAGGATATAATCCCTTTGTAAACTACTTTTTGTTTTGAAGTACTAAAGCCATTGAGTGGCTGCTTTCCCATGGACGTAGCCCACATTGGGTGAACCACGTATATAGTGTGTACTCTCTCTCTCTCTCTACTCTATAATATCTTGTGTGTGAAATCTATCTCTCTCCATTAAGTAATCTACTCAAATATCTATTTAGCTATGTCATATTTCCTAACATGTGGAGGTATACAAACCACCATGGAGAAGATGGTGCTAAAAGAAGCCTCTCAAATGGACTTGGGAAGGATTGTAAAACAAAGATATCCATATTAAAATTGTTAGGTCATTACCTATAAACAAAGTAGGACTCTTACAAAGGGAGTGAGGGAAACACTACCCTTTCAGTACAGTACAATAATATAACTACTATGGCTATTTTAAACAGTGGTGAAGGCATTTCCATAGCAACCAAAGCTATCTGGGAAGCTTGGGGAAAAGTGGTAATCAGGCAAGCAAGAATGAAACTGCAATTGATAGATGGACACATAGAGAAACCAATGTGCTTATTGAGAATGTAATAGTCACTTCCTATGGAATTGACTATTAGCACACTTTTTCCATTGTAGATTTTGGAAAGAAACACAACTATGAAATCATCTTGGGAAGACCATTTACGAGACAAATACAACTAGTTCAAGACTGGGGCAACAATTATCTCTACCTGAAACAAGTAGGGGCAATCGCCCGAGTAAACTTGAAAGATCATTCCTACAAGGATGTCTTGAGGACCTTTGCTGAGACTAAACTACCTTCAGGGATACATAAAGACACCCCAATTTGGATGTGTGGGACTTCTCAATGGGAAGCTTGCAAAGGGAATACTATGATCTAGACAGAGAGGTGAATAACACAGAATATATACTGAAACAATTTCCTGAACATTTGTTCAAACCCTTTGAATGGAATCAGATCCTGGCCAAAATGGATGTATGTGTTAATGCACCAACACCTACACAATTGTAAGGTTTCCAGTTTCTGAAACCTTAAAGGTTGTATAAGCTTAATCAAACTGATATGATTATTGAAAAAGCAATGTAGAATTGTCCGACCATGGCAAATATTGGTATTTTTGGAATCTTAAGCACAGCAAACCCCGGGCTAGAAATTTTCAGAATTGAATTCCGATAAAAACTGGCGTAGTTATGACCCCTGGAAGTTTACATTGTGAATTGAGTAAAATAGAAAAATTGAAGGGTTACAATAATCATTTAAGCATAGACTTTATTAAAGGTCTCCCAGATATTTACAAGATATTTACCAATTAAGCAAAAATAGGTCAAATTATAGCAAAATTGACATTTTAAAAGCTGGTAGGTAATGGGAGGGTCATCACTGACCTGCCAGGGACTCATTTAGTAGCAGAGTTCGTTTTTTTGACTTGCTGGGGACTGCTTGAACTTCAAGCAACTGCCTTTTTTAGCCGGTGAGAGCTTATGAGTGCCAGAAAACTATAAATAGAACCCGTAGCTTCACATTTTACACAGACTCGGAGCCTTGCTACTCTCTCTCTCATCTAGAGAGAACACTACGCAGAAATCATTAGAGTTTAATCTCTACTTGATTAACCCTAACGGTAATTAACCTAATCCTTCTTAATTAGCAAGGTTAGATTAAGATAAATTGTTAATAAATCAAAGATTAGGCCTATGCATGCTCCTTAAACCTCTTTAAATTAAATAATCTCTGCTGATTATTGTAATTAAGCTTAGTAATATTAAGCTAATTAATTATCCTATCATATTATGGCTGAAATTAGCCAAATTAACCATGAATTAATGATAAATATATTAATTAAGCTTAGATTAAGATGAGGTAATTATCAAAGTTGCATTAGACAGTCATTAAGCTAGGGAAATTATCCTATAATTTTTTGAGTAATTTTCCTAATTAATTATGCAGAATTACTCTGTTTTTTGAGCTATTTAAATAGGGGAAATTAGTAAACTGATTTTAATTGCTATAATATATTTATCAATGATTAATTGGGTGTTAAGGAACCCGTGATAATTAGAAAAAGCTCAGATAATGAATCTAGCTAATTAATTATGCAGAATTACTCTATTTTTTGAGCTATTTAAATAGGGGAAATTAGTAAATTCATTTCAATTGCTATAATATATTTATGAGTAGTTAATTTGGTGTTAAGGAACCTATGATAATTAGGAAAAGCTCAGATAATGAATCTAGCTAATTAATTATGCAGAATTACTCTGTTTTTTGAGCTATTTAAATAGGGGAAATTAGTAAATTGATCTCAATTGCTATAATATATTTATCAATGGTTAATTCGGTGTTAAGGAACCCGTGATAATTAGGAAAAGATCAGATAATGAATTTAGCTAATTAATTAGGTAGAATTACTCTGTTTTTTGACCAATTTAAATAGGGGAAATTAGTAAATTGACTTCAATTGTTGAGATACATTTATCAGTAGTTAATTAGATGTTAAGAAATCGGTGATAATTAGGAGAAGCTCAGAAAAGTAATTTAGATAATTACTTTAGCTAAAATACACTAATTTTTGAGAAAATTAAATAGGGAAAATTAGTTAATGAAATTTAAATGCTGTGATATATTTACCAGTGGTTAATTAGGTGTGTCAAAGTGATAATTAGGAAAAGCTCAAAAAATTAGTTTAACTAATTATCTTAGTGGAATTACGCTGTTTTTAGGGGTAAATTAAGGGGGGAAATTAGTTAATCATGTGCTATAATTACATGCTATTTTTATGAGCTGTATTATAGGGTAAAGAGGCCGTGATAATTATGTCAAGGTTAGAAAAGTAGTATAGATATTTATCTAAGTCAAATTATACTAATTCTAGCTAAAAAGTAAAGAGGGAAATTAGTAAATCGTGCACTATAATTACATGCTATTTATCAGAGCTGTATTATAGGGTCAAGAGGCCGTGATAATTATCCCAAGGTTAGGAAAGTAGTACAGATATTTATTTAAGTCAAATTATACCATTTCTAGCTAAAAAAAGGGGAAAATTAGTAAATCATGTGCTATAATTACATGCTATTTATCAAAGCTGTATTATAGGGTCAAAAAGCCGTGATAATTATGTCAAGGTTAGAAAAGTAGTATTGATATTTATCTAAGTCAAATTACACTATTTTTAGCTAAAAACTAAAGAGGGAATTTAGTAAATCATGATATATGATTACATGCTATTTATCAGAGCTATGTTATAGGGTAAAGAGGCCGTGATAATTATGCCAAGGTTAGAAAATTAGTATAGATATTTATCTAAGTCAAATTACACCATTTTTAGATACAAATTAAAGAGGGAAACTAGTAAATCATGTGCTATAATTACATGCTATTTATCAGAGATGTATTATAGGGTAAAGAGGCCGTGATAATTATGCCAAGGTTAGAAAAGTAGTATAAATATTTATCTAAATCAAAATATACTAATTTTGGTGAAAATTTCAAGGGGGAAACTAGTAAATTATGCTATATGATTACATGCTATTTATCAAAGCTGTATTATATGGTAAAGAGGCCGTGATAATTATGCCAAGGTTAGAAAAGTAGTATAGATATTTATCTAAGTCCAATTACACCATTTTTAGATAAAAATTAAAGAGGAAAATTAGTAAATCATGCTATATGATTACATTCTATTTATCACAATTATTTTATATAATAAAGAGGCCGTGATAAATATGTCAAGGTAAAAAAAAGTAGTATAAGTATTTATTTAAGTCAAATTATCCTAAATTTAGCTGAAAATTGAAGATGGAAATTATATAACTAAGTTGGAAAATAATAAGATAATTACCAAAGGTCAAAAATATCCTTATCTACTTGTGGTAATTATACCATAGTTAATTAGTGAGGTTAGTAGATTATAATTGACCAAAAGTCCTATTTTTAGCAAATGATTAATTAAAATAAATATACTTTGTGGTTAAAAGTTTTTAGAAAAATTATAGTAAGTATAAACCTATGATATCAAGTTACTAAAAATGAAATCTTTAAGAGAAATTAAATACAATAAATATTAAGCCCAAAATAAGTAGATTATTAGCTTAAAAGTCAATGGGAAAATTAGAGAAAAAGATATAGAAAATTATAATAAAATTAGGAGAGCTTAGAAAACCCTTAGGAAAGCGGTGGAAAAAGTTATCATGCTTATATAGACAAATAAGAAATTACTAGGTTAAGAATTTATCAAATAAAACTATAAATTTAACCTTGGATGGGTTACGGTTGAATATAAAGGTTAAGTTTAAATTTTGAATTATTTACCTAATGATTAGACGTCCTTTTTAAACGGATAAGAAGTTATGGCACCAAAAAGAACCCGAGAAAATCCTACATCTGATGATGAGGAAGTAGCTTCAAAACAAACTAGAGCGTCGCACAATGACGAAGCCGGGCCTAGTAGTAGGCCTACGGAGGAGAGTCTTCAGGCGCCAGTGCAGCAGCAGATGGCCAATCAATCCCAGGTGGGTGTCCCATTATTCAATTAAGTCTTTAATTAGTTTAAGTTATTTTATAAATTAGCATTGCATACATAAGAAGGATAAACTGACTCAAAACGGAAGGTAACTTCCAATGTGCATTTGTTTATAAGGTAGGAAAGAATTGTTTAGATTAAAACTGGTTGAATTAGGAAAGATATGTTTGATCATCCTTAAGACAACTTGTCTCAAGACACCTCCGACTCCTTGATATAAATTGATGATAATGATTGGCTTTCTAGCCACGGTTAAGTCGGTTACCCCCATGAACGATGAGTTTCTACTCCGTGTCATGTCTTGATGTTTCTACATAAGTTAGGATACCGTTTTTATCCTAGGGAAGCCGCCCGGTTGTATGGGCAACTGGTTTGGTGTATGGGCACCCGGAACCTTGGGTGGGGGTTTATCCACTCCGGATTTGAATAAGGAATGGGTGCCGTTTTTTCACCCTTAGGTGTTCTTGAGACAAGAAGAGTACTGGTCATGGTTATTATGGATAATGTTTTGATTGACAGTACCCTGTCTTAAGTTTAAAGATGTTTGTTTTCTGAAAGAATGCTTTCAATGCTGTCTTCAAGGAATTACTGTGATGGAACGTTAAAAGAAACCATTATTTTAAATGTTAAAACAATGTAATAATAAGATAAATGAATCTTGTGTGAGTGCGGGGTGGTAAGTGGGGATTGACTAAGGTTGTCAATCATGGAAGGGTGGACCTGATTGGTCAGGTAACTATCCATTCCCGTGCAGTAAAACGTTTTAGAAACTTCTCACTTGGAAGAGGAATCCACCAACGGCTGTGCCCTCACATATGTTAGGGGGAAAAAAGTGTTGGCTAAGGAAACCATAATCTGAGTGATGAAGTTATAGGGCCTAAATAAGATTTTTTTTTTTTTGGTAGGTTGTTTGAATATATTGTCCCGTTTCCGCTGCGAGACAGGACTGGGTCTGCTTCTAAGGCTATAGACCCAAGCCATTGTCAATGGTAAAGGTCTATTCCTTGGATTTTTCTTGTTTAGAGACTCCGATTTTTATCAGACCTAGAGACCTGTCAAGGATCCCATCCCGATCTTGGTATAGGCGGGTTGGGGACCTTACAACAATTTTGTCATGCATAAGGCAATGAGACATAATCCCTATCCAAATGGTATTCATCAAGATGATTGAGGAGAAACCGGTTTTTTTGGATCACTACTACAATGCCACAGACAATTTGGAAGAAGAGACAATTGCAATGGAAGAGCTGGGCTTAAAAAAGAGCATATAAGGGCCAAACTTCTACTCTGAGGAGGGGAAGAAATATTTCTTGAGTTTCCAAACCAACATCAGAGACGTCAATAGAGATACCATTGAAAGTAAGAAAAAAACTTGAGGAAGAAAATCACAAAACAGCCTGCATACCAAAACTCAATTCTTAATGAAAGTAAACATCGTGGATTTCATAGAAGACAAGGTAACTAAAAGGTATCCCGAACTGGCACTTAAAGAGTGACAAACCCAAAAGAAACAAAAATTTCACAAGCTTGAAAGAACTAAGGGGAAAGAGCCTCCAATGACAAAAAACAGAGCGTAAGGCTAAATACAAATAATTGAAAAGGACCTTGAAAGAGATCTTGACAACGGAAATCGAATCAGATAGTGATAAGCACGGAGAAATAAATGTTCCATCTCACTATCAAAAATACACTTTGCAAGATCGAAGGATTTTTGTCAAGCAACCATTAGGAGATTCAATAGAACCGGGGAAATTCTATGAGGGTCCAAAAAATGCAACAACATAAAACATCATTTTCTACAGAATGGGAAATTTTTTCCTATAAAGTCATGCCCTTTGGCTTGACCAATTCACTGACAACATTTCAAAGGCTAATGAGCCATGCCTTCAAGTAATATGTGCAAAAATTCTTAGAAGTATACATGAATGACCTTGGTGTGCACTCCACCAAACAAGAAAGTCATTTTGAGCATTTACAATGTGTCTTTGAAAAATGTCGTTTATATAGAATTTTCCTAGAACCTGAAAATGCGTTTTTATGGTTAGACAAGGCAAACTTCTGGGACATATTGTGTCTAAAAATGGCATAGGCATAGACATGGAAAAAGTAGCAGTTATTGCTGAGATGGCTAGACCAACAATAGTTAGAGGGGTTCAAGCATTTATAGGACATTGTGGTTATTGTTGTAGATTTATCTACATGTATGCTGTGATTGCTAAGCCCAATTATAGCCTTATCACTCATTTCAAATGGACCAATGAATGTGAGGAGTCATTTCAAAAGCTTAAGCAAGCTTTCACCTCAACACCGATACTGAAAGCTCGCGACCGGGACAAGGTATTTCATGTATATGTTGAAGGCTTCAAGTTTTACTATAGGCTGTATCTTAGCTCAGCTAGGAGAGGGGACCATGGATTTTCCTATCTCCTATGCTAGCCAACAATTAAACATGAGAGAAAATAACTATACAACCACAAAAAGAGAAGGCCTTGGTATTGTGTATTCGGTGAACAAATTTTGATACTACTTGTTAGCCAACAAGTTTGTCTTTTTTGTAGGCCATCAAGCATTACTCTATTTGGTAAACAAACCTTGCAATACTGGAAGGATAGTAAGATGGTCCATCATACTACTTGAATTTGACTTCACACTAGTGGTTAAAAAAGGCACCACGCACCAAAGAGTGGATCATCTATCAAGACTCACAACAAGGGAAGCACATAGGGGGGTAGACGATGAGTTGCCAAATGCATATTTGTTCTATGTGGAAATGGTTTCCAGATGGTCAGAAGACCTTGTGACCCTAATGACCATCGCACAAGTAGATTCTCAAATACTGATTCCCATTACATCATGACTAATTGAACAATCTGCATTGTACCAGTTGTTGGCTGGATGTTTGTATAGGAAAAAAAGATAGAATCCTGCTCTTGTGCATCAATCCTGAGGAGCAAGAAGCCTACTTGAGTCAAACACATACCAGAATAGCAGGACTACACTTTTCACAAGAACAAAACCTTACAAAGATTAACTTGGTTGGGGGTTTATTGGCACATTATGAAGAAGGATATTCATCAATATGTGAATGAGTAATCTCAGTGTAAATTAGAAGCCTCCATACCCCATGCCATGTTATTCCACATTACAGTCAGACCACAGTGGAGCGGTTACTTGGTAGAATATCTAACCAAAAGAAACTTTCCAATGAACATGAGTAAAAGATGAAGGAGGGAAATAGAAATTGAAGCCGCCAAATATATCTTGATTGGAAACCAGTTCTATCGATGAGGGAAAGACCAACATCTTAGATTGTGTGCAAATGAGCAGGAATATTTTCCTATTTTAGAACAATCACATGCAGGTCTAGTAGGAGGTCACTTCTCTCATGAAACCACGGCCAAAGCTATGTTGATGGCAGGCATCTGGTGGCCAACTTTATTTCCGGATGCAAAAGAGTTTGTTCAAGGATGCGATGCATGTCAAAGAGAAAAAATACCGACAAGGGTTGATAATATGCCATTGCAACCTATGATGGGAGCACAAGTCAAAGAGAAAAAATGCCAACAAGGGTGGATAATTTGCCATTGCAACCTATGATAGAAGCACGAGTCTTTGCAAAGAGGGGTATAGACTTTGTGGGACCAATTCTGACACTAGCTTATAAAAATCACGCACAATATAGTATTGTGGCCACAGATTACTTAACCAAGTGGGCTAAAGCATGAGCCACCAGGAAGAACGATGCTAGAACCATTGTACATTCTTGTATGAATGTGTATTCACTAGGTATGGACTTCCTATTGAGCTTGTGAGTGATTATGGATTGCATTTCCTTAATGAGGTAATAGAATATTTGTTAGATGAATTCATGGTAATCCATAACAATTTTGCTCCCTATCAATTTTACAGCAGGACTCCATATGGTTTGCGCAAGTAGCCCACAAATATAGATGGAAACTGTAAAAGAAGGCACACCTAGCTTATAAGAAAGGAACCAGGGTTTGGAAAGATGTGTACAAAGAAGGCCAGTGGCTTGCAAAATATGATAATAAGAAGGTATGCTAATTGTTTTTTGTGGGTATGCTAGTTAGAATAAATGGCATGCTAATTAGCATACTGTTTATGCTAGTTAGCATAAACAATGTGCTAATAAGCATACCTTTTGTTGGTTTTCAAGGAGAAGAGATGGCAGCTTCCTATGTACTGTGTATGCTAATTGTTTTTTGTGGGTATGCTAGTTAGAATAAATGGCATGCTAATTAGCATACTGTTTATGCTAGTTAGCATAAACAATGTGCTAATAAGCATACCTTTTGTTGGTTTTCAAGGAGAAGAGATGGCAGCTTCCTATGTACTGTGTATGCTAATGCTTATTAGCATATTGTTTATGCTGATTAGCATAAACTTATATATGCTAGTTAGAATAAACAGTATGCTAATTAGCATAACTTTGCTGGTTTTCAAGGAGAAGAGATGACAAATTTTTGTATACTATGCATGCTATGATTAGTATACGATTCTGTGAGTGGAATGCTAATTAGCATATTGTTTATGTGAACTGGCATAAACAGTATGCTAATTAGCATACCCTTGCTGGTTTAGGGGAGAAGCGATGGCCCCTTTCTGTATAATGTGTATGCTAATTAGCATACCTTTGCTGGTTTCAAGGAGAAGAGATGGCAGCTTTCAATTGACTGTGTATTCTAATTAGCATACTATTTTATGCCAGTTGGCATAAACAATATGCTAATTAGCATACCTTTGTTGGTTTTTAGGAGAAGAGATGATAGCTTTCTGTATACTGTGTGTCCTAATTAGCATACTATGCTGTGAATGAAAGTTAGCACAAACAAAAATGCACAATATGCTAATTGAAGGTATGCTAATTAGCATACTATGTATGCTAGTTAGCATACAATTTATGCCAGCTGGCATAAACAGTATGCTAATAAGCATATCTTTGCTGGTTTCAGGGAGAAGAGATGACAGGTCTCTGCATCCTGTGTATGCTAATTAGCATACAGTTTATGCTAGTTGGCATTCTGTGGGTAGCATAGTTAACTGGCATAAACAGTATGCTAATTAGCATAGTTTTACTGGTTTCAAGGAGAAGGGATGGCAGCTTTATGTATACTACGTATGCTAATTAGCATACTATACTGAATGGAAGCTAGCACAAACAAAAATGTACAATATGCCAATTGAAGGTATGCTAATTAGCATACTGCCTATGTCAGTAGGCATAGACAATATGCTAATAAGCATACCTTTGCAGGTTTTAAGGAGAAGAGATAACAACTCTCTGTATACTGTGTTTTCTAATAAGCATACCATGTATGCTAATCAACATACTGTATGCTGGTTTCAAGAAGGGATGGCAGCTTTCTATATACTGTGTATGCTAATTAGCATACTATGCTGTGAGTGGAAGTTAGCAAAAACAAAAATCCATAGTATGATAATTGAAGGAATGCAAATTAGCATACCATGTATGTTAATTAGCATACTATTTATGCCAATTGGCATAGACAGTATGCTAATTAGCATACCATTGCTAGTTTTAAGGAGAAAACATGGCAGCTTCCTGTATACTGTATATGCTAATTAGCATACTATGGTATGCTGTGAGTGGAAGTTAGCACAAACAAAAATACGCAGTATGCTAATTAGAATATATTCTAATTAGCTATTGTGGGTATGCTAATTAGCATACATGATATGCTAATTAGCATATTCATTTTGCCATACCTTTGCTGATTTCCAATGAGAATGTATACAAATTCAATCTTTACAAGACGAAAAAGAATGCCAACAGTACACATAGTATTGTATTCAAAAAAAGAATAGTACACGATCTGATCATTACTATCTGAAGTGAATGTCAGAATAGTTACAAACATTGGAAAGGCAATTTACAAATTTCCCTCATAATGTTACAAGACTGCAGAGAGCCTCCTACTCTGGATAAGATCGTGGTTTAGCGTGCTTGCACACTCGCTTTTGCCCAGTTTCCGTTTGCTTCTTTGATTGTTGCTGAGATTTTGGGTCTTACTCTCTTTCTTCTTCTTGCTCAGCTTTTGTTTCTTGCAACTCTCTTTCTTCTTGTTGTTGTTGCTGCTTGTAACATTTAATGGCCTAATAACTTATGTGTAGCGGAAATTAGCATGAACATAGTGGGCATTTCATTAGAATAGATTCCTAATGAGAATTACAAGAGTGCTTGGGTGGAGAGAGCAACAAAAAGCATAACACCTAGTTAGATAGCATCAACAATACTTTCAAAAGAGAGAGAAATTAAGCTATTGACAACAGTTGAGGACCGGATTTGCATGGAGCCGGTCCCTCCTCCAAAAGGCTTTGCATTATGGTTTCTCCCATGAAGAGAGACATTGTACAATACAATTCTTTGTGTTCCTTCAAGACTAGCTAGTGCAATGAAGATGGAAGCTTCATGCACTAAGCAAAACACTTAATCAAACACAACTTGAATTATCCCCGTTCTCAAACCCAAGACCTCACACACCTTCGAAGATGGTGAGAGCTAGCAGGGTATGAGAGTAGATTGAGAGGAAGAAGGAGTATCTTACGAGAAAGATGTACATCTCCTCACATAATCACTCATATGTAGCATAGCTTAGCTTAGTAATTAGATTGGTAGAGGAGATGAGCATGCATTGAAGCTTGGCTCTTGGTTGGATTTGCATCCACATGCCAAGAGAGTGTTGATGTAGGCTTCTATCTCACAAGCTTGGAGTAGGTGATGAGCTCTCCATTAAAGCTTGGGAGGAGATAGTCTTCTCTTTCTTCACACATGAGCTTGTGTGAGTGTGTGTGTGCTAATGCCTTGCAAAAATCAGCCCCCTCTCTCTCTTGGGCGAGCCCTTGTTGCTAATTTGGTCTGGCTTTTGCCTCATTGGACCTCCCCAAGTCAAGCCAATGGGTATTAAGTAGCATAAGTGATAGCCTTCTGACATGTGTCCCCCTTTCCCCTTTTGTGAGAGCTTTAGGTAATTAAATAATTAAACTAAACTCTCATTGGACCCCTTTGCCTCCTGGCCAATAGGAATCAGGCAAGCCATGGGGCTTCTGAATGCTTATTGGACCCTTTGGGAGACTGCCCAATAGTCTTCTAGGAGACTTAATTCTCATTGGTTTCTTTTATTAAATGTTTTCAAATTAATTAAACTACATTTACTCTAGCTTAATTCTCATTGGTCCACTTTAAAGGTCTTCCAATAGGAATTGGGCACACCTTGTGGGCATCTGGGCTAGGGAGCTGACATGTGTCCCTCATTCCCTTTGTGTAAAGGGAGCCTGTGTGTGTGTGTGTGTGTGTGTGTGTGTGTGTGTGTGTGTGTGTGTCTTTCCCTCTCATCCCCTACCTTTGGGGCTCGCCCCCTCCCATGTAGGGATGTGTAAAGACTTTTAGGGCACACACAAAGCATCCAATTTTTCCTAGGGTTTACCTTTGGACACAACCTTTGAATTTTGGAACCTTAGCATTTTGGAAGTCTTAATGGGCTGAACCTTAGGTCTTTTTAGTCCATTGTTGCACATGGATCTTTTGCAGATGGCCCCCCCCTTGGATCCCTATTTTCCCTCCTTTGGATCCCTACTGTGGCCGGTCTGCTAGCTTAACCAATATTCTAGGTTTTTCTCCCCTGGCACTTCCCCACATTCAATGATCAGTTTAATATGAGAAAATCATTTAGGAGAATTAGATATTGATTATTATGACATTACCTCTCTCTTGAAATCATAGTCGTCCTCGACTATGGTGTAGAGAAGATAAAGCATATTCATGAGTCCTTTTCTTAGCGGGTAGAGGATCCCTATGTTACCCTACGACATCATTCCATAATGGATGACTAGTCCATTTGGCGATTGAGAGCCTGAGGCTGTCGCAAGCATGTCTGCACATCAATCCTATCAGTCTTCCATAGTAGAGTGACAAGCTCTACTTGGTGTTTGGGAGATGTCGTCTCCACAAACT
This sequence comes from Adiantum capillus-veneris, assembly GCF_014529385.1. Lineage (NCBI taxonomy): Eukaryota > Viridiplantae > Streptophyta > Polypodiopsida > Polypodiales > Pteridaceae > Adiantum > Adiantum capillus-veneris. The sequence continues at coordinate 133,778,536 of NC_140948.1, read as the reverse complement.
TGATCTAAGCATGCATACTACTTTATTTTTGTGCACAAATAAAGAAAAAGAGAGTCTTATAAGACAAAAATTTTGTTCATTTTTAACATTTTGTACATTTGCTTACTCTTGGGAAGCATTGTAAGCATTGACAAGGTTTAGGTTATCCTTTAATTGTATGCCTTGCATCCATCTAGCATCTTCGAAAGGATAATTCTTAAACTTAATAAGATATCATCGGATAGTTTTACCGCCTCTTAGTACCTTGTCTTCATGTCGGAGAATGGACTCGGGCTGCAGCACCTCCTGTTGGTCCTCGATCTCCGGTGGGTCTTCAATAGTTGGTTCTTGAGGTGGCTCTCCTTTGTAAGGCTTTAATAGGCTCACATGGAAAGCATTGTGTATGAGCCAATGATTGGGCAGCTTGAGTTGATACGCCATCTCATTGATTGGCCTAAGAATCTGAAAGGGACCATAGTACCTTTTTGCTAGTTTAGCATAGTACTTTTGGTGACCCGTAGGATTCTTGCCCGTTGTGTGCCTTAATCGAGCCTTGGGAAACTTTAACAAGACCCAATCGTTTTCTTTAAAGGCTTGGGCTCTTCTGTGCTTGTCAGCAACAGCCTTTTGCCTTTGCTGTGAGATAGAGATAGCATCCTTAATCTTTTGGAAAGATTCTTGTAGGTCTCGGCTATACTCATCTGCAGCGAGGATCTTCCCATGTACCTGAAGTAGCAAGGGACTTTTTGATCTTCCCTCAATTACCTCAAAAGGCGCTTTTCCCGTGGAAGTATGTACAGTGTTATTGTAAGCATACTCCACTAAGGGTAAGTACTTCTCCCATTGGGATCTTTGATCTACTTCCGTTACATAGGCTTTTAGTAGATCGAGAATGGTTAGGTTATCTATTTCACTTTGGCCATCCGTTTGTGGATGATAGGCCGAAGAGAAGTTTAGCCTTGTTCCTAAATTCTCAAAGAGACCCTTCCAAAAATTACTGGTCATTCTAGGATCTCTATCCGACACTATGGACATTGGCAAGCCATGGTATTTGAAAATTTGTGAAATGAAGAGGGTTGCCATTTGATGGGCTTTGATAGTCTTTTTGACAGGTATAAAATGAGCTTGTTTACTGAACCTGTCTACTATCGTCCATATTCTCGTATTCCCATGGATAGACTTAGGCAATCCAAAGATAAAATGCATGGATATGCTCTCCCATGGTGAATTAGGGATTGGCAAGGGTTGAAGCAATCCAGGTTGCTTCCCTCTATCAAATTTTGTCTTTTGACATACCACACATTTGGAAACATACTCTTGTATGTTCACTTTCATGGTAGGCCAATAGAAATATGTTTCAATTCCCTTTAAGGTAGACTGAATCCCTCTATGCCCCGCATACGGGGGAGCATGAGATTCATACATTACTTTCTCACGCAGGGAGTTAGTAACGCATAGTCTATTTCCATAGAGAAGATAACCATCTTGTAAAGTAAATGGTTCTTCTTTCTTCCCTAATGTAAGGGCTGAAATCACATCTCTAAAATCGGGATCAATAGCATACTCATCTATCATTGAAGATAGATCATTGTGAGTTGCTATGGAAACCGCATTCACTCTCGGCCGTCTTGAGAGTGCATCGGCTACTTGATTATGCTTGCCAGCAATGTGAGCAATATGAAATTGCGAAAGAAAATTTGCCCACCTCATTTGTTTGTCGGAGAGCTTGGTCTGCGTCATGAAGTACTTAAGACTTTGGTGATCCGTTCGCAAAATGAAAGGAGTCCCCAATAAATAGTGCTTCCATGAGTCTAAGGCATGTAGAACTGCAAGGAGTTCCTTTTCGTATATGCCTAGAGCTTGCTCAACAGGGTCGAGCCTTCGGCTCTCATAGCCTATGGCGTGCCCTTCTTGGAGCGAAACAGCTCCAAGGCAATCACCACAAGCATCACATTGGACCTCAAATGGTTTTGAGAGATCCGGTAGTGTAAGCACAGGTTGAGAGATAAGCTTTTCAAAAGCATTTTTCTCCTTAACAGACCATGTATACCTAACGCTTTTCTTTGTTAGGTCATGTAATGGTCCCGCAATTTGTGAGAACTTTTCTATGAAGCGTCTATAGTATGCACACATACCTATAAAGCTTCTTAGTTCATGAAGATTCCTTGGTTTAGGCCATCCTTTTATTACCTCTAACTTGGATGGATCCATTTGGATGCCATCTTGAGAGATAATGTGACATAAATACTGAATCTCTTGCAAGAAAAATTCACTTTTCTTTCGATTAACATAAAGTTTATTCTCTCTTAAAACTTGAAATATTACCTGGAGGTGTTGCTTGTGTTCCTCCAATGAATTAGAGTAGATGATAATATCATCAAAGAACACTCCAGTGAGGGTTCGATGAGGCCTGAACAGCTTCTCCATCAAGCGGTTGAATGTGGCTGGTGCATTAGTCAAGACAAAAGGCATGACAATGTATTCGTAAAGACCAAATGTAGTGCAAAACGCGGTCTTTACAATGTCTTGATCAACTATCCTTATTTGATGATAGCCACTCTTTAGGTCAACCCTACTGAAGTAGGTCGATCCTTGTAGCTTATCAAATAGGTCTTCTACCCGTGGAACGGGAAACCTATTCTTGATAGTGATCCTATTTAGTGCTCTATAGTCGACACACATACGATATGTGCCGTCTTTCTTTTGCACTAATAGCACAGGTGAGCAAAATGGAGATGAGCTAGGCCTAACCATGCCCTTCTCAACTAACTCATGCACTTGCCGCATAATCTCCTCTTGTTGAGCTTGAGAAACTCTATAAGGAGGTTTATTAGGCGGTGAACTTCCTGGAAGAAGTTCAATTGCATGGTGATCATTACCTCGTTTAGGAGGTAGCTCACAAGGTATGTCGTCAATAAAAACATCTTGAAACCCCTTGAGAAAATTGGATAACTCTAATTCCTTTTGGTTGCTTTTATTTTCGTTTGTTAAAGCATTAGGTTCATTTTGAGAATCTTTAACAAAAATCATGTACACGGAAATAGAGCTCTTTATTGACTTGTTGAAAGCTGGTGTATGTACAATGGGGATGGTGTTACCCATTGCCTTAGCATCTATATACATGTCTTTTTCCCAGAACTTAAAGGAGATTCTCCTTTCAGGAAATTTAACATCGGCAGCCAGGCGGTCAAACCATGGTGCCCCTAGGATTACATCCTCATGCTTGAGAGGAGAGATAAAGAAGTCCTCTTTGTCCACATAGCCTTGGACATGAAGCCTCAATTTCCCAATTAAGGGAGTGACTGAAGCTTCTTGCCCCTTGAAGGCACTGTCTGCGGGTAGGACATCTCCCATCTCGTAGGATTGTATGCCTAGCTTGGTGGCTAACTCCATAGATATAAAATTGTGAGTAGAACCAAGGTCAAAGAGAATAAAAGCATCATGTTCTCTTACCTTTCCCCAAGCATGGCATAGAGGAGATCCTTTGTGGTGAGTTTGGTGAGTCTCCTCCTCTTGGATTTCAACCAAGGAAGCTCTAGGAGGATCTTGGCGGTTGTTCTTTTGGGGACAAGCGCGGTATGCATGCCCTTGTTCGCCGCACTTGAAACACCGGTTATCCTTACGATAACACTCAAGCTCTTCAGGAGAGAGTTTACTTTTACCTTTGTAAACTCCCTTCTCTTTAGCTTTGTTGGAGTTGCCCTTAGGAGACTTTTGGACATTGACCTTCCCCTTAGGCTCATTGGAACCCTTGTTTTCCGGGGGCTTATTATTTCTTTTTGCCCCCGTTTGGAAATTGATTCGAGAGGCGACCATAGTGTGGTGTATTACCGCCGATATGGTACGTGGTCTTTGGGAGTTGACATACTCCGCCATTTCTTCGGTTAAGCCCGCACAAAATTGTTGCTTTTGCTCTCCAAAATCCAACCTTTGGAAGACAGTGGCTTTGAGTTGTAGGTCCCAAAACTTGTCTACATATTTGTGGATAGATTCATTGGGAGAGAGCTTTAAGCTTCGCCATTCGGTGAGTACTTTGTCTTTGGCATCGGTGGCCAAAAACTGCTTCATAATGGAAGCTCTTAAAGCTTTCCATGTTCGTGGAGCTTCACCGTTGGCTCGTAGGCTAGACCACCATTGTCTGGCAAACTTTTGAAAGTGCATAGCTACATGGCGTAGCTTAGAGGACTCCGTGATGCCCTCATCTCCAAACGCCGCATCGAATTGTTGGATAAAGGCCAAGAATTTGTCCGTAGCACCAAAGGTACCATCATAGGTAAGGAAAGAGATGCTCTTCCCTCCCTCTTTGAATTTCTTCAACTTGGACGACCTCTTCCATGCGGTATAGGATTTCCTATGACCTCTTCTTTTTGATGGTTCAAAGGTTGCACCATCACTTTCTTCAGAAGGTGAAGAATTTGAAGAAGGTGGAGAAGAGGGTGACCTCTTTCTCGCCTTTTTCTTGTCTTGATCTTTGTCGTCTTCACCATAGCTTTCATAAGAGGAAGAGGATGAAGAAGATGGAGAAGAGGGTGTCCTCTTTCTCGCCTTTTTCTTCTCTTTATTTTTATCATCCCTCTTTGAATTATGGCGTGGAGAAGAGTGTGATGGTCTTCTCCACTTTGGTGGTGATGGAGAGCATTTAGCCCGCCGTCTTCGTGGAGCCATCTCCGCCGAGGTGGCGGGAGACTTGCTTCTTTCTCGTTCCTTCGGTGGAGGCTCTTGAGTTCTCCTTTGGGAAGGAGATGCATCATCAAGAAGTAAATTCTTGAGCCCTTCATATGGATTCTCTTCTTCTTCCCGAATCGGAGAGAGACCTCTTTTGGTAGTCTCACAAGGAGGCTTCCTAGGTGTTCTCTCGTCATGGTGATGAGCTTGGAGAATCCCGTGAGCACGGAGCTGCCGTTGCACTTCACTTTGGAGAGATGGATTGCCCATGGATTGTTGAAGCCTAGAAACAAGATAGTTAACAAGCATTGAAGCATCATTAGTAGCTTGCTCATGAGCAAAATCAAAGTTATCAACATTAATTTCACTCTCTTTACTATTGTCAGCCATTCTAACAACTTTTAGGTGTAAACTTTTTAGGTGTACTTTGGCACTTCAAGCCCTAGTTGCTACTCCTCTTTACCCCTTTAGAAAAAGCACTCAAGCTACTGTACCTGCGGCTCGAATACCATTAATTGCAAGGAATAGAAGAGAGGGTCTTTCGACACCAAAACAGCACTGGCTCCTCTCAAGCTTCTAATAGCTCAATAGTGGTTAAGCCGTAGGCAATCCCTGTAGGACTCCACTATTAAGACCATAGCTCTAGACGGTGATGCCCCGTTAACTGCACGAAGGCAGGCGCAATGCAAGGCTGAAAAATCCCTATTCTACTTACTCACAGGCAATTAATAATACCAACCATTTGTAGCTAGCTTGAGGACCTCCCTTCTTGAGCAAGAAAAGAGAAACCTTGAGCTCTGATACCAATGTAACATTTAATGGCCTAATAACTTATGTGTAGCGGAAATTAGCATGAACATAGTGGGCCTTTCATTAGAATAGATTCCTAATGAGAATTACAAGAGTGCTTGGGTGGAGAGAGGAACAAAAAGCATAACACCTAGTTAGATAGCATCAACAATACTTTCAAAAGAGAGAGAAATTAAGCTATTGACAACAGTTGAGGATCGAATTTGCATGGAGCCGGTCCCCCCTCCAAAAGGCTTTGTATTATGGTTTCTCCCATCAAGAGAGACATTGTACAATACAATTCTTTGTGTTCCTTCAAGACTAGCTAGTGCAATGAAGATGGAAGCTTCATGCACTAAGAAAAACACTTAATCAAACACAACTTGAATTATCCCCGTTCTCAAACCCAAGACCTCACACACCTTCGAAGATGGTGAGAGCTAGCAGGGTATGAGAGTAGATTGAGAGGAAGAAGGAGTATCTTACGAGAAAGATGTACATCTCCTCACATAATCACTCATATGTAGCATAGCTTAGCTTAGTAATTAGATTGGTAGAGGAGATGAGCATGCTTTGAAGCTTGGCTCTTGGTTGGATTTGCATCCACATGCCAAGATAGTGTTGATGTAGGCTTCTATCTCACAAGCTTGGAGTAGGTGATGAGCTCTCCATTAAAGCTTGGGAGGAGATAGTCTTCTCTTTCTTCACACATGAGCTTGTGTGAGTGTGTGTGTGCGAATGCCTTGCAAAAATCAGCCCCCTCTCTCTCTTGGGCGAGCCCTTGTTGCTAATTTGGTCTAGCTTTTGCCTCATTGGACCTCCCCAAGTCAAGACAATGGGTATTAAGCAGCATAAGTGATAGCCTTCTGACATGTGTCCCCCTTTCCCCATTTGTGAGAGCTTTAGGTAATTAACTAATTAAACTAAACTCTCATTGGACCCCTTTGCCTCCTGGCCAATAGGAATCAGGCAAGCCATGGGGCTTCTGAATGCTCATTGGACCCTTTGGGAGACTGCCCAATAGTCTTCTAGGAGACTTAATTCTGATTGGTTTCTTTTATTAAATGTTTTTAAATTAATTAAACTACATTTACTCTAGCTTAATTCTCATTGGTCCACTTCAAGGGTCTTCCAATAGTAATTGGGCACACCTTGTGGGCATCTGGGCTAGGGAGCTGACATGTGTCCCTCATTCCCTTTGTGTAAAGGGAGCCTGTGTGTGTGTGTGTGTGTGTGTGTGTGTGTGTCTTTCCCTCTCATCCCCTACCTTTGGGGCTCGCCCCCTCCCATGTAGGGATGTGTAAAGACTTTTAGGGCACACACAAAGCATCCAATTTTTCCTAGGGTTGACCTTTGGACACAACCTTTGAATTTTGGAACCTTAGCATTTTGGAAGTCTTAATGGGCTGAACCTTAGGGTCTTTTTAGTCCATTGTTGCACATGGCTCTTTTGCAGATGGACCCCCCTTTGGATCCCTATTTTCCCTCCTTTGGATACCTACTGTGGCCGGTCTGCTAGCTTAACCAATATTCTAGCTTTTTCTCCCCTGGCACTTCCCCACATTAAATGATCAGTTTAATATGAGAAAATCATTTAGGAGAATTAGATATTGAATATTATGACACTGCTTCTTTAATATTTTCCTCTATAGCCTCTCTCTCTTATGCCTTTCAGCTTCTTCATCAACCTCCCTTTGTCTCCTACGCAAGGCTTCCTGACTTTGGGCCTCATTGCGCTTTTCCATTTCTGATGGTAGCTTCCTGATCACTTCTTGTGAAAACTAATTAAGCGTTTAAGATATCTAGCCAAAGGCTTCTCAATCTTGGTTTTTTCTTTTTGTAGCTGTCTTGCCTTGGCAATATGCCACTTTCGTATGGTTTTGCATGCAATGGCATAATTCAAATCATGTAGGGCAACTAAATGTAGTTTCTCTTGCTCTGTGACACAGAAATGGTGTCAAATAAAGACATCATAAAGGACAAGAAAAAACTACTAAATTGTTGCACAGTAAAATAATATTGAAAAGAGTGTCTCCATTATAAATATCTAGAGAGATGCATGCCACACGGTGTGCAGCTTGCTAACACTACATAACTTGGACACAACAGGGAATAGATTGAGCATAATTTCTTGGAAGCACGTGAGCGAATGGATTTCTTCTCACCTCTGTTGCGTTCGTTTATGTCATCGAGGGTTCTCTAAGGGGCAGCACATATCTTGTCCCGAGGATCTTCCAGAATCTGTTCGAGGCCACCTTTTCTCTTTAATTTCACTTTGTTTACAAAACCTTGCAGGGGGCTGTCAGCACTGGTGTCTTGTGCACTGAGCCCACTGTCAGTCCTCAAACTTTCCACTTGAGCACTCCTACCTTCCTCTTGCACACTCCTAGCCGTTTCTTTTGAGACGTTGGAGAGAGGGAAAGGGGAACACACCTAGCACACAACACAATGGCACCCTATAGCCCACAGTATACACAGCGCCCCAATCCAGTAGAGTTCACCTTCAAAACTCAACACTACCCATAAGAAACCACCACTTGCACACACACACACACTTGCACACACACACACACACACACACACACCTTGCAATGCACTAGATAGACCCAATCACTCCGCACTACTCAATTCACATCCTTCCACAACCACACAGCCTCTCTCTATCTCTCTTTTCACGACAAACTTTGGGGGGGTACACACGCTCGACAACACACACACACACAAGCAGAGAAGAGAAGGGGGAAGGGGAATGATGCCCAAAGATAGTAGTGAATAGCCTTCTCGCATATGCAACACCATATACAACCAACACACTGCCGGCATGAACCTCTGAAAAAATCTCAACAGGTCAAAAAGGCTAATGACAAAAAGCTCTTAGAGCCATAAGTAACCTTGGACAAAAGACCCAAAAAATATCACGTTGACATTCTTTTATAGGGGGAACTAAACCCAAAAAAAAACGAAAAAAAAGTGAATTCTCTTGATCGTGCAATTATGTTTGAGCTCCCTTTGGAATTTCCCTTGCATTGCTTGCACTTGGCTCACTTCACTTTTGGTAACTCCTTCCATGGTGCACACATTGCTTTGTCCGCCCGACTCGGCCGCCCAACTTATCGCTTCCTCTCTCTCTCTTTTTCACTTCACTAGCCTTTGTGGCCCTCTATCTCATTGCTATGGGATACCTCCTCGGATCGCCTTTGTACCTTCTTGAATTGTCTTTTTTTTTTCTCTCTATTGTCTCTGACGCGGGACCCTCCCCTACCCGACCATTAGCGACCTCTCTATATGGGGGGCGCTTAATTCCTTGGCTTCCAAAAATTGGTGGGCGGACTACAAAGCCGTGGGAACAACCCTAGGCGGTCAACCACCATGTCATCATTGTCTGGACTAGAGCGACAAGACAACGACCATCCGGAACTGGCTGCACAGCGCCCTGTCTCCCCACCTTCAGAAACCGCCATGGTGCACCACCGGCACCGCTCACCAAGCACCCAGAGGGCGTGCTCCATAGCCAGGCATCACAAGAGCTCCCACTTACTTCCAGACTCTACAATGGCCTCATGGCCCGGGTCATATATCTTTGAATCCTTTATTAAGACATCCCCATGTGGGATTTAATGGCCTGCCATGTGGCGCCCTTTGGGGGGTCACCCTCCAAGCTTTTTTTCTTCATGAAAAATCCCATTTGATGGGAAAAAACCCCAACTTCTTGCACTGCCGGAAAACTATCGCTTGCCAATCCGATTGCCGAGCTACAAAACCCAGTCGCAAACTCACTTGTCTGACTCCGAACTCATGCAACTTTGCAGCACTGCAAGACTCTCCAAGACCTCGAACTGAGACCACAAAAACATGAATAATCATATGTAGCCAACTCCAGACAACTGCACCCAATTTTCCAACTGCTTTAACTTCCTGCTCCGGGCTCCGTTTGCAAGCAGTCAACTCCTGCTAACTCCATACATTGCATAGCTCCTTCTTGAACTTTTTTTGCGGTCCAAAAAATTCTAGATGGCACGACTCCCCATGTGGTTAGGTGGGCACCAACCTAGCCCCCCGCAAAACTTCAACGGGCCATAAATTGCAATCCGTAGCTCTGATCTGCAATCTGAAAAGATGGGTAGGCTCCATAAGTTGAGCACTACACGGCGCCTATATCCTGACATCCACTTGGACAACCTATCCCCAGATGCCCTTTTTGGCAGGAATCTACACCTCATTGAACCTTCAACCTTTGATATCTTGGGCTACGTAGCTCGGTTTGATGAGCCATCTAGACTTGCTCCTTCAGCACTTCAAGCTCTACATTCTTGGACCTAGAGACTACATCTTTAATCTCCTTCATCTCCTTCCCAAATTAGCCCCTTCTGGAGCCTTTCTTGGCCTATAAACTGCATCAGCCATACATCTCCACTGCTACATGTCATTCCATGATCTTCATAGCTGCTCTAGCCCTTTGCCATGCTTCTGCTAGCCTGCACATATCTGCCCGTGCCATCTTCTATGGTCGACACACTTTGGTTGTACCATCATTGCCCACCCCCTAGTTGAGCGTTTATGCTCAACCAAAAAAGAGCTTTATTCCATTTCTAACTGCAAAACCTAGCACACACTATGAGAAAACAGGTACCATATATACATAGTCTTATTGCCTATCACCAAACCTTCAAGTGGGTTGCCCCACCCCCTGCATCACATAGTTTCCGCCTGGATCAAACACCTGACATTGGTGTCTTCCACCCATCTTTAACTGCTCACCATAGTGCGTACCCTAGCACATAGACCACCATGTGTGTAGGCTTCCCATAGCCTACCTTCAACACTCCATGCATCCCTCAGCAAACAAGCATCCATTCCGAACCAAGCAGCATCAAGCATATCACCATCAAAAAAACATGTACTTGACACCAAGCTCCAACAGAGGTCTTACCCTTCCTCCCAACCAAGTAAAGTGGAGGCCACAAACCTAGACCCCTGTATCTGCCAAACCAGCTACCACATTAATTGTATCTACCATCATATGCATCAACCATACACTACATACCTTCAATGGAAGCAAAGTCACTACGTCGGATTCTCCTTTATCTGCCTCTTGACATGTCTGCCACATCAGAATCTCCACTATCTTTGGCAACACTACCTCCTCTTTGGCCGCGAACTCAATTCCAGCATCATCGAGCCCTTCCTCGTCAACCAGCTCTTTAAGGTCGATCAGCACCACATGCTCTTCAACTTTCGTCACTAGCTCACCAATCACCTCTTCTACCGCTGCATCATGCTCCATCAAGGAAGAGAGAAAATCGTTCTCTTTTGCATCACCCTCGTCCTCCTCCATAGACATGAATGATCTATCTCTCTTGGAAATATTATGCACCTTTTGCACCACCATCGCACACTCTACCACCACTTTTATCAGCATGGCACCACACACCACCTTTACCTACATATCATCATATGTAGGCCTAGACTGCTCCACTTGGTCTTCATCATGCACCCTGGCTTGCTCTGTTCCCTGCTCTTCTTGCACATGGGCTACTACCATATCATTCAACATATAATAAGGCAGCTTTACCTTTACCAGCTCAGGTTCGTCAGACTCTGTCTCCTCACCATAGGATGTGGACTCATCCACTTTATTCTCCTCGCTTGTCTCATAGCAAACCGAGCTTGTATCTTCATCATCACGAGCATCATATACCAACTCCATATCTGCATCTTCATCCGCTTGCTGCCCCACAAAATCTTGACCATCACCACGATTGTGCCCTCTTTCTTCATCTGCTTTTGAACCCTTGGTATCTGCAACTTGATTGCATTCCGCTATCTTTTCATGCAAACTTTCCACAAGAACAGGCTTTACCTCCTTAAGCTGCACTGGAACCTCCACATCTGCTACCATTTTTGCATCCTGGTTCACCTCAACATGGAGCTTCTCCTTGGTGACAAGCTTGTCCGCCCTCAGCACATGGACATCACAAATCGGAAATCTCCAAGGAACAAAGCAAATAGTAGGCCTTACCTCAATAGGATCTGCACTTCAAACACTTGGAACCACCCTTGGTCGGACCAAAGAACACGTTACTACCTCCGCAATAGGCATATAATCTGTCGGCTTCAACACGCCCAGCTCCAGCTTCTGCTTCACCTTTCTGCTCTTCATCTTGGTCAGATAGACCATGTCTTTATAGGTGTCAACACCATCTTCAACCTTTCCTCTAATCCTCGGATGCAAGCACTCTAACAAATTTGATAGCTTCAAATACTTGTTTCTTTTTACCCCTGCAGCAGCCTCTAACTACTTCTAGCAGGCTTCAAACTACTCAATGAAAATAGAAAATCCTTACTCACATGTTGGCGTACCGCCTTCAGCCTTGCACCAGCTTCTTCCGCCGTAATCACCTCTCAAAACCGCTCCAAAAACTACCTTTGCAATCTTTGCCATGATCCTCGATCACTGCTCTTTAAACCATTGGCTCCTCCTTGTAGCAGTAGAGGCATCGTATGCAACTTTTTCGCATCCGTAAACATATGCATCGAAGCAGCCATAACTCAAAATCCGCTAACCAATCCTCCGGATCTTCAACGCCCATAAATATGGGGCCAGAACTTGGCTCCACATCTCTGCCATCTTCAAACTCGACCATCAAACACTTCGACCATCAGCCAATGCTTTATCGCTTAAAAAACACCGCTTCAAACCTGAAATTGAAGCATCAGACAGCTCCTCAATGGGGGCACGAGAATATGGAGAGGGGGAAAGGGAAACACACCCAGCACACAACACAAAGCCTCACTATAGCCTAGGGTATACACAAAGCTCCAATCCACTAGAGTTCACCTTCAAAACTCAACACTATCCGTAAGCAAACCACCACTTGCACAAAACCATACACACACACGCGTTGCAATGCACCAGACAGACCCAATCACACCGCTCTACTCAATTCACAACCTTCCACAACCACATAGCCTCTCTCTACCTCTCTTTGCACGACAAACTTCGGGGGGGCACACACGTCGACACACGCCCGAAAACAAACGCACACAAGCAGAGAAGAGAAGGGGGAAGGGGAATGATGCCCAAAGATAGTCGTAATAGCCTTCTTGCATATGCAACACCATATACAACCAGCACACTGCCGGCATGAACCTCTGAAAAAATCTCAACAGGCCAAAAAGCCTAATGACAAACAGCTCCAAGAGCGAGAAGTAACCTTGGCCAAAAGACCCAAAAAATATCAAGTTACATTCTTTTATAGAGGGAACTAAACCCAAAAAACAAAAAAAAAGTGAATTCTCTTGATCGTGCAATTATGTTTGAGCTCCCTTTGCAATTTCCCTTGCATTGCTTGCACTTGGCTCACTTCACTTTTGGTAACTCCTTGCATGGTGCACACATTGCTTTGTCCGCCCGACTCGGCCGCCCAACTTACCGCTTCCTCTCTCTCTCTTTTTTCACTTCACTAGCCTTTGTGGCCCTATATCTCATTGCTATGGGATACCTCCTTGGATCACCTTTGTACCTTCTTGAATTGTCTTTTTTTTCTCTCTATTGTCACTGACATGGGACCCTCCCCTAACTGACCATTAGCAACCTCTCGATTGGGGGGGGCACTTATTTCCTTGGCTTAAAAAAAATGGTGGGTGGGCCGTTAAGGCCATGGAAATAGCCCTAGGTGGTCAACCTCCACATCATCATTGCACGGACCAGAGTGACAAGACAATACACCACCATCCGGCACTGGCTGCATAGAACCCTGTTTCCCCACATTCCAAAACCACCATGGTGCGCCACCGACACCGCTCACACAACGCCCAGAGGGCATGTGCCATAGCCAAGCATCAGGAGAGCTCCCACTTACTTCCATACTCTACAATGGCCTCATGGCCCGGGTCATATACCCCTGAATACTTTATTAAGACATCCATATGGGATTTAACGTCCTGCTGTGCGGCGCCCTTCTGGGGGTCACCCTCCAATCTTTTTTCCTTCAAAAAAATCCCATTTGATGGGAAAAAACCCCAACTTCTTACAGTGCCGGCAAACTATCACTTGCCGATCCGATTGCCGAGCCGCAAAGCTTGATTGCAAACTCACTTGTCTGACTCCAAACTAATCCAACCTTGTAGCACTGCAAGACTCTCCAGGACCTCGAACCGAGACCACAAAAACATAAATATTCATCTGTAGCCCTCTGGACAAATGCACCCAATTTTCCGATTGCTTTAACTTCCTGCTCCGGGCTCTGTTTGACAAGGAGTCAACTCCTGCTAACTCCATACACTACATAGCTCCTTCTCAAACTTTGTCGCGGTCCAAAAAATGCTAGATGGTATGACTCCCCACCTGGTCAGGTGGGCACCAACCTAGCCCCCCGACAAAACTTCAACGGGCCATAAACTGCAATCCATAGCTCTGATCTGCAATTTGAAAAGATGAGTAGGCTCCATAAATTGAGCACTACGCACTTATACCCTAACATCCACTCGGACCAGATGTCCCCAAATGCCCTGTCCGATAGCAATCTACAATGCATTGAACCTTTAACCTTTGATATCTTGGGCTTCGTATCTTGGTTTGATGAGCCGTCTAGACTTGCTCCTTCAACACTTCAAGCTCTACATTCTTGGACCCAAAGACTACACCTTTAATCTTCATCAGCTGCTCCCCAAATTAGCCCCTTTTGGAGCCTTTCTTGGCCTATAAACCACATTAGTCATACATCTCCACTGCTACATGTCATTCCATGATCTTCCTAGTTGCTCCAACCCTTTGCCATGCTTTTGCTAGCCTACACATATCTGCCCATGCCATCTTCTATGGTTGACACACTTTGGCTGTACCAATGCTTGTTTGATTATCTGTAGGGGGCTTGGGTTTGGGATGAGTAATAACTATAAAATCTTCATCATCATCATCTCTTTCTTTACCATATGCAGCAGCCTCGTGCATTATCGCATGTTGTGGCATTACATCTGCCTTTCATGCTGTCTATATCAGATTCATCATTACAGAGCTTCTCTTCTATCCTTTGATTGACAGGTGTCTTGTCAGGTTCGCATCCTGTATTCCATTCACCCGTTAATTTTCATCGATACCATTATGATTGCTTGTATGCATAGTGTGACAAGTAGCATTCCATGTATGGTAGGCATCTATATCCTGTAGACATTCATATTTCCCTTCCCCTGTCCCAAAAAAAAAAATGGACATCAATTGGTAACGCGGCTATATGATGTTTGTATGCAGGCTATTGTTTTTCCTTAGATTCAAGTGGCACTTGATCGGCAACACGGCTAATAGAGTGTCGTTTGTTAGAAGCATCTGTTTTTGCATAAATCTGGCGTTCAGGTCGTTAACTCGGCCGTATGAACGTCATATAATTTTTATGTGAATTTGCAGTTAATTTTTTAAGTATTAAGTATATGAAATACTTGGTCGGTAACGCAGCTGTGAAGAGTATTTCATATACAAAATGTATGAATTGTTTGATTTTGTTGTTTTTAATTTTCCATTGGAAATTATATACTAGCTAATCATATTCAAAAGAATACTTTATTCATCAATCATCGCTATTTTAAATGTTCCACATATATAAATTACATGTTAAAAAATATTTGCACACAAATTGCATGTTTAATATTCTTTTTTAATCTTTTTAAAGGACTCTCAAGCATTATCGCTATTTTTAATGCTTCATTTACATAAATTCTCTGTAAAAAATCTAAATGCACACAATTTGCATGTAAATATTCTTTTGTATCTTTTTAAAGAGCATCAATTATCATCTCTTTTTGATTGCTACATTTACATAAATTTTATGTAAAAAAGTGTGTGAACACAATTTGCTAGGCCAATTTGTATACTTCCAATGTTTTAATTGTTTTTGAAGTTTTTAAGTCGGTGTGTACTTTGTTTGAATTAGTATGTGCGCACGGAGAAAATATAAGTTAAAAATTCAATATATGCTGAAATGTGCCAAATTGTTAACATGTATTGTTTGATCTGAATTAAGTTCTTACAAACCACTTCTTTGAACTACATTTTACACGTGTAACAGATTGCAATTTTAAGTGAAGATTATTTTCAATTTTTATCAATATTTCCTTGCACATTTGTTAAAGTCTTCAAGTGGTGGTTAAGAGTTTACCTGAGATAGTGTGAGAGTGTTAGTGTCATTTGAAACCATGAATTTGTATTTGATATGCTGTTTTTTTATTGTCCAATGCAAATATGACGCCAGATCAAAAGAAATGTATTATGCGTGCCATTCGTAAAGAATGTATTTTGGCAATCTCATCATGTACAGCTGATCGCATATAGCAGATTAGTGAAAGCGATGTCTACATCAAAGACATCCTAGCGCTATATGGGAGAACACAGAGCGTAGGTTGCGACTTGAAGGCCAATACGAGTTGTTGCTTCCAACAAGGATACGAGAATTTGACCCCCACCACAAGGTCAGGACAGTGTTGGGCAATATGAAAGTATGTTGCAGAGACTTAAAGGAAGATATCCACTTGCCTGCGACATGTCAAAATTAGAGCTTTGGGATAAATTGTGGGAAGAACAGAAGGTAAAGATGAAGCGTGAAAGCACAGGACCAAGCAGCCTTACCCAAGAGATTGAAGATGGCCCAAGATGCGCAAGCAACTTTGGGAGGTCGATCCGATGCTAGCAGCACTAGCACAATCATGCGCATTGCTTTGAATGCAAAGTGCGCTGATCTTGTTAGCATCCCTCACAAAGCCTTGGTAGAAGGTATGAGGATTGGAGCAGGCTCCTTCGGTGTGTGCACATTGTACACCACCAAAGGCATCTCATTTTTTCCAGACCACATTACATATGCGGGAAAATGTTACAAGGGAGGGAGTGAGGCAAAATTTGACAGCTTTCAGACAGAGCAAGGAATGCAAACGCTTCACCCCTCCATTGTAAGGTGCATTGGGTTTACTACAAAAGCTCCTTGGATCACGATATTCCCATACTACAATGGGGATACCGTGGGCGACATGATGTGTCGCTTATCGTTCGCTCATGGATTGTTCAAACGACACATGCACAGGCTACAACATGGCTGGAGATCATTGCCTGTAGAAAATCTTCGTGTAAGCGAGATAGACACGGTGCGGATCAAAGCAGTGATCGAGCAAATTCCAGCAATTTGTCATGTCTTAATCGGCGTTAGGGTATAATGCACAGTGACCTGCACCCGTTCAATGTAATGTTGGACTTTACTCGCGCCAATAAACCCCGTGTTGGCATCATTGATTGGGGTATGATGCTGAGAACACCAGCTAAGAGTGCAACAAATAATTATCTGCATCCAAGTGCACATTTGGATGAAGCAGTTTTGAATGCATAGAGAGCAGGGAATGCCGAGATGGCTAAGCGACAGTGAATTGCTCCCGAACTATACGATCCACGGTGCATAGATGAATAGACAAGAGCGAGCGACATTTATGCATTGGGCTACCTATTCGACATGCTGGAAGATTTTTGGAGTGCAGCTAGAAAAGTTTATTTTCCAGAAGAAGTTTTTCACCACCCGGACGAAGATGTTATGAGGGCTATTTGAATTAAAGTAGATTGTTGGATGAAGTTAAAAGAGCAGGGCCAAAGAAGGAATTCTTCTGAGGTGTTGATATTTTTCAAAGAACATTTAAAGATAGACCCTAACCCTGTCCAACGTCCACTTGTTGAACTTGCACCATCATTTTATTAGATTTAAACATTTCTATGATATACATATGTCTTATCAGGGTATTCTTTTTTTTATTGAAGTGTATTATCTAGTTTGAAGTGGTTTACCTAATTGAGTCAATTATCTTTAGTCATTTCAAATTTGTCATTTAACTGTCAGTATTTCAAATTTGCCTTGTGGTTCAACTAGTCGCATTTGTTGTGGTTTGATTTAGTGGATTCCGTGTAGTGTCCCTATGAGTGAGAATATATATTTGCGAAGGATATCGAATATTTGTCTATCTGTTGACTGCAGCTCTAAGAGAAAATGGCAGATAAAGAACAAGATATTGGCACCCAATCACTGCTTGATGATCAACAACAAGCGGCTGTTAATGCATTTCAGTGCATGAAGTCTCTGGCACACGGCATGTCGGCACAACAAGCGACGTGTACTGCTCGTCGACTCTCAGAGTGGGCAACCCCAAACCATATGCAATGGAAAGAGATCAATAAAGAAGTGACAAAGGACATGATCAAGAAAATATGGCCATGTGACGACACAGAGATCAAGAAAGGAAGGTGGAAGGTTTCGAAGTGCAACCATGATGTGATCAAAGATAATGCTTAGAGGATTTATTTGGAAGTTTATGGCCATCCCTTGCACAATGCAGATTGTACGCTATATTTTGAAAAAATGTTATATGTTCACTTTGTGCAACAACCACCAGTAGACTTCTCGTCAAAGGAGACAATTGTTGCCACTCATGATTTAAGGGAGAGTTGTGTCACTTTCACCCGAGATGAGCTGGCATTGATAGTGGAAGGCACCGACCTACAGTTAAAAAGAGAGAAGGATATTTACAGACACAATTGACAGAGAAAGATGCAGAAATAACACGGCTTTATATAGCCACCCAGACACCCCAACCCTCACAAGTGCGGATGGAGAAAAGCATTCACCGCTTAAGTCAGGACGTTCAAAATCTGACACAACGTGTGAATCCAACACCTGTACAAGGGACACACATCAGCCACCTTGCCATGCATCCAGAGTTGGCCCCTTGTCTACTTCAGATGCATCCTCATCTTCCCAATGTCGAGTTTGCTATAAGAATTTTGATGGATGGAGTGGATATTATGCATTGACATGTGGTCATTATTATCATTTAGTTTATCTTATTTGTTTGATGCAAAATAGTAATCGATGCGCAATCTGTTCACAAGATATTCCACAAGGAATATATATTATGTTTGGCATGGCAAACGAATATATATTCAAGCAAGCACGCCCAGATACTTCTAGCACAATTAGAAATCTCTTTGATGAGCAAGATGCTGCTTCAAGGCAATACAAATGAGATCGACAAACGATTTAATATCGGGAATATGAAGCATTGTAATTACTCAAAACACATTTGAATACAAGGTCTTTTACAATGGATTTTGACATTTACTCATTCTACTCTCAAGCTATATTGAATCAGTTGAGTTGTTATCTGGTTCTAAGTCTGAGCTTCTCCTTGTAATTCAACCTCCACATCTATTATCAAATTCTCTTCTATTTTGTCTACAATGCATTGAGATACACCAACATTGAACTCTTCTTCATCTTTGTTTTGACAATCATAAAACCAGGTTGGCATTTCCTCCTCGTAGCCAGCACTTTCGATGTGATTCAGTATCTTTTCGTTGCAGAGCATATACACTAATTTTTCTGCTCTGTTTGCTAATAGTCTGTTGCGAATAGTGCTGTGAACATACTTGTATATACTTCAGTTTCTTTCTGAACTTGAGTTTGTTGCACATTGTTTTACTTTCATTGCAAGGGGACAAAAGGTAGAGTAATGCTCTCCACCATACATCATCCACCACTTCCATGCAGGTTGCTCTTTTGTCGTTACCTGTACAAAATCATTCGAAAAAGGACCTTCTTTTAATCTAAATGCACTCATTTCTTTTATGCAATCAATTCGGTCCTGAACGTTGGAGTAGAACGTGTTGAACACGTGATAGAAATCGCCTACCACCTCTGTATTGGACATCAGATCTAAATTTCAATACTCTGGATTGAGCATGTAAGCCACACTATGGAGAGGACTATGAGCGCTCTTCCACCTTGCATCTTAGCCAAAAAAATTCGTTGTTTGCCAGAGAATGGTAATCGCCACTCCTTCTCTACTATAGACTCTTTTAGCTCTTCAGGATTTTCAAGACTCTGTTGGATTGACCACCATGTCATCCATACTTTGCCCAAGTTTGGCACCCTTTGATCAAGATTGCAGATCGCAAACATAACGGGCATCATTACATGGTATGCATCCATTACACTCCTCCACCAAGCAACCTTGTTTACATTGCCACATAGACATGTAATTTTATCTTTCACTTTTTCTTTCTGCTCAAGCTACTATTCATCAAAGGCCGCGCAATTGAATGTGTCAATCACATCGTATTTATAACAGAGAAGTGATTGCAAGGTATAAAGTGTGTGTTGAGAGGCACATGTTAGAAACTGACTCTGAATAGCTAAGTCGGATTTTGACTTATCGGATATTTACTGAGCTGTATTTTGCTAAGTCGGATGTAACTGTCTTTCAGTTGCAGTCTGCTGAATGTCTTGTGACTGGGTAGTTAAGTCGGATTTATCTATATAAGTGGGGAATGTATCTGCGCAAGGGGTATCTGTTCTCTGATATGAATGTGATGATGATGGTGTAGTGCAGCAACTATTCAGTGTATTGTCTCTGCTTACTCTGATATTTTTGAGTAGTCATGTTTACTGTGTCTGAATTGTTGTCAATGAAGTATGGTGGAGTAGATGGTTATTCTTGCTGTGTATGATGTTCATGTGTTGACCTAACCCACAACACATTTGGCGATCCCGCTGATGCAGCAGAGTCAGATGCAGTAAAGGAAGCAGAGCTGGTGGATCATAAAGTGAATGCTGAGGACCAGAGTAAGGAAGAAACTGTGCAGCAGAGGGTGGATTCCTGATCAAGGGATCTGTGGATCCGGGTCAGATTTCTGCGAAATCTACCACCGGGGCGTGCCATGTGTTGAGAGGCACATGTTAGAAACTGACTCTGAATAGCTAAGTCGGATTTTGACTTATCGGATATTTACTGAGCTGTATTTTGCTAAGTCGGATGTAACTGTCTTTCAGTTGCAGTCTGCTGAATGTCTTGTGACTGGGTAGTTAAGTCGGATTTATCTATATAAGTGGGGAATGTATCTGTTCTCTGATATGAATGTGATGATGATGGTGCAGTGCAGCAACTATTCAGTGTATTGTCTCTGCTTACTCTGATATTTTTGAGTAGTCATGTTTACTGTGTCTGAATTGTTGTCAATGAAGTATGGTGGAGTAGATGGTTATTCTTGCTGTGTATGATGTTCATGTGTTGACCTAACCCACAACAGTGTGTAAAGAACCGAGTTTCAGCAGGAAGTTTCAGTATCACTGACATGCGCATCCTATACAAATCGAGCACTCTTAGTCGTTTCAAGATAAATTTCACAACCTGACGTGCTATATCAATTACTGTATCAATTATTTTGGCGAACCATGTGGTTTCTTCGCTAGTGTACCAATATTTTAGCACCACGTTCAAGCTGTGCGTATTACAACCATTGGCAAAAATGTGTGGAAAGCACTTCTTTATTAATTTACTCGTGTTTTTACAATTCTTTGTGTTGTCCATGACTACTTGAATGACATGTTCAACACCAATTTATTTAATTACATTAATCAAGACCTCCTTAATGTATTTTGCCACTTTTAATTGCACCAGAATGTTTCTCCCCTTGGACAAACCAACATTACATTGATCAGCGGTCTTCTTTGAACATTTGACCAGTCATCACTCAGAATCGTACATCCTGAAAGTGAAATATTCCCAAGTATTATTTTACCAACACGCTCTTTGATTTCGATGTAACATTTTTCCAAGAAAACATTTCTTATCGTGTGATAAGAAGGAGCTGAAAATCCTGGACCAAACTCACCGATCTGCTTCCAAGCAGCCGTCCAATGATTGCTGTCTACCATGACCAAAGCACTTCCAGTAAAGAATATTGCTTTGGCGAGTGCAGTTTGTGCTTCTTCTAGAGATTGCAGTCAAAAGCTTTGATGTAATGATTCTTGACGCATTTGACAAAGTCCACCTTCATTATGCCATTTGAAAGGAACACTGCCTGGAATTTCCTCTCCTTGTGCAGGTTGTTCTCCAAGGTTAGTTGGCGTCACTACAAGATCTGCGGAGTTAATATTTGTCTCTGGGAACTCTTGACTTGAAGGCACAAAGCTATATATCTGTTGTCTCTTACCACCCTTTTTGGCGAGCTCTTCTCTCAAACGCTTTGCAACTGCAGGTTGCTTGAGGATGTTCACATTTCTTACAAACTGTTATTACCGCTACCCAAAAAATGATCCCTAATACGTAGTGCACCGCCTGATTTTGTTGTGTGACAAAATTTACATTGCCACTCCATATATCGTCCGCATATGTTTTGAGCATAATCCCATTCTTTGCCAAGAGCTTTTTTATTCTTTGGCTTCTTCGTACCACTTGTGCCCACATTTTTCTCCATTGCTTTTAAATTAAAATTGAAGACAAAAGAACAAGATGTTCAGTTTTTAAAACATTTTTCTTATTTTCAATATATATTATAATTTAAAAACCATTCAATATGAAAGTAACCATGATGCACAATTGAGATTTTCAATGCACGCTAGTCAATCCACATATCGATCACCTATATTGTGAGCAACCATACACATTGCAATGTAGTCTATGCATGGCATAATAACTATAAAAATGCTATGAATCTCTCTATGCAATTGTTATTATAATGATTATTTATATGTCCACTTTGATTTGCAAACAATAAGACACATCTAACTTCATTTGCTACAAAAGAACAAACGAAAGCAATAAAATATATGATTGGTCATTTCATGCACTAATAATCTATCGTAATACATAATGCACTCTCTGTATAAACCAATGCATGAACTAACACAAATAAATCTTCAATATAATCACTCAATTGAGGACTACTTGTACCCAGTGAAGGATTGTAGCCCACCCATGCAACCAATTCAATATATAAAAGCCATTTTAACCCAATCAAGGATTATAGCTCTTATATTGTGGAGTGACAAGTGTAAATCGACTCAAATGCAAGACTTCAAGGATCTTTATATGCCCGTATACTAGTATAGGACATCCGACCCTTGACTATCGACTCGTCATTACATATGCTCATCTTCTAAAACCAATTACAGCCCTCATTTGGACCAATGGCTTCTTCGCAATGAGCATGATTCTCTAAGTTTTCAATAGTTTTGGTTTCGTACCTTTATGTCGATAACTGAATTAAAATTTTTTAGAAGTGTTTACCGAATTAAGAATCACGTTAGGCCCAAAAAAAGGACCTGTGACTCTGTAACCTTAGGTCGATTCACAAGGACATGACTATACCCGGCACAGATACACTCCCCAAGGATTTACCTAGCTAAAAGAACGGGGTTACCACACTATTTACTATATATAATTACTCCCATCGGGTTTTTTCATTTTCCCAGCCAGTCCGCCGGGAAAATGAAAAAGCTCGACGGGCCCCGCAGGGAAAAATGGAAAACCCGAAGGGCTAACCGGCTCTATAGGTTTTTGCAGGTCAAAATCAAAGTCACGTTAACAATTAACGTGATCACGTGATTTTTTTGTGTAAATACTAGAGTTCTTGACGTAATCACTCAATCGTGATTACGTTAATGAAATCCCTAACCATGATCAATATGCTAACTAGCATACAAAATATGCTAGCAGGGATGTGTGAATATAGTGTGTATGCTAACTAGTAGAGAATGTATGCTAATTAGCATACATAAAATGTTAATTAGAAAAATTGTGTGTATGCTAATGGTATGCTTATTATCGATGATGTGCTAATTAGCATACATGGTGTGCTAATTAGCATACATGGTGTGCTAATTAGCATACCATTTATGCTAGCATAGATGGTATGCTAACTAGAAGATAAGTTAGGCTAATTAACATAACCTCTCTGCTAATTAGCATACCATCTTTATTGGATATCCCACTATGCATGCTAACTAAAATACACATTATGATAACTAGCAAAGAGGTATGCTAACTAGCATAACATTATGCTAGTTAGCTCAGAATGTATGCTAACTAGCATAGAGGTATGCTAACAAGCATACACATTATGCTAGCTAGCAAAGAAGGTATGTTAACTAAACTTTGAATGCTTGTTAGCATGCACCAAATGCTAGCTAGCATACAAGGTATGCTAATTATCATATCTTGTTTTCTAGTTATCATACTTGCATGCTAGCCATCATACACAATGTTCTAATTAGCATAAAAAGTATGCTAATTAGATTAGAGAGTGTGTTAACTAGCAAACATGGTATGTTAGCACACTCTGTAATCTAATTAGCATACTTTTTATGCTAATTAGAACATTGTGTATGATGGCTAGCATGCAAGTATGATAACTAAAAAAAGGTATGCTTATGCATGCTAATTAGCATACCTTTTTTCTAATTAGCATAATTCCATGCTAGCCATCATACAGAGTGTTCTGATTAGCATACCTTTTCTTCTAGTTAGCATACTTGCATGCTAGCCATCATACACAATGTCCTAACTAGCTTAAAAAGTATGCTAATTAGCATACCCTGTTTGCTAGTCAGCACATTGTGCACTAACTAGCATATTTAATATATTGATTAGTATACTTTGGTTCTAATTGGGAAACTCTCCGTGCTAGTTGGCATGCATAGTTTGCTAGCTAGCATAAAAGGTATGCTTATTAGCATACACAGTATGCTAACTAGCATACAAAAAATGCCAACTAGTATTCACAATATGTTAGCTAGGATAACTAGTGTGCTAACTAGCATACACAGTATGCTTACCACCATGACAATGTATGCTAGCTATATCTCATAGTATGATAACTAGCATAACTAGGTTTGCCAACTACCACACACAATATGCTAGCCACCATACCCACTAAGCTAACTACCATACCTTCTATGCTAACTAGCATACACAGGGCTAGTGTAGGAATCAAGGCTAGATAACTGTTCCTTAACATTATCTTACCAGAACTCTGCGTGATTGGAGGTCCTTGCCCTCTGACCTTGCCACACCATTTAGCTGGTATCCTCTGCTTGTAGGTGGAAGATCTACATTAGGCCCCCAAGGAGCATGCAGCAAACGAAGCAGATTAGGTGATAGGTATGCACACATGGCATTTTGACCATTGCACTGATTTTGTGTACTTCTAGTGGCAGACCACAACCAGTACACACGTTGCTTGTTTTCCCATCGCATACCCCTCCTAGAAACTCTGTAAAGGTTTCCATATCTATCTTGCATGAGCATCTGCAATTGACTATCGCATGCGTGCACTTTCACTTGCTTCACCTCCACATTAATCTACAAACCAATCAAAACAGAAGCATGGTAAGTACATAGGATAGTTGTGCACATATTCAAAACATAAGGTTCAATCACAAAAACCATTGGCACTTACACGAAGATAGGTTATGTCAATATCAGCAGCATTGGGGGTGTCCTCACTGTGAGGAAACCCTTAGTGTCTTGATCTTTACCATGAGCTCTATTTCTCTCCTTGCATCCACACTGTCAGTGAGGCCTAAACCCTGGAATTCATTCTCAGCATCATGAAGCTTATGTCTCATAGCAAGTACTATAGGGCTGACCATATCATGGCTTGCTTTCAGAACCCTCATAGCTTCAAGCTCCTGGCCCGCATTCTTGAGCTGTTGTTTAGCATCCTGCAGTCAATTTTTGAGATGATCACTTGCACTCATGATGTGCTACAAACCAGAGAGCCCAAAATGTGGTAGGCTTGCTTTCACTTTGTGAGAGCTATTAATAGAGAGGGGTGTTGCCCTGGTAGTAGAAACAACGTTCAGAGCTACTTGGCCATCGTAATCGTTCTTTGTTTCCACTCAGCCCTCCTCTGTCTTTTGACTTGAGGAGGGGATATTATGCACCCTCCACTTTTCAACATGGGCATCGTAGTATCCTTTTCCTCAAAGGTCCTACAAATGCTGGACAACAAACTCACCCCAATTGAACTGCACGATTGAGCCACTTGCAATTGCCACTGGACTGAATTGTTTTACAAAACCCTTCGCGAAAGACAAATTAATTGCCATGTTGGTGGGGGCCTTCTGGTACACCCTGTAGTGCAGCTGAAGTACTTGGTCGTACATGTCACTACGAATGCTACTGCATTTGAAGTGATATTTGCTGCAATCCTTCACCTCTATGAATACACTAAACCACTCCACATCTATAATATGCTCCCACTTCACCAATTTGGGGTTGACACCGTCCACAGAGATGCCATGGAAAACATTAAATTCTTTTGTTGTTACACAAAACTTTTCCTGCAATGGAATGTTCAGCTTGGGAGCTTTCCATTGGCTTGCACACCACACAGGATTATAATATTAAAACCTTACAGAACCCCACTAGAATAGGGCTGTCAAGTAATTTCTACATAGGAAATTGTGCGGGCTCTCCTTAGATGCAATCATCTAAGCATGCACCTTGAATGCCTAAGGAAATGCACAAGCACCTGATCAGTGTGAGATAATCCACAACAAGATTGCAGCTAGAGGCTATTGCAAAAACAAGCATATAAGTTGAATGCATAGTCCTCTGTGTTGATTGCAACATATGCTTAGCAACACAATTTTCTCATGGGTGAGAGGATTCACTAATAGATTAGTAGTCGGGGACTGCTGGAGAAATGTGTCATGCTTTGCTTGATTTACAACTTCCAATGTGGCCCCCTCATTGGATAGAGAGAGAGAGAGAGAGAGAGAGAGAGAGAGAGCACCTAAGTCTTGCTTCCCCTTCCCTGCATGCATGTACTTTGACATTGGGGATCCTTGGGAATTAGAAGCCTTCAATCTTTTGAAGGGCGGTGGAGAAGCAACCGAACCTTTGCCCCTTGACTTCCTTCTCGATGGAGTATTATCAAGAGAGCTGTCGGAGGTGGGTTGCTCCAGTGGTGAGCTATCCTCCACTTGGACTAAATGCTGGCCTCTGAGTGCAGACCTGCTTGCAACTCGCAATCGCTTTCCTCACTCTCTTTGAGATGTGGTCCCTGCGTTGTGCTTCCCTCCATGCTTCATGACTACACCACTACCTCAACGTAACGACTGCGCTTAACTATTTGAGATCTTAAAAAATGATTCATTTTTTTGAAGTCCAAGTATACACTTTTTATAGTTCATGATGGTGGCCTACACACTTGAAAAAACATGATTGTCCTATCCATGTGTTATGCTTACAAGATGTGCTTGTTGGCATATGTTAACTAGCACACAAACCACGACACATTAACATGCTTTCACCCTTATGTCAAAAGAGTGGTAGTAATCAAGAATAGGCAAGATGATGGGACGTGGAAAGATAAGGATTTCATGAAGCATCTCTGCTCCAAATAGGAAAAAGATCTTTTGCTTGTAGAATATCTTCCTATCAATGTACATGTTTACATGCATGTGTTGTAAGATTTGGAAAGAAAAGAATTCTGGCCTATTGTTATTATCCATGTTGGGTGTAGGGCAAGGCTTTGACTACTAGAGTTTCATACCTTCAGTGTTGACAAGGTGACACCTTCACCATAGGCCTCTACCTCTTGTTGAAGTCCACATAATCCTTCATATTGGGTTCAAAACAGACTGGGTGAGAAGAGTCTACCTCAATCAGCTTTCCATTTTGTATGCGGCGGTGATGCTTGGGTGGTCGTATTTGACTTGAACTCTCTAGGCCTACAGAGAGTGTAGGGCCACTTGCTTCCACCAAATGCTTTAGGATTTGTGGCTTGGACTTATGGTTGATGTAGTTGACGACTCTTCTCTGACCATTGGAGAGAATACACTTGGTGCTACACAAAATCTGATTGATGTGAGAATGCTGATGCGGTTCTCAAAAGAAAAACTCACCGTTCTTTCTTAACCTCCTCTGTTGGCACTCATTAATAGAATGCTTTGGTTGAAAACAATGATGACATTTCATATCCCTCCCTCTTTATGCTCTTGATTTGCAATTAGCACAAGAAATTCAAGATGGGGATCTTACCTCTTGGATATTGACGCACTACAACATGGTAGTAGCACTTCAATGAAGGCCTTGAGTGCTTCTACAATCTCCTCTTCTTTAGTACTCCAATTTGAAAAATCTTGTAGCCACTCGGATGACATGCATCACTAATCTTTGTTGAATAAAGGTCTTTGTAAAGCCCTCCCCGGTGGGGGCACCAAATGAGAGGTGGAAGTGCAAAATAGACCGAGTGGCCTCTACATCAAGACTATGCACGATGGCCTCATCATGGGAGGTACACAATAGGGGCACCACCTAGCAAGATATGCGTCTAGGTTGCATACATATACACAATCAAACATATCATGGAGAACAATCTCAAGATCCACACCCAAGTGTGGGATGGGATGGTCGGAAAACATGATGAGAGGAATGGTGAGTGAGTGAGAATGGGCTTGCTACTCGTGCATGTAATAAGGAAGATAATGAGGTAAGGGAAATATGCAAGTATGCTCACTTCTCATACCAGAGGTGGCAAATCTGCACACCTTAAGATGCAAGCAGCAAGATGATAGGAATATGAGAGGGAGAGAGAGAGAGTGTGTATGGTGGCAAATCCGTACACCTTAATCTAAGAAAAATGGAAAGAAACAAGCATATACCATACTCACAATGGACTATATCCCAAACAACACAAGGTATGGCACCAAGATGGAGTGTGTTGATTTCTTGCAAAAGATGAATACAATAGGTATCATAGGGCAAGAAGATGAGAAGGGAACAAGAAAATAGGATGAATAATAGAGGGATGGGAGCTGATGGCGAGGAATATCATGAGTGTAGCCATCATTCTTCTTCTTGAAACCGTGCCTTCAATCCTTCATTACAAGTGTGTGGAGACATGGGGCTCATTTTGTGCATGGTGATGGTGATGGTGTTGTGATTATGTGATTATGTTCATGCTACTAGCATGTAGCACAAGGGTGTGTATGTGTAGGTGTGTTGGTATGTGGGTATGTGATAGTGTGCATATGGGATAGTGTGTGTGTGTGTGTGTGTGTTTACAAAAGTGGAGGCCTCCTTTTATAGGCCAAGAGAGTGATTAGGGAAGAGATTATGAGCAAAAGGAGTTATTACAAAGTAGCCTCAATTAGAGGCATTCCCCCAATGAGAGAGCTCCATGTGCCCTGCTTATTGACCAATTTCCTCCTAATTGCCTTCATCATTGCGAGCTTTGTCTCCATGCCACCTTCCATAGCTTGAGTCCAAGAGCTTTCTTACAATATTGGAGAGAATCTTGATAAAATAAGGGAAAATGCGGTAATAATGGAGAGAAACCTATAATAAATTGTGTGTGTGGAGTTGGATAATCATGACTTCTTCCCATCTGGACAGATGGGCTCCACCATTTTGGCTATATCTCCCAAACCGTAGATGCAAAAATTACTCAAAAAATAGGGACAAAATGATTAGCTCAATGCCTACAACTTTGCTTTTGAAAACGTTTTCGAAATTAGAGAAAAATCCCACAAAAATATGTGTCCGTCCTTTTGCTTCTAAAATTCTTCTAGGTGGTCCTCTTGACTCCATCTGCAAGCCTTGTGTACACAAGTGAATTATTCTTGAATTTGATAACATTTTTCTGACCTCAACTCAATAATGCATAAGATTCTTCTCCCTTTCACTATTGACTCTTATTCTTCACCTTTGTAGTGATCGCCAGGTAGAATCAGCATCCAGTGAATTTTTTTGTTTTCATAGGGTTTGTTTCTACCTCTCCTTATTTTTGAAATCCAAATGTGTTAAAACCATAGCTATGTATAAAGTAAATACATATTTTTTTTGTGATTTTCATGCATCAGGTCCTTCCTCCTCTTAGGGTCATTGAAGCCTTGCCACTGAGTGCATACCAAGAGAGAGGTGGAGAAAAACTTCAAAAGCGGCCCTCATTATTCTTCACTTGAGGTGGAGGAGTCTCCCTCTTCAGGGATTTCCATCATAGGTTCTTTATCAAACCTCAAAAAGTATTTCTTCAGTCTCCATCCATTAACACGTGTTTTGTGGAGGCTGCCATCTGCATCCATGAATCGGTAACTGCCATTGTTGTAGCACTTTCTAATTATCAATGGCCCCTCCGATCTACGTGAAAACCTTTTATCCTTCCTAGTTGTCCAAATTCCTAGCATACATGCAGTATATGTTGTGAAACTTATAGCTAGATCTATGGTTAGCGGATTTTAAATACTCTTACTTAGAGGAGTTGGTTATGACATTTTGGGTTACAAAACGTGTTTCAGATTGAAATTACTGGCTTTTTTTGAAATATTAGGCTTACATTGGAATGATATAGCTTTCATGCTTGGTTAAAGTGCATTTTTTACAACACTTGGTTTTGGGTGTAAAATTGAAGGATCATATCAAACACAGGCCTCTAATAGTGCATAGCTATTTAGTGTTACTTTCTCACTCCCAACCTATAAGATAAAGGCTACTTATATAACTAGCGTATAAATGATGAATGGTTTAGTTCTACTACTTACGATTATGTGGAAAGTTTCTTGGTACTACTGATTTTTCTAATTACTTGGTACTTTCATGATATGTAAGTGATTTACAAAAACTCAGGTCACAAAAAGATTTAAGATCCAAAAAAACTTTTAAACGATTCTTATTGTGCATAGACTTTCAACATGTTTTGATTATATCCTATTGCTATCTTGATTGTATCTAGTATGCTAGTACTATTGAAAGATTAGGCTCACTTATACCATACTTTGATGATAAAACTATGTAGATAAGCCATTCAGAGGAATTTGGTCTAGTACTACTTTAAGTTTTTTTATAAAAATCGGTAAGACTTTAAACATTGAGTTTTGTTAGTCTCTCACAACAATAAAGGAAAACTTTGGTAGTTATTGAGACTTGTCAACTTGCTAGCACTTATGTATTAAAAGATTATGACTTTGACATATCTTTTAAAGATTCCATTAATGGTGGTGGTATGACAAAAAAACAAACTCATATCTTAAACTTCTTTGGAACAGTAATTTGGGTATAACACTTGGATGAGAAGGGCTAGTGGCCTTCTGATCAGAACTTAACCTATTTAAATAAATATGTATAAATCTATAAAAAATGGGGTAATTACTAACTTTATTCATAACCTATGATCTCATTTTTTATCTGAAGGAGTGATGAATTTCGGATCACAAATTGACAATGATTTAAAAAAAGGACAAGAGAAACACTCTTTCAAGAGATACAATGACAACTTCCATTGTTTTAAACAATACTTGGATGGTAGGTTTAAGGTAAAAAGGTTCTAAGTAGGACATGGATAACAACTGATAGGTTCATTGACACCTTTAATACGTGTTCAAGGCCAATGAATTTGTTAACTTGTTTATATGGATGCAAATGAGGACTCTATCTTTACTTAAAAAGTCATATATTCTACATACGACTTCCTTTAATGGTTGGATCAAAATTTTGGCAACTCTGGACAAATATTCACATGTTTTTATGCATCTATGCATACTCCAAAATTGATTTGAAGCAAATTGGACTCAATTTGTCAGCAATTCAGACTGAAGGACATTTCAGAGCAGAATTTGTAGAATTTTCTAACTTTGGCATTGTATTCACTTAATAGGAGCAATGCAAGATGCTGACAAGGCCAAGAAAAGGGTGTCCCAAAAAGAGAAGCTGCAAGAGCTGCCACCCTACCATTTGGACCCAAGTTCAGTAAAGACGGCCAAGGCAACATACTTGTCAAGAGAAAAACTTGAGAAAAACATAGGGTTGCTATGATTTCTCAATATATATCCCAACTTCTTGTATAAGCTCTACAATAATCAAGATCTTGCTCAATTTTCTTCCTCAAGTGTTGAACTTGCCAATTTCTTCAATAAATTGTGTGACCGTAATCCATCTTTTATTAGTACTACTACTACCCCTATTGTCCCACAAATTGGTGGTCTGTTTTCCAGAGACAATGTTTCTCTGGAATCTGCTAAAGGATTCCAAAATAATCTATGCACCATTAGTGACTCTACCCTTTTAAAATGGCTCCAAAAGTCTCTGAAGTTTTTTCTTTTGCTAGTCATGCAAATCCAAGTGGAGTCTTTTGGAGTGGACCACCAGCTTTGATTCTTCCCAACAAGCCTTTTCAACACCTACACTCAGTGAAACTTGGGTCTATCTTGCCAACCTATCAACATCTATAGTGGAAGACTATCGACTCAAAATATTAAAAGGTGGGCAACTTTTGGACAAAGGGGAACTCATCAAGGCCACTTATAATAACAGTTTTATTGATCAGACTAAATGTGCCTCCAATGCTAGCCTATACATTCACACAAAAGAAAATATGGAGTTTTCCAAAAGCAGCCTTGACTTCTACACAGAAGCAATCTGGAATGTCTTTCAGCCTTACTTGAAAAATGTGTGTAAATTCCTTGACCCAAAGGCTTTCTTTGAATCTAGTGAGAAATGAAAGTGCAAGATAGACTAGGTGACCTCTACACCAAGACTATGCACAATGGCCTCATCATGGGAGGTACACAATAGGGGCACCACATAGCAAGATATGTGGCTAGGATGCATACATATACACACTCAAACATGCCATGGAAAATATTTCAAAATGCATGCACAAGTGTGGGTTGGGGTGGTCGGAAAACAAGATGAGAGGAATGGTGAGTGAGTATCAATGGGCTAACTACTTGTGCATGTAATAAGGAAGATAATGAGGTAAGGGAAACATGCAAGTATGCTCACTTCTCATACCAAAGGTGGCAAATCTGCACACCTTCAGATGCAAGTAGCAAGATGATAGGAATATGAGAGGGAGAGAGAGAGTGTGTGTATGGTGGCGAATCCACACACCTCAATATAAGCAAAATGGAAAGAAACAAGAATAAACCATACTCACAATGAAGTATATCCCAAACGACATAAGGTATTACACCAAGATGGAGTGTGTTGATTTCTTGCAAAAGATGAATACAATAGGTAGCATAGGGCAAGAAGATGAAAAGGGAACAAGACCGTAGGATGCATAATGGAGGGATGGGAGTTGATGGCGAGGAATATCATGAGTGTAGCCATCATTCTTCTTCTTGAAATCGTGTCTTCTTTCCTTCATTACAAGTGTGTGGAGACATGGTGCTCATTTTGTGCATGGTGATGATGATGGTGTTGTGATTATGTGATTAGGGTTCATGCTACCAGCATGTAGCACAAGGGTGTGTATGTGTAGGTGTGGGGGGTATGTGGGTATGGGATAGTGTGCAAATGGGGTAGTGTGTGTGTGTGTGTGTGTGTGTGTGTGTGTGTCTGTGTGGTGGTAATGGTGATGGTATTGTGATGATGTGATTAGGGTTTATGCTAGTAGTGTATCACAAGGGTATGTGTTGATGGTGATGGAGTAGAGTGTGTGCACTAGGTGTTGTGTGTAGGTGTCTATGTGTGTGTAGGTGTGCATATGTTCCTTTATGAGATAGATGCCCCTCCTTATAAAGGGAAGGAGGAGGGAAATTTTTAGACATTTTCTAAATAGGAGATAATTATACAAGCAAGGAAGTGTTGTTGTGGCCACCCTTGTTTGGTTGTGTGAATATTCAAGTTTAGAAGTCTTATGAGAGAGAGAAGGATAGGATAGAGAGACAGGGAATTTACAAGGGTGCTAACCATGGCTAGCTTATTAGGAGGGGGGGGGGGGGGGGGGGGGGGGGGGGGGGGATTATAAGGGTTTTTCTTAGGTGAGTAGTTGTTATCGAATTGATCTAATGAGCGCCCACCTAGTCGAACATGTAGCCAGACACCACAATTGTACTCTTATTATTTTTCCAAGCTAGTGTAGTGATAATGATTCCAAAGTAGCAATTTAATTCCCTGAGTTGTAATTCTGTCATGAAAATTGTTGAAGTCCATGTGCGATGGCCACTGCCATTTAGAAATCCCTAGGTATAAAAGAAGGCTTATCTTTAGATGAAAAAAGAGCTTTGTTGTACGTACACTCAAGCTACGAAGCTGCTCCAACTCGTAATCAACGTTTCTAGCGATAATCTGTTTTCAACTCAAAAACTTGTTTTGTGTTCCTCTCTCTTTGTTCTTTCATTCAAGTGTAAGCATTGTCAATTTTGATGTGGTTCGCGACTACGCGTTTGTGAGCCTTAATTGCATATTTGAGTGCTTAAATCGCTTTTTTAGTTGTTTTGACCATAAAAGAGTGTTCTTAGATCATAAATCGACATTTCTAGATAGTTCTGTTGCAATTTTCAAGACCTTTCTGATGATGGATTGTGATTTTGATATCTTGTTGGATTGCAACCAAATTTGGTAGGATATTGTCTTTAAGTGTTGTAGACCTCATCCTAAATTTTTTGTTGCAATTCGAGTCCGTTCAAGTGTCAAAATTGCATGATGACCTAGAACAGTAAGAAAGGACATAGGCATATTTCCCCGATCATTGAGTGATTGATTTTCTTATCGTGTTTTTGCATTAGCTTGTTAGATTCACTTCTTGAGATTGACAACCTCAAAGAGTCTCTGTGCCCATCCGAGTCACTTCCCTGAGTGTTGACATTATGTTACTATCAGATATCTATGGCTACAAACGTCCGTCGTGCCGATCTACTAACAATAGTCATTAGCAAGGGTGAACCTACTAGGGATGGAGGTTTTTTACATATTTGGCTATGATCTCATTCAACGCCTGCATGTCTTATGTAAAGATACTCCTTGAGTAGTGTGGTAAGGGCCCACGATGGAAAAAAGATATTGGATGAGGTTCTGAGTGTGTGGGGAAAGATGTGTAGACTTGGAGGGAGGTTTGCCCTATGTCAGCATGACATGGCAGATTGGCATCCATCATTTTGATCATATCTTACCACTCAAAACTCCAAAAATTATAACAAATTATGGCCAATTGATTTTTTTTGGGGACCGGGTCTGAGCCCACTTGGCTGCATTGAAGGGCGTGCCATCTGGCATTTTTGGGGTCTCGACAACATTCAAGCAGATAGAGAATATCATGAGGAGTTAGCACAAAGTCACGGCACGTGATTCCGAGCTTCAGACATAGAGTTATGGCTTGGGAAAACCTAGGGCTGATGAAGACAAAGTGTTTGCAGATTATTTTTCAAGTTTTTGATCGCCTTGGATAGCGAACTCCGGGGAGTCGGAATGTAGTGGGGTTTGCACGGCTACGGAACCACTACAACGGAGATCCGACTTGACTTTGTGGTTTGAAGATCCAACTGCGGGGCGGTAAAGTAAAGCCAGAAGATGAATGCGGGAAAAAGGAAAATTTTTAATTAAAATGGGAAGTGTTTTGGAGGATTTTGGAGAGCCCCAAGGTGGTAGGAAATAAGACGTAGCTAAATAGATAATTGAGTAGATTACTTAATGGAGAGAGACAAATTTATATACACGAGATTATAGAGTAGAGAGAGAGAGAGAGAGAGAGAGAGAGAGAGAGAGAGAGAGAGAGAGAGAGAGAGAGAGAGAGAGTACACACGATATACGTGGTTCACCCAATGTGGGCTACGTCCACGGGAAAGCAGCCACTCAATGGCTTTAGTACTTCAAAACAAGAAGTAGTTTACAAAGGGATTATACCCTTAATGGAGCTCCCGCCTTGCTTCACTCTCATCACCTCACACTCACCTTGTTGCATCAACTTCACACTATGAAATGTGTGTAGAAATGGCCTCCTTTTATAGGCCAAAAGGGTTGTCCTCTCTTATGAGAGAGAGCCATGTGTAGCCGCCCTTGTGCGAATAAGTCCAAATCGGACCCTCCAATCCGCCCATGTGTGGCCGCCCTTGAGAAGACAAGTCCGCTCTTGAATTCGGCCACCGGCCATTGACTTCCAACCACCGGCCATCGGCCATTGACTACCGGCCACCAGCCAATCGACCGGTTGTTTTCCGACCACTTTCCGGCCGTCGTCCGGCCATAATATTCCGGCGAAAAAAAAATCTCGGGGGCCTCCGCCCCCGAGGCCTTTAAAGTTGCCCCTGATTCTTGTCCGTGAAAATTTTGGTTTCCGGTGAGTGATTTTCCTTCACGCACGATGGCTTCTCCTCATAATGGGGGCCTTACAAATGTGCGCTTTTACCACAGAAAATTACAAGGGTAAATCAGGCTCCATACTTAACAATCTCCCACTTGGAGACTGATCTCCAAACCAAACCTGTGACTGCTTTTCATTCTGGCTTCTTATCCTTGAATGCCGATTGAAGATGAGCAAAAGCTCAACTTCTCCTTGTTGATCACCTTTGTAAACATGTCTGCAGGATTTTCACTTGTATGCACCTTTCCTAGCTTTAGTTGTCCCTCTTCCAAAAGAGTGCGTATGAAGTGATATCTCACCTCAATGTGCTTTGTCCTTGAATGAAAGGCTGAGTTCTTCGCAAGATGGATAGCGCTTTGGCTATCACTATACAAGACACAATTGTCTTGTTTGAATCCAAGCTCTTCTAAGAATCTATGAAGCCACAGAATTTCTTTGCTTGCCTCCATCATTGCTACATACTCTGCTTCCGTGGTAGAAAGTGAAACCAATTTCTGCAGCTTTTAAGCTCAGCTTACTGCTATGCCTCCAACCGTGAACACATAGCCAGTAGTGCTCCTTCGAGTATCTTTGTCACCTGCCATATCTACATCAACATACCCTTCTAGAAAAATATCAGTTCCTCCAGAATACAAAGCATTTGTTGTTGTCCCTTTTAGATACCTAAGTATCCACTTCACAGCTTGCCAATGCTCTTTACCTGGGTTGTCCATGAACCTACTCACAACTCCCACTGCATGTGCAATGTCTGGCCTTGTCCAGACCATAGCATACATTAGAGAACCTACCGCTGCAGCAATGGAACTTTAGACATATAGGCTATCTCCTCTTGTGTCTTTGGACACATATCCTTCGTTAGTTTAAAATGACTAGCCAAAGGTGTAGAAACTGGTTTTGCATTTTGCATTGCAAACCTTTCTAGTACCTTCTTGATGTAATCTTCTTGAGATAGCTTTATTGTCTTCTTCGTCTTGTCCCTTGATATTTTCATACCAAGTATCCTCTTTGCAGCACCTAAATCTTTCATTGAAAAAGATTTGGACAGCTCCTCTTTTAGGTCTTTGATGTCCTGCATGTTAGCACTTGCAATCAACATGTCATCAACATACAACATTAGGATGATGAATTTCCCATCTCCCAAATTCTCCGTGTAGACGCAGTGATCCGAGCTGCATCTTGTGAATCCATGATCCAACA
This sequence comes from Adiantum capillus-veneris, assembly GCF_014529385.1. NCBI lineage: Eukaryota > Viridiplantae > Streptophyta > Polypodiopsida > Polypodiales > Pteridaceae > Adiantum > Adiantum capillus-veneris. The sequence goes on along the minus strand of NC_140948.1, from coordinate 133,742,016 downwards.
TCCATCGATCAAACTTCAAGTACCATTGTCTTGATGCTTGCTTTAAACCATACAAGCTCTTCTTTAATCTGCAAACCATTTTCTCCTTACCTTTTACTTCATACCCCTTTGGTTGAAGCATGTAGATTTCCTCCTCTAAGTCACCATGAGGGAATTCCGTATTTACATCCATTTGCTCGAGATTTAGATCATGAGCAGCCACAAGGCTTAAGACAAGCCTAATTGAGTTCATTTTTACAACAGGAGAAAATATTTCATTGAAGTCAATACCTTTCTTTTGAGAAAAACCTTTTACCACAAGCCCACCTTTTCTTCCCACCTCTTCTCCTTTATCTGTTACACCCCTTTGTCTTGAAGCATGTAGATTTCCTCCTCTAAGTCACCATGAGGGAATTCCGTATTTACATCCATTTGCTGCGAGATTTAGATCATGAGCAGCCACAAGGCTTAAGACAAGCCTAATTGAGTTCATTTTTACAACAGGAGAAAATATTTCATTGAAGTCAATACCTTTCTTTTGAGAAAAACCTTTTACCACAAGCCTAGACTTGTACCTTTTCTTCCCACCTTCTTCTTCCTTTAGCTTGTACACCCATTTGTTTTGAAGTGCCCGCTTACCTTTAGGCAACTCAACCAACTCCCATGTTTGGTTGCGATGTAGTGAGTCCATCTCCACTTGCATGCTCTTCGTCCATTCTTCTTTGGATTCATGTTACATAGCGTCTTCATATGATTCCAGCTCTCCAGAATCTGAGATGAAGAGATGGTTGAAGGAAGGAACAAACCTTTCTGGAGGTCTACTTGCTCTTGTAGATCTTCGGGGAATAGGTTGAGGCTCCTCATTTGGTTGACATTGTTGCACATTGTCACCGTTTGCAGTCCTTGAGTCTTCACCGTCCTCAAGCTCCATGTACTCATCACCTGTTTCTTTTGTTTGTTTTCTTTCCAAGTAATCTTTGTACATATTTTGTTCGTTAAAAATTACATCCCTACTCCTTAAGATTTTACCATCTTCAGGATTCCATAGGCGATACCCAAAGTCTCCTTCTCCATAAGTAATCTTTGTACTCGTTAACATTTGATCTTAGGATTCTATCTAATGTGCATGAAAGCTCACACCCAAACACTTTGAGAAATGCATAATTCACCGTTTACCTATCCATGCCTTCTGGAACTCCCCCATCCAATGCCGTTGAGGGTGACCGATTGATTAAGTACACAGACGTACTTACAGCTTCCGCCCAAAGCTCAAGCGGTAGGCCTGCATGTAGCCGCATGGTTCGTGCTCATTCCATGATTGTCCTGTTCATCCTTTCCGAAATCCCATTTTGTTGAGGTGTCCTTGGGGTTGTCCTTTGCCTCCGAATGCCATTGCTAGCACAAAAGATTTCAAAAGCTTGGCTGCAATATTTGCCTCCATTGTCAGATCTGAGGCATTTAACCTTGGTACTTGTTTCATTCTCCACAAAGGCTTTCCACCTTTGAAATATGGAAAATACATCGGATTTATTCTTCATGACATAAACCCATGTTTTTCTAGTCACATCGTCTCTGAATGTTACATAGTACAATGAGCCACCAAGTGATGGTGTACTTGCAGGACCCCAAACATCAGAATGAACCAACTCAAGTTTTTTTATTTTTTCTTTCATTTCTTGATTTTTGAAATTTTACCCTCTTTTGTTTACCATAAACATAATCTTCACAGAACTCTAAGTCCACTTCTTTCAAACCTGGTAGAAGCTTCTTTGTTTGAAGGATTTGCATTCCTTTGGCACTCATATGCCCAAGTCGGTAGTGCCACACCGCACTATCAACTTCTGTAGTTGCTGCACAAGCTGAAGGTTGCGTGCTAACAGTACACAAGTAAAGTGTACCGACTTTTTCACCCTTGGCAACCACCAAAGATCCCTTTGAGATCTTCCACCGTTTGTTTCCGAATGCAATGTTGTGACCTTCATCGTCCAATTGTTCTGTAGAGATCAACTTTTTGCGAAGAGAGGGAACATGCCTAACATCTTTAACCTTCCATTCATTTCCGTTAGCAGTTTTAACAGAAACTGTACCTTTGCCAACAATCTCACAAGCTTCATCATCTCCCAAGTATACATACCCAAAATTACCTTTGGTGTAGTCTTGGAAATGTTGCTTGTGTGGTGTCGCATGGAATGAAGCCTCGGAATCTACTATCCAGGAATTAGACACATTGTCTAATGAGAGAATTAGAGCATCTTGCTCTACTTTACCTGCCACATTGGCCTCCGATGTTGGCTTGTTGTCTTGAGACTCTATCTCCTTCTTCTTCTTGGACCAGCAATCCTTCTTGACGTGGCCCTTCTTGCCGCAGTTCCAACATTCAAGAACTGACTTTGTGCGTGACTTGCTCCGCCTTGAGCGATCACGACCCTTTTGGTTTTTGAACCTCTCCTTAAACCTTCCTCTTGTTTCCACTGATAGTGCAGCACTTGATGATTCTCCTATGCTTCTCCTTCGCATTTCCTTGCTTAGGAGAACACCCACAACATCATCAAACTTAAGAGTATTTGTTCCAGAGATAGAATTACTTACAGCCATCACAAGGCTGTCCCAACTATCCGGTAGATATGATAGTATAAGGAGAGCTCGCACTTCATCATCGAAATTGATTTTCACTGATCGAAGTTGACTTATGTTTGTGTTAAAGTCATTTAGGTGTTCTGCAACTGAACCATTCTCTACCATCTTTAGATTGAACAAACGCTTCATAAGAAATACCTTATTGGATGTCGATGGTTTCTCGTAGAAGTCGTCAAGTGACTTCATCAAGTCCTCTGTGGTCTTCATCTCTGAAACATTGAAGGCCACCATTGACGCCAAGCTTAACCGGATTGTTCCCTGTGCCTTTCGATCAAGGACAATCCATGCTTCATCTGCCATTGTTGCGGGCTTCTTCGCAAGACCGCCTAGTGGCAAATAGAGGTCCTTCTGGTAGAGATAGTCTTCAATCTGCAACTTCCAATGTTGGTAGTTTTTGCCGTTGAACTTCTCAATCTTGAGCTTCCCTTCCTCCGCCATAACTCCCACTCAATTCAAGGAATCCTTTCCTTGAGATAATTTAGCTACGAGCAAACCTTGCTCTGATACCAGCTGTTAGGAAATAAGACGTAGCTAAATAGATAATTGAGTAGATTAATTAATGGAGAGAGACAAATTTATATACACGAGATTATAGAGTAGAGAGAGAGAGAGAGAGAGAGAGAGAGAGAGAGAGAGAGAGAGAGAGAGAGTACACACGATATACGTGGTTCACCCAATGTGGGCTATGTCCACGGGAAAGCAGCCACTCAATGGCTTTAGTACTTCAAAACAAGAAGTAGTTTACAAAGGGATTATACCCTTAATGGAGCTCCCGCCTTGCTTCACTCTCACCACCTCACACTCACCTTGTTGCATCAACTTCACACTGTGAAATGTGTGTAGAAATGGCCTCCTTTTATAGGCCAAAAGGGCTGCCCTCTCTTATGAGAGACAGCCATGTGTAGCCGCCCTTGTGCGAATAAGTCCAAATCGGACCCTCCAATCCGCCCATGTGTGGCCGCCCTTGAGAAGACAAGTCCGCTTTTGAATTCGGCCATCGTCCACCGGCCATTGACTTCCGACCACCGGCCATCAGCCATTGACTACCGGCCACCGGCCAACCGACCGGTTGTTTTCCGACCACTTTCCGACCGTCGTCTGGCCATAATATTCCGGCGAACAAGAGTATTCCGGTGAAAAAAAAATCTCAGGGGCCTCCGCCCCCGAGGCCTTTAAAGTTGCCCCTGATTCTTGTCCGTGAAAATTTTGGTTTCCGGTGAGTGATTTTCCTTCATGCACGATGGCTTCTCCTCATAATGGGGGCCTTACAAATGTGCGCTTTTACCACAGAAAGTTACAAGGGTAAATCAGGCTCCATACTTAACACAAGGGCTATTGCTTGACGGGCTGCCACGTGGCTGGCAATTGGCCCATATGCACAACCGTTGGTTGGGGGGCCGCAGTATATGATCCGGGCCATAAGGCCACATATGAACACAAGGGAGAAGAGAGGGAAGCTCCCTCCTCGCTGGCTATGGCGCACGGGCAGTGGCCCTGCACGGCGTTGCATTGGGCGTTTGGTGGTGATTTTGGCCAGTGGCGGCGTTGTAAGGGCGCTCGCGCCCGCGTGCAGTGGGTGATGATGTGGCATCCGGCTAGCGGTTGATCCCGCGGCTCCGTTGAAGCCCCCAAACTTTTGAAGGAAAGAGGGAGGGCAATAGCGACCTCGCTATTGCCTCCCCCCCTCATGAAAGGAGTTGATCCCACAGTGAAGGGAGAGCAAGGCCAGGGCTGTTCAAAGGTCTAGCAAGGGAGATCAAGAAAAGCCAAAGAGTAAACTCAAAGGCCCAAGAAGAGCAATCCAGGTGGCCGAGTTAGGCGGACATTAGGAAGATGTGTAGCATGCAATTGTTTCCAAAAAGGAACTATAACAAGTGGTGGCAATGCAAGGAAATTCTAAATGGAGCTACAAGTGAAGTGCACGACATGGAAGATCACCTCTTTTTTCTTTTTTAAGTCTCCTAGACACACCCTTATAAAAGGAGATAAATGTTGATTTTTTGGGGTCTTTGACCAAGATTAGCTTTTTTGCCATGAGGTTTTTTGCCAAGGCTTTTGAGCCATTGTTTTTGTTTGTCGAGGTTCATGCGGGCAATGTGTTGGTCGTATATGGTATTGCATATGCTAGAAGACTACTCTATACTGTTTTTGGGCGTCATTCCCCCTTCTCTTCTCTGCTTGTGTGCGTGTGTAGACGCGTGTGCCCCCCCCGAGGTTTATCGTACAAAGAGAGATAGAGAGAGGTTGTGTGAGTGTGGAAGGCTGCGAATTAAGCGGAGCGGAGTGATTGAGTCTGTCTGGTGCATTGCAAGGCGTATGTGTGTATGGTTGTGTGAAAGTGGTGGTTTGCTTGCGGGTAGTGTTGAGTTTTTAAGGTTAACTCTAGTGGATTGGGTCACTGTGTATACCTTGGGCTATAGTGAGGCATTGTGTTGTGTGCTGGGTGTGTTCCCCTTTCCCCCTCTCCATATTCTGGTGCCCCCACGGACGAGTTGTCTAATGCTCCAATTTGCGGTTGAAAGTGGTGTTTTTTATCCAACAAAGTGGTTGGGTGATGGTCGAGGTGTTTGATGGTCGAGTTTGAAGCTGAAAGAGAAGGTGGAGCCAGGTTCTAGCCCCATATGTACGGGCATTGAAGATCCCGAGGATTGGTTAGCAAATTTTGAATTATGGCTGCTGTCGATGCGTATGCCGACGGATGCAAAAATGTTACAGACGGTGCCACTTTTGATGCAAGGACGAGCCAAGGCGTGGTTTGATGGTTTAAAGAGCAGCGATCGAGAATCATGGCAAAGGTTGCAGAGTCAGTTTTTGGAGCGGTTTCGAGAGGTGATTACGGTGGAAAAAGCTGGTGCAAGGCTGAAGGCGGTAGACCAGGATGTAAGTAAAGGTTTCCCTACTTTCATTGAGAAATTTGAAGTCTGTTGGAAGCAGTTAGAGATTGCTATTGGGGTCAAAAGCAATCAATCTTTGAAGCTGTCAAAGCTGTTAGAGTGCTTACATCTGAGGATTAGAGAAAAGGTCAAAGATGGTGCGGATACCTATGAAGGCATGGTCTATCTGGGAAAGATAAAGAGCAGAAAGGTGAAGCGGAAGTTGGAGTTGGGCATGTTAAAGCTTGCAGATTATATTCCTGTTGCGGAGGTAGCGAAGTTCTCTTTGGTCCGACCCAAGATGATTCCAATTGTTCAAAATGCAGAGCCTGTTGAGGTAAGACCTACTATTGGTTATGTTCCTTGGAGGTTTCCATTTTGTGATGTGCATGTGCCGAGGGTGGAAGAGCTTGTCAACGAGGAGAATCTCCATGTCGAGGTGAATCAAGATGCAAAAGCGATAGCAGATGTGGAGGTTCCGGTACGGTAAAGCATGTTCTTGTGGAGAGTTTGCATGAAAAGGTAGAAGATTGCAATCGAGATGCAGATATCGAGGGTTCAGAAGCTGATGAAGAAAGTTTGCAAAGCGGTGAATATGGTCAAGCTTTTGTGGAGCAGCAAGCGGAAGCAGATGCAGATACGGAGTCGGTATATGATGTCGATGATGATGATGATACAAGCTCGATTAGCTAGGAGACAAGCGAGGAGAATAGTGCGGATGAGTCCACATCTTATGACGAAGAGATGGAATCTGATGAACCTAAACTGGTAAAGGTAAAGCTGCCCTCTTATATGTTTGATGATATGGTAATAGCCCATGTGCAAGAAGAGCAGGGAACAGAGCAAGCCGAGATGCTTGATGAAAGCCAAGTGGTGCGGTCTAGACCTACCGATGATGATATGCAAGTGAAGGTGGTGTGTGGGGCCATGCTAATGGCTGTGTTGATGAAAGTAGCGATAGAATGTGCCATGGTGGTGCAACATGTGCAAAATCTTGCCAAGAGTGTAGAGCAGTAGTGTCTATGGAGGAAGTCGAGGTGGATGCAGTAGAGAAGATTTTCTCTCTTCCATGGAGGAGCATGATGCAGCGGTAGAAGAGGTGATTGAAGAGTAGGTGGTTGAAGTTGATGAGCAAATGGTGTTGATCGCCCTTGAAGGGCCGGTTGACAAGGAAGGGCTCGATGATGCTGGAATGGAGAGTGCGGCCAAAGAGGAGGTTGTAATGCCAAAGACGGTGAAGATTCCAATGCGGTTGACATGTCCAATGGTGGAGAAATGAGAATCTCAAGTAGTGACTTTGCTTCCAGTGAAGGTATGTAAGTTATGGTTGATGAAAAGGATGGTAGATACAGCTCTATGGAGGCTGGTTCAACAGGTGCAGGGGTATATGATCAAGGCCTCCACTTCATTTGGTTGGGAGGGAGGGTCAGACATGTTGGAGCTTGGTGTCAGGTACATGTTTTTTTTATGATGATATGCCTGGTGCTGCTTGGTATGGTGTAGACAGGTTGCAAAGGAATGCATGGAGTGGAGAAGGTAGGCTATGGATAGCCTACACACATGGTGGTCTAGGTGCTGGGGTACGGCACGCTGGTGAGCAGTTACAAATGGGTGGAAGATATCAACGGCATGTGTTTGATCTAGGCAGAAGCTATGTGATGCAGGGCGTGGGGAAACCCACTTGAAGGTTTGGTAGTAGGATGGAATAAAACTATGTAAATATGGTTTTAGTTTTCTCATAGTGTGTACCAGGTTTTGCAGTTAGAAGGTGAATAAAGCTCTTTTGTGGTTGAGCATTAATGCTCAACTAGGGGGTGGGCAATGATGGTGTAGTCAAAGTGTGTCGACTCTAGAAGATGGCATGGACAGATGCGTGCAAGCTAGTAGAAGCATGGCAAAGGGCTGGAGCAACTAGGAAAATCATGGGATGACAGGTAGCAACGGAGTTGTATGCCTGCTGCGGCTTATAGGCCAAGGAAGGCTCCATGAGGGGCTAATTTGGGTAGCAGATGAAAGAGATGCAAAGTGCAGCTTTTGGGTCGAGGATTGAAGAGCTTGAAGTGTTGAAGGAGCAGGTCCAGATGGCTCATCAAACCGAGCTACAAAGCCCAAGATATTGAAGGTTGAAACTCAGTATGTTGCAGATTTTGGCCAGACAGGGCAGCTGGGGACAGGTGGTCCAAGTGGAAGTCAAGGTACAGGCATGTGGAGATCAACTCATGGAGCCTACCCGTCTTTTCAGATTACGGATCAGACCTATGGTTTGCATTTTACGGCCAATTGAATTTTTTCAGGGGTCGGGTTTGAGCCCACTTGGCTGCATTGAAGGGCGTGCCATCTGTCATCTTTGGGGCCTTGACAAAGTTTAAGTAGATAGAGCATATCATGAGGAGTTAGCACAAAGTCACGACACGTGATTCCGAGCTTCAAGCACCGAGTTATGGCTTGGGAAAACCTAGGGCTGATGAAGACAAAGTGTTTGCAGATGATTTTTCAAGTTTTTGATCACAATGTAGTGGGGTTTGCACGGCTCGAGAGCCAGTACAACAAAGATCCAACTTGACTTTGCGGTTTGAAGATCCAACTGTGGGGCGGTAGAGTAAATCCAGGAGAAGAAGGCGGGAAAAATAAGATTTTTTAATTAAAATTGGAAGTGTTTTGGAGGATTTTGGAGAGCCCCAAGGGCTATTGCCTGACGGGCTGCCACGGCGCTGGCAATTGGCCCATATGCACAACCGCTGGTTGGGGGGCTGCAGTATATGATCCGGGCCGTGAGGCCACATATGAACACAAGGGAGGAGAGAGGGGAGCTCCCTCCTCGTTGGCTATGGCGTGCGGGCGACGGCCCTGCAGGGCGCTGCGCTAGGCGTTTGGCGGCGATTTTGGCCAGTGGCGATGGTGCAAGGGCGCTCGCACCGTCGTGGAGTGGGTGATGATGTGTCATCTGGCTAGCAGTTGATCCCGCGGCTCCGTTGAAGCCCACAAACTTTTGAAGGAAAGAGGGAGGGCAATAGCGACCTCGCTATTGCCTCCCCCCCTCATGAAAGGAGTTGATCCCACAGTGAAGGGAGAGCAAGGCCAGGGCCGTTCAAAGGTCTAGCAAGGGAGATCAAGCAAAGCCAAAGAGAAAACTCAAAGGCCCAACAAGAGCAAGCCGGGCGGCCGAGTTGGGCGGACATTAGGAAGATGTGTAGCATGCAATTGTTTCCAAAAAGGAACTATAACAAGTGGTGGCAATGCAAGGAAATTCTAAATGGAGCTACAAGTGAAGTTCACGACATGGAAGATCACCTCTTTTTTCTTTTTTAGGTCTCCTAGACACACCCTTATAAAAGGAGATAAACGTTTATTTTTTGGGGTCTTTGACCAAGGTTAGCTCCTTTGCCAAGGCTTTTGAGCCATTGTTTTTGGTTGCCGAGGTTCATGCCTGCAGTGTGTTGGTTGTATATGGTATTGCATATGCTGGAAGACTATTCTCTACTATTTATGGGCGTCATTCCCCCTTCCCCCTTCCCCCTTCTCTTCTCTGCTTGTGTGCGTGTGTTTCTGGGCGTGTGTAGGCGCGTGTGCCCCCCAAGGTTTGTCGTGCAAAGAGAGATAGAGAGAGGTTGTGTGAGTGTGGAAGGCTTTGAATTGAGTGGAGCGGAGTGATTGAGTTTGTCTGGTGCATTGCAAGGCGTATGTGTGTATGGTTGTGTGAAAGTGATGGTTTGCTTGCGAGTAGTGTTGAGTTCTGAAGGTGAACTCTAGTGGATTGGGGCACTGTGTATACCCTGGGCTATAGTGAGACATTGTGTTGTGTGTTGGGTGTGTTCCCCTTTCCCCCTCTCCAACGAGAGACAAAGAGAGAAGGTAGTTATCCCATGCTTGTGGTCACAAAAAATACTCGCAAAATGCGTAGAAGAGTCACAAATTATTTTGTGTTTGGAATCATAATGAATATTGGTGCGAATTTTAATTAAAGGGTCCTCTTTGGTCATGGCACACGCATGCATATAGACATGCATGCTAATTTCATCACGTATTTATCTATAATATTATAAAAGGGGAGGGATTTTGACCCCCTCCTTGGCCACGCATATGCCAAAACTGAGGCTGGTTGCTTCATTCGAGGGTTCCCTTAGAGAGAGAGAGAGAGAGAGAGAGAGAGAGAGAGAGAGAGAGAGAGAGAGAGAGAGAGAGAGGTTCCACCACCTTCAAACTAGTCTTCTTAAATTTTGGGCCTCTAAAGAAGAGCTCTCTCTTCTAGGAGAAAGTCAAAAAGGTAAAGAATTCAACTTATGGGTTGTGCATGCTACAGTCAGGAGCATGAAAGGCACTACAAAAAATTAAAAATAACATAATACAAGCCATAAAACAATAGATATGCATACCTGGCAGATTCTACAAGCATGTAATCAACACTATACATGATCTGGGAGCGACAAAGAGTAAGATAAAGTGAGAAAGCACATACAAATACACCTCTTAAAGTGGAGTGCTACATTGGCACAATGAGAGAGAAGAGAGGAGAGTGGAGAAGAATAACACAAACATTGGGTGCAATCTCCCCCCGTGCAAAATTGATCATTTTTCTCTTGCACGTATTTATTTATAGATTTTTTGAATGCTCAAAATGAATACATACTACCTGGTCGGACATAATAATGATCATAGATCATAAAGAGCACTTGAATAATAAAATGTACATAAACGTGATATCCTTTCGCATAGTCCATTAACTACTAAATGCTTTTACCACTTATCAGCTTCAATAAATAGATAATAACAATTTTCATTAGATACATCTACATTGGAAAGCAGTTATCCTCAATTGCAAAGTTACCTGCTGTTGTAAATCATACTTGTCAAAAGCAATGATTAATATAGTGTGTCAAAAATATCATATATTAAAAGAAAAATTTATAACGTGAACAATTTTCTTAATGATTAATATTGTGTGTCAAAAATATCATATATTAAAAGATAAATTAATAACTTAGACAATTGTTTAATGCCTTTCAACATCCACACATTGCACATCTAGAGTCCCATGCCACTAGAATAAGCAGTATATGTCATATCCTGATCACACTCATCCTTCAGTAAATCAATTCTTAGAAATTTGAAGTGAAATTTCATAAACACTGTCGCGATAGAAAAATCATCATATATCAAATCCAATTTTAAATCCAAATATAATTCCAAATCCAAAATCGCTTTCATTATATATATTGGTAACAAAATCATACTAAGGAAAGTGGTGGCTAGCCACTATAGCATGATTTTGTGATCGGCGTTGCCTAAATCGGTGAATCTATACTTGAATATGTAGTTTATTGGTGTGATACCTAAATTGGCAATCTACACCAGGATAAGTATTTACACACTACCTAAATTGGCAAATTGGAATGCTTAAGTATGTACCAAATGTTGATGATAATCTCAAATCAACTGAGCTCATGTAAGTGGTTGTATGAAAAATCGTCTCAGTAGAGATACCAATCAATGTAAGTACAAGCCATGATGCTAGAATAACTTGATTTCTTCATCAAACTAATTTGATTCAAGGCATAACAATAACCAATTGGACTCTCCTTCACACACGTGGTCATATGCCCCCTCAAAAATATCAAGAATTCCATTTTTTGGTCGCAAAACACTCCAATCATTGATATCTCCTTGAAAGTGAAAACTTTTAGGTTCATTTTCAAACTTCTTGCAGTCCATTAACACTAGTTTAGTACCAAAATAGGACACTTAAGTGTCCTTTTTTTACAAACTTAAGTTAAATGCTACTTGCATTAGACAGTGTATTTAAGAAAACCCTCTTGATATGCTTAAACATGCTAGCTAGAGGGACTTTTAAAAATATAACCTTGCATTTTAGAATCTACCATTATCAAGAACTATACTCATCAAGTTGACCCTTGTAAGACTGTGATTGATGCTTTGAAGAACTTGACTTTATAAGCTCAAGAAAAAATGAAGCAACTTTGTAAAAAAGTTCACATGACTTTTTTACAATTGTGCTATAGATAATTGAAAGTTTCATATGCAAAAATTTCATTTTAGAGTGTATAAAATAATGGAAAATTCTACGTGTTTGATATGGCCATTTCAAGCATATTGGTGGATACAAAGAAAAATACTTTTTTGATGTATTTTCTTACCCTTTCCATTGAGGACTCAAGGTGGCAAGTAGAAGGGCTTTGGTATGCAGCAATTGTTACCATATACATGTGGTAGTGATGTGTGTGAACACACTAGGACTGTCAGGGCATTTTTTCCCTCTTTAGGAGGTATTTTCCCCCAAGCATTGTATATACGCCCATCACTCTAGGGCTATCTATCTTTCCATTGCATACTAAGTAACACACTCTCTATTGTGTGCCTTGAGCTTCCTTCATCTTCTCCAAGCTGTGTGCGTCTCTCTACAACCCTAATTCCAACAATTGGTATCAGAGCAGGTTGCGTTCTCCCGGGCTTAGTCGCCAGCTGCTCCAGCACATGCCTGCTCACTTTCTCCGATTTCAATGAGCTTTGGAAAGCGTTCGCAGGTCGATAAAATTTTGGGTTGTAGAGTAGAGTAGTGTTCGCAGCTCGTAGAGTTCAATCTGCTCAGATTTTTGTTTCGGGCTCATTTTGGCCTCCGTTTCCACTACAGACAGTACTGCACAGGCTATTTCGTCATTTTGTGCAAAATTTCTGTTAGTGCCGTTTTCTACATAACATGTGTCTCATAGTCTTCTATGGTTTGTGCTATATAGCACGTGTTGCTCCCGCTCCGTTTCTCCTATTTTTGGGCAGTTTTCACATCAGGTGCAACATTTACCATGGCTGACAACAACACAGATGTGTTCAAGATGTTTGCTGTTAAGGATAAGTTGGATGGGGACAACTACCCTATGTGGGCTTATATGATGCAACATGTTCTTGTGTCAAAGGGCATCTGGAACATTGTGCAGGACATTGATGTACGTCCTGGTTCTGAGGATGTAGGCGATGTTGAGGATGTTGCAGGTCTTACTGCAAGAATTGCTACTATTAGAGTTGTTTTGCCTACGGCATAACAATCTCATTGGGATGTAAAGGATGCGCAGGATCATGCACTGATTGCGTTGTCTGTGAAGCGCACCATTGTTCCTCACATCCGTTTAGAAAAATATGCAAAATAGGCTTGGGATATTCTAGCAGGTCTTTATGCAAGCCGCAATGAGGCTAAAATTTCTTTGTTGCGTAAAGAGCTGGAATCGAAGATTATGCATGAGGAAGATGATATGGACACTTTCCTTGCTGGTGTCAAGGATATCAATGAGCAAGTTATTTCTACAGGTGAAGTCATTTCATACAGCTCCCTTGTGCAGAATGTTCTTGATGCCTTACCAGATTCCTACCAGACTTTTGCTAGTACCTGGAGACTGATGACGGAAGGAGATCCTGAAGTTGTCAAGTTTGATGCATTATGCACATTGTTGTTGCAAGAGACACTTTCCAGAAAAAATAGAACTAGGCAGCGTGCAGTTGAACATGCTTTTATTGCTTCTCAAAGAAAGGGTGGTAACAGCAATGCGGCCACTACTTATGGTTCTGCTGCGAGTGGCAAAACTTCTATTCCTAATGCTTCTGCTGGCTGCAACTCGTCTGGAAATTCTGGTGATAAGGGCAAAAAGAAGATGCATTGCCATTATTGTAAAGCTAATGATCACTTCATCAAGTCGTGTCCTAAGTTGAAGGCCAAAGAGGCTAAGAAGAAAGAGGGTGGTTCCACTGCAAATGCTAGTTCCACTACAAATGCAGCCATTGTTGAGTCTTCTGTGAAAGGAGACTGTGTTGCTGATGTTGATGCAGAATGGGCTTTTAGCACAGAGTGCACTTACAATCCTGTTGTCCATGATGCATGCTTGTCAGTTGCTGCAGATGCACATGTGTGGTATTTCGATAGTGGTGCTACAAAGCACATTACCTCACATCGTGAATTGTTTACCTCTCTTGAGTCTATCCCTCATTGGAATTCAGTCACTTGTGCCAACAATGCCTCTTATCCGGTTCATGGAGTTGGAAAGATTGTGCTTACTGCTACGAATGGCAGTTCCTTCACACTTGTTGATGCACTTTATGTACCTAGGATCAAGAAGAATCTCTTGTCTGTATCTGCACTTGCTAGACTTGGACTTGTAGTCAAATTTGTGAATGAAAGATGTACAGTTCATGATATCAGTTTTGGTGATGAAATTGTTGCATCTGGCCTTTTGTGACGTGGGTTGTATACCTCATTTTGTATGACAAGTGTGGACAAATTTTTGAAATACTATTGCAGATTCAAGGACTGTTTCAGATGCAAACTTTGGCATGCACGTTTTGGTCATCTGAATGTTGCCAGTTTGCTACGTTTATAGAAATCTGATATGGTTGCTTCTTTGCCGCCTCTTGAAGCACCTGTCTCTTGAAGCATCTGATATGGTTGCTTCTTTGCCGCCTCTTGAAGCACCCGTCTCTTGAAGCATCTGATATGGTTGCTTCTTTGCCGCCTCTTGAAGCACCTGTCAAACATGTTTGTTAAGGCTGTATTTTAGGTAAGATGCAACGTTCTAAGTTTCCAAAGGCCACAAGTAGGTTACAACTTGTGCATAGTGATGTTTGTGGGCCCATGCAAACTCCATCCTTGGGCAATTACCTGTACTTTGTGACTTTCATTGATGATTAATCCAGGCATGCATGGGTATTTCCGCTTAAAGCGAAGTCCGAAGTTTTTATGTGCTTCAAACAATTTCTGGCTATGGCTGAAAATGTCTCGAAATGTACTATGGGCACCCTCCGTTCCGATCAAGGGGAGGAGTATATGTCTCATGAATTTAATGCATTTCTAGCTAGTCGTGGGATAAAACACCAATATACAGTGCCTTATACACCTCACCAAAATGGTGTTGCTGAGAGGAAAAACAGGTCACTGACGGAAATGGCAGGATGTATGGTCAAAAGTCAAGCTTTGCCGCATTCTTTTTGGCTTGAGGCCATCATGTGTGCCACTTATGTACTTAACAAGTGTCCTACGAAAGCTTTGCAGTCTATTACTCCATATGAAGCATGGCATGATAGAAAGCCTTCTATTGAGCACATGCGTGTTTTTGGCTGTTTGTCATATGCTTTGGTGCCACAAACACAGCACAGAAAATTGGATGATAAGGCTGCCAAAGGTATTTTTGTTCGTTATAGTGCTGAAATCAAAGGTTACAGGTTATATCATCCGCAAACAAAGCGTATTCTGGTTTCACGGGATGTAGTGTTTAGGGAAGATTCTCTTCAGCCCTTGTTGTCATGTACTAGAGACAGTAATGTAAGCTCACAGGACATTTATGACACTTTGTTGCCTCTTTTTAGTGGTGGAAATAGGAATGTAATTTCCAATGAGGCAAATGTACAGCCTATGGGGGTTTTTGAAAATGTTACAGATCAGCCTATTATTGATGCAGATGTACATGATGTGCTTGATGAGGAAAGGGCTGAAAATGAGCAGGCTAGAGGTATGCCAAAATGGCTGGTGCACACTTTGCGTGACAGTAAATTGGATGCACCTTTGTCTAGTCGTACTTGTTCAGGCTCTCGCCAATCATCTTATGCATCGATTACATGATGTTGAGGAGTCTCTGTATTTTGATGAAGCACATAATTCAAAAAATTGGATGGCTGCCATGCAATCAAAATATGATGCACTTATAGAAAATGACACATGCACTTTATGTGATTTTCCTCTTGGTAAAAAGGCCATTGGTACGAAGTGGGTTTACAAGTTGAAATGCAAGCCGGATAGTGAGATCGATCGCCATAAGGCTCGACTTGTTGCAAAAGGTTATGCACAACAAAAAGGCATAGATTATGAACAGACTTTTGCTCCCACTTGTCGTATGACTTCTATTGGCAGCTCATTTTGGTTGGGATGTACATCAATCAGACATTGTTATTGCTTTCTTGAATGGTAACATATTTGAGGAAGTTTATGTAACACAGCCTTGCGGTTTTGTCATAAAAGGAAAAGAGGACAAAGTGTGCAAATGTAAGAAGGATTTGTATGGGTTGAAGCAATCTCCTCGTGCTTGGTATGAGAAAGCCGGCACTCATTTGGTTAAACGAGGCTTTCGTAATAGTCCAACAGAAAGCACATTGTATGTAAAGCGTGAGGGTGATGTACTTCTCATTGTGGTTCTTTATGTTGATTATTTGCTGATCATTGGACCAAATGAGAGACATATTGCTGAATTTAAGGCTAATTTGAATGCTGCTTTCAAGATGAAAGATTTTGGGATGTTGCATCATTACTTGGGCATACAGTTTAAGCAGTGTGATGGTGGTATTTCCTTGTGTCAAAAAAGTTACATAGAGACATTGCTATGTAAGTTTGGACTTGAGTATTGCAAACCTATTTCCACTCCCATGGAAACAGGTTTGAAGTTGAGTCTACATGATGCTAGAGATCCTAATGATGTCACTCTTTATCAAACTGTTGTTGGCTGCCTGATTTACGTATGCAACACAAGGATGTATATTCAGTTTGCAGTCTCACAGGTCAGCAGATTTATGCATAGCCCAAGGTCTAAGCATTGGCAGCCTGTCAAGAGGATTTTCCGCTACCTTAGCTGAACTTTACATCTTGGATTGTTTTATCCCAAGGGGGGATCATTGCCACCAGACTTACATGCTTTTTTGGACTCAGATTGGGCTGGTTGTTTTGACACGCGAGTGTCCACAAGTGGTTTTTGTTTCATGCTTGGTAGTTCATGTATATCATGGTTGAGCAAGATGCCTTATGGTTGATTTGGGTGTTGGACAGGACACTGCCAACACTATCTACACTGCTCGCACAAAGGACATTGAGGTGCATTACTACTATGTCACGGAAAGGATCTCAGCAGGAGAGATCAGCTTGGCTTATGTGCCAACACAGGACAACCTTGCAAATCTTTTCACAAAGGCATTGTCTTGTGAGAAGCTTGAAGCTTTTCACAAAGCTTTGGGCTTACTCCCCTTTGTGGACTGATCGTGTCCTCAGGGCATGGCAGTTCCCTTTACTCATGTGCCAGCTCTCGTTCACCGCATCACTCCAGGGGGGATTTGTTACCATATACATGTGATAGTGATGTGTGTGAACACACTAGGACCGCCGGGGCATTTTTTCCCTCTTTAGGAGGTTTTTCCCCTGAACATTGTATATACGCCCATCACTCTAGGGCTATCTATCTTTTCATTGCATACTAAGTAACAAACTCTCTATTGTGTGCCTTGAGCTTCCTTAGTCTTCTCCAAGCTGTGTGCGTCTCTCTGCAACCCTAATTCCAACAGCAATTATTAGATCATTTTAAATATTCAAGATTATGCAAGAGAAAACTTTGATATTTCCATTCTTGAGACATAAGCATTCAAAACGTCAAATAATATCAAACTTTCCATGTAGATCAACTAAATGTATGAAAGTACTTGGTAGATCAACTAAATGTATCAAAGTACTTGGTACATACACAATTGGGCAACCTAAAACCTAAGTTTCAATGTTATTATGGAGAACTCAAGATTTTCAAGAGTTTTTGCATAGTAAAAAATTCAAGATAGAGTTCAAGCAACGAGATTTAACTGAGTCAGGGGTTTGGCAAAAAAGTACGTAGTTTCTTGGTTTCAACATGTAGAGTCATTTGTAGTTGTCAAACTGCACCCCAA
Organism: Adiantum capillus-veneris; assembly: GCF_014529385.1. Classification (NCBI taxonomy): domain Eukaryota; kingdom Viridiplantae; phylum Streptophyta; class Polypodiopsida; order Polypodiales; family Pteridaceae; genus Adiantum; species Adiantum capillus-veneris. Next base: position 133,724,839 of record NC_140948.1, on the reverse strand, counting down.
TTCCATGAGGGGACCTTTGGAAGACCAAAAGCATGCTCTTATATAGCACGTGCTCAAGTATGAAATTATTTCTATAAGTTGCGTGTGACTTGGAAACTAGTCTTTGAAGGGAATTCTATTGTTTTGCAGCACTAAGTACTAATAGTTGGCTTTTATAAATATAAAAAAGGCCATCTCTACAAAAAGATATAAGAATTTTATGATTTGTTTTGCAAAATAGCTTGAAATTTTACTAAAATTTATGAATAAGAACTTACCATAATTCTCTTCGTAGGGATTGTATTTTGACATGGAGAAAAATCCAATGTTTTCTTCGCTCATAAAAAACCTATGGTAGAAGCAAGGCGTAAAAGCCTTCTTTCTAGCTTGACAAATAAATTTTCAAAACTTGGTAGGAAAACAGGACACTTTAAGTGTCCAATTACAGGACTAGTGTTAACATTCTAAAGGACATCACATCAACTTTCTCCATTGCAGGTTGCATGACTTGACTTTTAGGAAAAAACACCGGACTTTTTATTTGAGACATCTTTGTCTCTAATCCACCAAAGTTGAGTTCAATTTGGTTAGTAGAGTCACTTTGCATCACAACATGCAAAAAACTCCCAACAAAGCCGCCATTGTGGATGTATGAACACTCAGGAAAACCATCTTGAACTTCATTGTGAATTTCTTTCGTTTCTACTTTCACTTAGAAACCTTGAGACAATTGGTCATGATAGAGATTACATAACTACACTCGACAAATATGAAAACACTGAACTAAAAATACTTTGAATGACTAAACGTGAAAACACTGAACTAAATAGACTTTGAATAACTAAATCTTTCATGTACCATCAGGAGACTAGATTTCATTGGCAAAAGATGGACTTCCAATCTTCTTGACTGAATTTGAAAAAGCATTGATATCATAAAGGTCATTCATCATCATTCAAGACATCTTTCGTAACTGAAGATTCAAATCCTCAATTTGATTATCCTTATCCAAACTAACTTGCTTAAGAGAATCATGAACTTCACAACAATAAGAAAAATGCAAGTTAAGTTCAGCTCAAACCTGAGAACACTCTATCCTCAATAATATCGTCTCTTCTTAAAGTTGATTGATTTTTGAGACCGCCTCATTTTCTGCAACGATACTTGAATGCCTCTCATTCTCTAGTTCTAATGAGAGATTGTTGATCATCTTTGCTTAAAAAACAACAAGAATTTTAAATCCAAAAAATTTAGGTATCGAACTCCTTTGCAAATCAGTAATGTGTGGATCATGGATGTGAATTTTGAAACTTTGCAAATTAGGAACCTTCAGTATCAAAACTTGTAGTTTAGGGACCCAAAATCCAAGATCCTTGTCTTTGCAACTTGAATAACTCTATCCAGTCCTAGAAATTTGCTTTCAATCTTCAAAAGTCCAAAAAACACTTCTCCATCAACACAAACACCTTTCGAACTTGTGGAATAATCCTCATCAAGATACATAAAAAAATGATTCATTACATCATACTCATCATTAGCACACATTATATATTTATGTAGCTTCATATCTTCCACTTCATTACACTAAAATCTGATGTCTCCTTGAATTTCATCCTCTTCAAGATTGATGTCCAATGTTGGTATATGGGTTTGTATGGGATATTGGTGGCTTCTCTGGCTCACCTCCACTTGTATTCCCTTATTCTCAATCACCAATTCTTCTTTTGGGTAACTCGCCTTCTCTTCCTGTAAAGAGGTGAGTCTCTTCAATGTGAGGTTTGGAGATAGATGCCAGTCCTCTTGACTCCTTTGGCTCATGAGCTGCTTCTTGCTTCCTCCTTCCGCCCATCTTTTGGATTTCATATCCCTTGCATTGAAAAACATATCCTTCTTGAATCAACTTCTTCTCTTTAGTAAATATGAGCATCTACAACTTCGATCCCATATTCAAGAACATCAAAATCACGTTGAAAAACTTTAGGTGCTAAAAAATCAGATTCAAGCTTTGAAATTGCAGATGCTTGAAAAATTGTTGGTAATTGAAAACTGAGAACTTGAAGTTGTTTTATGTTAGAACCAGTAATAGGTTGATAAAAGGACAATTGGACATCATCAGCACTAAGGTAATCATCAAACGCATCTTCATACTTCTTTGAAAGACCTTCAACCACTTCTTGCAACCTTGATATTCGCCTTACGATTGAGCATGACTTCCTCTTCCTACCAGCTTGATTATTATGTCACTTGTGTGCATCATCAAGAAAATCTAAAAACCAATCTAGATCCTTGTGAGCATCACACATGTCCTGATGATATGAGGCATCATGAAAACTCTACATAATTTGATACAAGTCCCTGCACAACTTTGGCATGCAATACTTGACACAAACATCCTTTTTCTGACAAGGCTTACACATGTAAGGACATTGCTTTGCACAATGCCCACCTTTTTGACAAGTAGCATACTTTTTCTTCTTCTTCTTTGCTGCCATAAAGCAAAGATCAAAGCAATACAGAACAATGATAATTGCATACTGAAATAGCCTTCAAAAGGCTGCATAAAATGCTGTATTTTGGGTAAAATGCAGCGTGGTAAGTTTTCAAAGGATGGGTCAGTTCGTGCTACATGCAGATTGCAACTTGTGCATAGTGATGTTTGTGGGACTATGCAAACTCCATCCTTGGGAAATTACTTGTACTTCGTGACTTTCATTGATGACTACTCTAGGCATGCATGGGTATATCCGTTGAAAGCTAAGTCCGAAGTGATCATGTGCTTCAAGCATTTTCTTGCTATGGATGAAAATGTCTCAAAATGTATTATGGGCACCCTTCGTTCCGATCGAGGGGGGGAGTATATATCTCATGGATTTAATGCATTTTTGGCTAGTCGTGGGACAAAACACCAATGTACAGTGCCGTATATGCCTCATCAAAGTGGTGTTGCTCAGAGGAAAAACAAGTCTCTTACAGAAATGGAAAGATGTATGCTCAAGAGTCAAGCTTTACCACATTCGTTTTGGCTCGAGGCTCTCATGTGTGCCACTTCTGTACTCAACAAGTGTCCTATGAAAGCCTTGCAGTCTATGACTCCATATGAAGCATGGCATGATAGAAAGCCATCTATTGAGCACATGCATGTTTTTGGCTGTTTGGCTTATGGTTTAGTGCCACAAGTGCAGCGCAGAAAATTGGATGATAAGGCTGTCAAATGTATTTTTGTTGGTTATAGTGTTGAAAGAAAAGGTTACAGGTTGTACCATCCACAAGCAAAGCGTATTCTAGTCTCACGTGATGTTGTGTTTGTGGAAGATTTTGTTCTCCCTTTGTTGTCATGTTCTAGAGACAATCATGTAAGCTCACAGGACATTTATGACACTTTGTTGCCTCTTTTTAGTGGTGGAAGTATGAATGTAAATTACAATGAGGAAAATGTACAGCCTATGGGGGTTTCTAAAAATGTTACATATCGGCCTATTACTAATGCAGATGTACATGATGTACTTGATGAGGGAAAGGTCTGAAAATGAGCAGGCTAGAGGTATGCCAAAATGGCTAGTGCACACTTTGCGTGATAGTAAATTGGATGCACCTTTGTGTAGTCATACTCGTTCAGGTTCTCACCATGCCTTATGCATCAGATTGTTATGCTTTGGCTGCGTCTAGCTTACATGATGTTGAGGAACCTCTATCTTTTGATGAAGCACATAATTCAGAAAGTTGGATGGTTGCCATGCAATCAGAATATGATGCAAAATGACACATGGACTTTATGTGATTTGCCTCCTGGCAAAAAGGCCATTGGTACAAAGTGGATTTACAATTTGAAACGCAAGCCGGATGGTGAAGTTGATCACCATAAGGCTCGACTTGTTGCAAAAGGCTATGCGCAGCAGAAAGGCATAGATTATGAAGAAACTTTTTCTCCCACTTGTTGTATGACTACTGTTCATTTTCTATGTGCATTCACAGCTCATTTTGGTTGGGATGTACATCAATCCGATATTGTTACTGCTTTCTTGAATGGTGACATTTTTTAGGAAGTCTATGTAATGCAGCCTCACTATTTTGTCAAGAAAGGACAAGAGGACAAAGTGTGCAAATGATGTAAGAAGGATTTGTATGGGTTGAAGCAATCTCCTCGTGCTTGGTATGAGAAATCTGACACTTATTTGGTCAAACGAGCGAGGCTTTCATAACAGTCCAACAGAAAGCACATTGTATGTCAAGCGTGAGGGCGATGTACTTCTCATTGTTGTTCTTTATGTGGATGATCTGCTAATCACTGGTCCCAATGAGGAAAATATTTCTGAATTTAAGGCTGATTTGCATGCTACTTTCAAGATGAAAGATTTGGGGCTGTTGCATCATTACGTGGGTATACAATTTAAGCAGTGTGATGGTGGTATTGCCTTGTGTCAGAAACGTTACATAGAGACATTTCTATGTAATCTTGGACTTGAGGATTGCAAACCTATTGCCACTCCCATGGAAACAGGTTTGAAGTTGAGTCTACATGATGCTGGTGATCTTTCTGATGTCACTCTTTACCAAACTGTTGTTGGCTGCCTCATTTATGTATGCAACACTAGGCCGGATGTTCAATTTGCAGTCTCACAGGTCAGCAGATTTGTGCATTGCCGAGAATCTAAGCATTGGTAGGCTGTCAAGAGGATATTCCACAACTTGAGTGGCACTTAACATCTTGGCTTGTTTTATCCCAAGGGGGAATCATTTCCGCTAGACTTACATGCTTTTTTAGACTTAGATTGGGCTGGTTGTTTTGACACGTGAGTGTCCACAAGTGGTTTTTGTTTCATGCTTGGCACCTCATGTATATCATGGTTGAGCAAGAAGCAACCTACTCTGAACACTTCGAGTTGTGAGACTGAGTATAGGGCAGTCTTCATAGCTACGGTTGAGTATGTATGGCTCAGACGCCTTATGGCTGATTTGGGTATTGGACAAAACATTGCAAGCATTGTCTACATTGACAATCAGAGTGCATTGGCAGTTGAGAGGAACTAAATTTTTCATGCTCGCACAAAGCACATTGAGGTGCATTACCACTATATCAGGGAGAGGCTCTCAGCAGGAGAGATTAGTTTGGCTTATATGCCAGCACAGGACGACCTTGTAGATCTTTTCACAAAGGCATTGTCTCCTGAGAAATTCAAAAATTTTCGCAAATCTTTGGGCTTACTCCCCTTTGTGGACTGATCATGTACTCAGAGCATGGTTTACTCATGTGCCAGTTCTCGTTCACCGCATCACTCCAGGGGGGATTTGTTACCATATACATGTGGTAGTGATATGTGTGAACGCATTTAGGACCGATGGGGCATTTTTTCCCTCTTTAGGAGTTTTTTTCCCCCATGCATTGTATATACGCCCATCACTCTATGGCTATCTATCTTTCCATCACACACTAAGTAATACACTTTCTGCTGTGTGCCTTGAGCTTCCTTTGTCTTCTCCAAGCTGTGTGTGTTTTCCTGCAACCCTAATTCCAATAAGAGAGAAGAGAGAGAGATCAGAAATAGAGGAAAGGGAGAGTAGAGAGAGAGAGAGAGAGAGAGAGAGAGAGAGAGAGAGAGAGAGAGAGAGAGAGGGAGAGTATAGAGATGGAGAGAAGAAGAGAGATAGAGAGGGAGGGAAACGGATAGAGAAAGAGAGAGTAGAGATAGAGAGCGGAAAAGAGAGGGAGAGATCAATACAGATAGAGATAAGAGAAATAGGGGTAGATAAATATCATATTGCTCTCTCTTTACTCTATAAATTTTCCATGTCCTACCCCTCTCTACGTCTCTATAAAGAGAGTGTAAAGATAGATATTTAGTGATTAGAGCTTAGGTTTTTTTCTTCTCTACCTAAGAAGAGATGCACTCCTCTAATCTATGAATGGTTGGAATTGTTCATTGAAATAGGGTAAGTGGCACTGTGATTTATAATCTTGATTATTAGCCTATTTATAGGGTTCGGGGGACACCATCGAGAACTATGATATTAATAATGGAGTCTTTTTAGCTTTGCCTACAACTTAACCATTATTGAGCTATTAGGAAGCTCGATAAGAATCGGTGCCAACTTAGCACTATTAAACCCACTCCACTACTCTTTGCAATAAACAATATTCTAAACCATGGGTGTAGTTACTTGAGTGTATTTTCTCAAAGACTAATAGAATTAGTAAGCAAAGCTTTAATCTCTATCTATCTCTACCCTCTCTATACATTACATAGAGAGAGAAAGAGAGAGAAGAAAAAAGGGGTAGATATAGAGAAAGATATAAAGGGGTAGATGAATACATATGTTTAGCTTTAGGTATATGTATGTTTAGGCCATCATTTTGTCAAAGATGGCGTTCACAATAGTGTTCCATCCTGTCTAGATGGCTGCTACACATCAATTTGTGATTGTTTGTGGATCTGTCTTATATGTTCTATACATGAGCACATGAACCTTGTGTGGTACCGTTAGTTTTTCTGATGAATCCATCAATAGACTACCCACTAGTAGATTCTTCTTAAGCACTTTCCATTGATCGATTGGGGTTTCAATGATTGAGGATGTCACTACATTGGCTTTCTCAGATGTAGTGGCTTGCTTTGGAATGTTTTGTAATTCAATAGCAATGTCTAGAGTTGTGCCAGGTAGCACAATTGCAGTTGCTACTGAAGTCCGAGGGTCTTGTTCAGGTACTAAAACTAACTTCTTCTCAATAGTTACTAGGTAGCACATTTCTTAGTGCAAACATTGAGATTATCCAATAACTCCTTAGTTATATTTCGTTTCTTGCGCTTGGGGACTTACGTGTTATGATTTTCTCCTTTCCTAGGACCCATTTGACACCTAATGTGGCTAAATTCGTTTGGTCTGTCTAGAATTCCAAGACGCTTGTTTGATCCTTGGGAACTTTAGATCCACTTATCTTCAATAGAATATTTTGAACGTTAATAAGTGGTGGAAGGCAGGTTTTCCAGTAGAGATACCACCAAAAATACCTCTTTTGAGAAGAGTTGTCTACTATGTATGGGATTCTAGGCCGCTTGTTTGATCCTTGGGAACTTTGATTCCACTTATCTTTAGCAAAATATTCTAAATGTTAACATGTGGTGGAAGGCAACTTGCCTAGTAGAGGTACTGCTAGACATACCATGCTTTGAATAAATTTTGGGGTGTATGCATGATAAGGTGTACCCACTTTCAACAGGTTTTCCCAAGAGAACTACCAAAAAAAAATGTGGTTTTTGACGCTACTACGTATATTTGACTTGCTTGCGCTTACTTTGAAGAGGCAAGATGTGATGGCCACACAAAACACATAGTACTAAACACTATGGAAAGTTTTTATCTTTCATTTTCCAACCAAAATGGAAATTTTAGTGTGCAAGGACCACTCTACTTTAGCTTGTCACGCCCTTTTCACAACATTGTGACCTTGATAAACAAATACTTATATATTTATATGAACTTCTTTGCTTAACTTGCCCCTTTGCACATCAATTATTCACTTGAGAAACAATTTAAATTGATTTTTGGATAATTTTTTTGGTCTCCATGTAATTGTTATTTATTTTTCTTTGTAAGAATTACTGTTTACAAAATCCATAATTTTTCACACCAAATATCTAATGATGTATACGTTATTTTGCAAGATCTAATAGTTATTCGATAGATTATTACCCAAAGAATGTGATTATGCAAAAAAGTGAAATGTTTAACGCTTCATATTTTGAAGATCTAGCTCAAAAATTAACAAATACTACTTAGAGGATCTTGAGAGAGTTTTTAAAAAGATTCTAATAAATAATTTTTATTGCCACTCATTTTGATTTTGATGTATAATATGACTCTTACCATAAGGTCCTCATGAAAAGAAATTGAGTTAGGAAAATGCACTTTTCCTTTTTTTTTTCTCACTTGCACCATTCAGTTGAAATGTGCCTCCTTAGGTTTGATAAAGTGCCGAGTCTAGAAATTTTGACACTTGTCCATATACCCTAGTTTGGTCTCTCTCTCCCAATCCTACTTATCTATTCCACATCACACAAGGAGGCTTCCACATTACCAAAAGTTTATTTCATCACCCCATCTCACCTTCCACATCACCACAGTCAACAGTTTGACCTCAACACTTGGCTTGCCATGTCGCCCTAACTACCACCTCACCCACCACCGTACCCTCAAGTGCCACCTTGCATGCCACCTAAGCATGCCACATCACCAACTCTCCAACTCACCATCTACCTGTTTACCACCTAAACATTCCATGTGACCATTTTGACATGTCATCATATGACATGGAAGATGAGAAGGATCACATCTACCACATCATCTTGCCACCTATGCAATCCATGTCATCAATCATCGAGACCACCCTACCACACATAGACGACCATGTCATCCATGCATGGCCACCTCAACAACCATGTCATTTATTTTTAACTTTAATAAATTATTATGAATAAATAAAAATAAAAATAATCTAGCATGATTATTAAAATGCCACTCAAAGTAAATTAATTCTTGTTCATTATTTAATTATTTATTTTATAATATTATAACTTAATATCAAAATTCTTAAATCTTTATTGGATAAATATAAAACATTATGATTTTTTTTTCAAAATAATTCTTTTCTATTTACTTATGTCATATAACTCAAGAGATAATTAATATTTTATGTAAATCAATTTTATACAATAGGATTGATGTGATCTTATCAAGACTTATCCCTTTTTAGATTAATATAAACCCTTTGTTTTGAGTTCAGCTCATTTGAGTATTTGAGCGTGAGTGAGTTTTAGAGCCTTTGCCTCTTTAATTCAATCACACTCATTATCCTAACTTAGCATGGGTTTACATTTACGAAGGTCTCGAAAGCACGATAAACATCACAACGATCCCATCCACAAAGTTCAAAATTCAGAGGGGGTTCCTCTCGCAGAACAAAATCGATGGAAAGTTGTCTAATGAAAGTGCGAATTGTGGGACACTCTATATGTATAGGAGAAATTTGTCAAACAAAAGCATGTAGTGTGAAAAATGGAGTTGAGGATGTCGCAATGGCTTCCACGTTTCTAAGAAGGGTTTTCGATGTAGAAACTTCTCCACTCATACCTCACTGTGATTTGTGCATGTATGCCTTTTGATCTTCCTCCTTCACTTCACCAGACTTAAAATACATAGACTTTGACTCTCATGCTCACCTATGCCAGCATGAGCCATACAATGTAAATATGCTCAACGCGCGCGTTCAGCTTGAGAACTACCTAGAATAACTAAGACTTTTAGACCACAAAGAATATTACTTGAAGCTTTGGGACTAATGCCTCGCTCATTTAGTGGCTTAGCTTCCCAACTCTGACTCTTGTGCCATGGAATTTTAATGGTGATGTGGACGTACAGGTTCATGACCAAAAACCCAATTCAATAGGCTCTTGAGATTTATGCCTCTTTCATTGCACTGGTCTTTAAATGCCACCATTGTTTCTAGTAGGTTGGCATACTTCACCTCCTATTAATTTGTTTGCCGTATGTTAATATTGCTTTGTAAAACAGGTCCTACAGTTGCAGTAGAAAGACTGATGGCCCATGAGAAGCGGTTGTAGATGTGTGTGGGTTGTAGATGTTGAGCAACCATAGTGCTCAACAATATCATAAACACCCTGCACACCATAAGTGTGTATATTTTCTCTCTTACAAAGTTTGCATGAAAAGTCACACATGTGGGTGATCAAACATCATCACAACAATTCCATGCAATAGGTTACCACCAATGTCAATCGTTGGGTGGATGACATTTGTACCCATTCGACCACCACTCCCATACTACTTTTAGTAGTCTCTCTACGTTTCTTCAATATGTTGGGAGAGGGAAGGCATGTCTGTTGGGATAATGTAATCAATCATTTGTCCTCTCCTTATTTGGAAGGATGTGGGGAAGTCTCCTACCTCTTCAATAAAAATGGAGGGACCCCTTGGGCCCCCATTGTGTGAACAAAACCCTGTCGAGAGCCACAATTATGCAACCACCATCCCCAACAGGCACCAAAAACACTCACCAAACCCGCGAACACAGCGTAGTGCCGTCGCATGCATAAGCAAGCATCGCCGCAATAGCACCCCAAGGACAAGAGGGCGAGGGAGCCATAGCTGCCCTCTCCCCCGTTGGATACTTCAATAATGGTCTCTTTGTAGTACAAATTGTCCCACCTCCTTTTTTGGGAGAAAAATGTATACTTTGACCACTTTTACATCTCTCTTGCACACCCACCATTCTGGTACACATGGCATGCACCTGTTAGTCAAAATGTTAATAACCTCCATAATCTAGGCCCTCATAGACCCCATCCTCTTCCTAATGGAATTTGGTGTCATTCAATATCATGTCATCCTCTTCTACAAGATGCCTTTCTCGGGAGCTTTCAGAGCCGATACCATAAGGCTATGGAAGAGAAGGATGCCTTGGTTCTCATACCATGTTGTACTTCACCATACTTGAGGAAGATGGTCCCCCCCCCACCTCTCTCTCTCCTCTTCCCTTCCCTCTTCCCTACCTCCCTCTTCTCCCTTCCATTGCATTCCTCATTTGCATCCTTAGGTTTAACAACCATAGTGCTCAACAATATCATAAACACCCCGCACCATAACTGTGTATATTCGCTTTCTTACAGAGTTTGCATCAAAATTCACACATGTGGGTGATCAAAGATAATCACAAAAATTCCATGCAATAGGTTACTACCAATGTCGATCGTTGGGTGGATGACATTTGTACCCACGGGATCACCACTCCCATCCTACTTTTAGTAGTCTCTCTATGTTTCTTCAATATGTTGGGAGAGGGAAGGCATGTTTGTTGGGATAATATAATCGATTAGGTGGCCAAAACGTTTTTTTTTGTGTTTGATTAAACAGAATCAAGGGAGATGCTCCTAAAAGAGAAAAGAAAAGGAAAGTCCTTGACAGATGTCCCATGAGGGAGGAAAAAGTAAGGCATTAAAAAATTATTTATCTATCAGATATTTTTTGCATTGTCAGGTGGTGGAGCTGAGAGTGTATACAAATTGCTATAGAGGAGGCTTGTCTCTCCTTGCAGATGGCGACTTTGCGCTGTGTGTGTGTGTGTGTGTGTGTGTCTAGAGTGTTTGTCTCGTTGCTTCGAGTTCGCACCTACAAATGAAGAGTCCGGGGGGGGGGGATCGTGCAGAGAGAGAGGCCATGGAAACGATTTTGAGGTGCTTATATTAAATAAAGATCTTCCCAGATCTTTGGGGGGAGCATGGTGGATAGAAAGAGAGAGATGACGAGCGTCACCAAGACGCAGAGACAGAGGAGACTTTTTTGCTGCTTGATGCAAGATAGAGAGGCAAAGGGGCGGGCTCTCTCTCTCTCTCTCTCTCTCGTTTGTCTGCAGTGGAGGAAGAACGGGGTGGCTTGGACACGCGGAGATGTTGTAGCCGCACAATGGAGGTGTGATAATGGAGGGAATACTTTTTCCCATGGTAGGAATGCATCCTGGTCAGTCTAAGCTTAAGCACTCAAAACAAGAAAATGGAGGATGGCAACGAGGGCAGGATGATGGAGCTCCAATATGCGTGCGAGGTGCAGGGCACATGGCCATCGAGAGTGCTAGAGACAGAGGAGGAGGGGGGTTTGGGGTTTTGGTCACGGCATGCAGAGTCAAAGATGGTTGGTGACAGGAAACAATCGATAGGAACGCGGTCCAATACCTTTCTCTTTAGGTTCAAAGATTTCAAAGTGAATCGAATCAACGTAATTAATAGGTTTCTTTAGGAATAGAATCAATAGAGGTCTTACCTTGCAGGTGGGTGCTTCAATTCCATCCTTTTTAGAGGTGGGTAATCTCATCATAATGTATCTTTCAACATTGTAGTCCAAGTTGGGCGGATATACTTGAAAATTTGTACAACAGATACTTGTTGGTTGGCACATGATCGGTACATCTCTCTCTCTCTCTCTCTCTCTCTCTCTCTCTCTCTCTCTCTCTCTCTCTCTATACGAAAAAGGAACCATCATCAACACAAAGTTACATTCATTAACACAAGGAAGGAGAGAGGATTTTGAATTCTTGATTCTACATATTCTCTCAATTTCGTTGCATATGACATTGGAGGTATTTTTTTAAAATGCTAAAGATTTTTATGCAAGTTGCTACCTTGGCATAGAGATGGGCGTTAGGTGTAGACGAAAACCGGATCCGAGATGTGGATTGAGATACCACAATAATTGTGTCCATGGTGCTCGCAACAAAAAATAATGCCATAGAGGGGCCTCCAAGCAAGGCAATGGCAGATCTCAGATGCAGACCTCCGAGGAGAAATTGCGGAGATGCCACAAAAAACCCAATAATTGTGTGTTGAGAACACTAAGCACTAAAGGGTTCTCGCAAAAAAATAGTTCTATAGAGAGGCCTATGAGTAAGGGTCATTGCAAACATGCAATGAACTGATGCTCTGATACCATGTCGGGGAGTGTAGTGGAGGGAGAGAGGAAAGAGAAATGGAGAGAGAGAGAGAGAGAGAGAGAGAGAGAGAGGTGGAGAAAAAGTTGGCGAGCCTAATAACTATTGAGGGAAAACTATGTAAATGATACAAGATAAATGACAAAAAGTGCCCTAGGCCATATATATATAGTGAGCTAGGGTGAGGTCAAACAAATATGGCAATCAAATTTCACGACCAAAGAAAAAACCCTTATCCTAAAAATAATAAGATCACCAAAACAAACCTGAGATGTAAAAAAAGTGGTGCAAACCCTAAATGTGTATGGGGTCCCTATCCAACACTTATACAGGTGACAAACACACAACCAAGGGATGAAGCACGTGTAATCAAGGGCATGTAAGAAAAAGCATATAGAAGGGGAACATAATACTCAAGCCATCCATCCCTACTACGTGTATGCCCTATTAACTCGAGTTTTCTAAGTGAGTATATAAGCTCTATCCCGAGAGCGCATGTGTGGGCAACTCTGTAACCTTGTATCATCAATATATCCATTGTCGGCTTTGCATTATTTCTCTATTTTCCTCAATAAAAACAAGTATACAAGACACGCTCGTACATGTGTAGAAATAAGGACACTCACACTTTGAGTTCTTATTGGTTAGCATTTCTTCAATCTTCCTAATACAAAGAAAATGGAAGTATGACAAGTTTCATGGGCCTTGTCTCCATCAAAAACCTTCTCCATCGTCTTAACTTAACCAAAATAGTTAAGAAGGTATGGTCATCCATAGATTAACCAAAGTTTGTCCCGTTTCTGGGTATTGAAGATCCTGCCTACATTGAAGTCAAGGGAAAACAAGCAAAGGTCAAGTATGGTACTATTGGATAGAATAGATAAGTCATGAAGCAAACCAAATCTTCCAAAGGCACTTGTGTGTGGATTTCAGATAAGTTGACACCCCTTCAATCAATCGAGATATATATATATATATATATATAAATAACACTTCCTTTTCCATTAAGTGATTGCTTGATCTTGATTGCTTCTCTTTTGTCTTCGGAGACACGATCGGGAGCTACCAAGGACAGTTTTTGAGTCTAGTAGGCCAAGCCCCTTCTTCAACATGCTATGGGGATCTAAAAACGAAAACTCAGAATGACTAGGCAAAAAGGGCATGTAGACAGTGAATCGGGCTGGAAGTTAAAGACGCCAACTTAACTAGCGAAATGCTTTCAAAACCAACATGCGTGTGCACACACGCACATATGCATGTACGTATCTCTAAGTGTACACACACACACACACACACACACACACAAACACACACACACATACATATGTATAAATGTATCTCTAACTAAAATATCCATGGAGCTTCCCTCGTCACTCAAAATTCTCCTTGTCACTTGTATTGTTCCCATGGTTGCAAGCTCGCATCCGCCAATGTTGTGTAGTACGAAGTCATGTGATTGAGCAATCGATTTTTTGAGCCTCTCGGGGTTGCTTCGCAAATGTCAGAAGCCTCTAGACGATCAAGCACGGATGGCATACATAGAGAAAATGCATGTACAAGAGGGTGATCCCTCATCTTCCACCTCAAATGTATCCAAGCTAAGGGCTAAATGAAGCTCTAATCCACGGGTCAACATTCCTATGTTGCCAGGTCTAAGATTGATCTCTTTCAAAAGTTAAAATTTCTTTGGTGATAGGGCAATATGGATTGTTGTGCCTTCCATAGCTCCCTGTACAACACCTCATCACACTAAGGTCAATGGGTTACCATTTGAGCTATTGCAAGTTCTTGTCGGCTCTATGTGTAATTAAAAGTAGCAATGACTTGTAGTTTGCTGTTGGTTCACTTGAGAACACGAGTTCAATACAAAACTACAATAGGTAAACTTTAGTGTGCTATCAACACATGTTTGGAGCTACAAAAATTTACAAAACGGTGGGACTATTTACTGACCATCTATACTATATATTAAGCGGACTGTGATTCCGATGGACATGTGTCATCTTTTGAGCCTCTAGCCAGTCCAGTCCGAAGGTAGACGAATAGACAAGGAGTATAAGAGGTAGCCGAACAGGTAGACCAACTCACCCCGCCATTTCTGCACTACGAGAGAAAGAGAGAGAGAGAGAGAGAGAGAGAGAGAGAGAGAGAGAGAGAGAGAGAGAGAGAGAGAGAGAGAGAGAGAGCTTTGTGTGTGTATTCGCGTTGGACTCGGCCTGCTGTGTTTAACTGGTGGCTGCTTTATTAGTGATGGATTTTGTATGCAAAGCACATGCGCTGATTCTCAGAGAGAGAGAGAGAGAGAGAGAGAGAGAGAGAGAGAGAGAGAGAGAGAGAGGCAAAACCATGTTACCCAATGAATACTAGAGCGCTAAAAGAGTCCGATGGGTGCAGAGAGAGAGAGAGAGAGAGAGAGAGAGAGAGAGAGAGAGAGCAGGTGAGACTCATAATAGAGAGCGCCTCTTTGGTGGGAAGATCCTCATCATCAATTCAATGGTAGAATTTCGGGCAAATTATACACTTGAGGTAATAAGTGAACCACATTGATAAATCATTTTTCCAAACATTCAAAATTCCCCCTTTTTGAGTGAGAGAGAGAGATACAGAGGGAGAGAGACCTGTCACCGTAGGTCCAATTAGTGTT
Organism: Adiantum capillus-veneris; assembly: GCF_014529385.1. Classification (NCBI taxonomy): domain Eukaryota; kingdom Viridiplantae; phylum Streptophyta; class Polypodiopsida; order Polypodiales; family Pteridaceae; genus Adiantum; species Adiantum capillus-veneris. Next base: position 133,709,726 of record NC_140948.1, on the reverse strand, counting down.
CGGGAAAAATCATTTCTCCAAACATTCAAAGTACCCTTTCTTGAGTTTTCCAAGAGGGTTTTTACACCAATTTCTTCTGGTTTGGGGTGGAGTTTCTCCTTTTCCCCTTGCCTTTACCCGGCATTTTTGAAATTGAAAATGGCACAATATTAATTTGAGACGCATTTTTCCTAAACATCGAGTCCAATCAAAGCATAAGCTCCAACTTTGCGGTCAATATTTTAGTGCAGTTCCTCTCTCTCTCTCTCTCTCTCTCTCTCTCTCTCTCCACAGCCGGCTACCACCACAGTATTTTCGAGACCCAACTGCTCACACACAGACACAGATAGAGAGAGAGATGTGGCCACGTGTTATGTTGGCCCTATCCTTTTCACCTTCATCACCTTGGACTCTTTCTCTCTCTCTCTCTCTCTCTCTCTCTCTCTCTCTCTCTTTCTTCATTGATGTTGAGGTCCACAAAAGGCCTCTTGGCTATGGTACCATGAAGGGGTTTCTCCCCCTGCTCAACACCATATCCACTATATCCTTCATGAGTAGACAAGGCTTTGGATTTGGCTTCCATGGATGAGGATATGGGCAAAGGGATGGGCTCTGTGGTATCGCCAATACCCAAGCTAACGACTTTTGGAGTTTCACACTTTTTTCTCTATTTTGGGCCGGAATTTCTCCTTTTCCCCTTGCCTTCAGCCAGCTATGTTCCCTGCAGCCTCGATGACCTAGGTGAATACTGCGTAGAGAGAGAGAGAGAGAGAGAGAGAGAGAGAGAGAGAGAGAGAGAGAGAGAGAGAGAGAGAGAGAGAGAGAGAGAGAGAGAGAGAGAGAGAGAGAGAGATCAGAGAGAGACGGTCATCTATACTATATATGAAAGAGGAATTCAGGCGGCCACATGGTTGAAAATGGTTTCATCTGGACATACTTGCCTGAGTGAGGTGATACCAATTGAACCGGCGAGTGTGCTCTGAGTCGGCCCGACCAAACAACGAGCGCGACACACACACGCGCACAAAGTTTGCGCAACTGAACGCGACGTGACACATCATCTTGCTCTGCAATGTTAATTGAAGAGAATACATGGGTGCACGAGTGATTTAACACTGACATCTGGATACTTCTGCAATATATGCGCATTATGTCGCCTTGCAATTTTAGGGAAGAGATAGCCAACCTGCAACTTAGCCATATTAGAGTTTCCAGCTACCTTTGTAGTCATTGCAGCTTTCTCTATCGGCTCAGCAAGACACGATATTTTGAGGATGGTGCCCTTGCTTCTGCCTTCGATGCGTCCTTACTTACTTCTGCCTTAGATTAGGAACATAAATACAAGGATATTTTGGTAACTTTTGAAATTTGGGAGATATTTTGGGAATTTCCACAAATTAGAGGGGTATTTTGGTTTGGTAATTTTACCAAAAAAAAATCAATCAGACGTTTGCTTTGGGGTAGTTTCAGAGAGAATTTTTTTCAAGATAGATGATTTTTTTGCCATTTAACTCTATTTTCTTGAATTTTCCAAGAAGAATTTCTCCTTCTCCCCGTCCCTTCAACCGGCTATTTTTGATTGTTCAATTCGATTGGTCAAAGCTTAGTTGACGCACTTTTCTTGAACACTGATGCACACACACACACACACACACACACACACACACACACACACACACACACACACACACACACACACACACACACACACAGAGAGAGAGAGAGAGAGAGAGAGAGAGAGAGAGAGAGAGAGAGAGTTTAAGCACCTACTCCCTGTGTTTGAGAAAAATCATTTTTCCACACATACAAAGTTCATTTCCTTGATTTTGTCAAGAGGAATTTTTAGAAAACTATGCTTTTTTTCTGGAGTTTCATACTTTTTTCTCTATTTTGGGCCGAAATTTCTCCTTTTCCCCTTGCCTTCAGCCAGCTATGTTCCCTACAGCCCCGACGACCTAGGTGAATAGAGAGAGAGAGAGAGAGAGAGAGAGAGAGAGAGAGAGAGAGAGAGAGAGAGAGAGAGAGAGAGAGAGAGAGAGAGAGAGATGGTCGTCTATACTATATATGAAAGAGGAATTCAGGCGGCCACGTGGTTGAAAATGGTTTCGTCTGGCCATACTTGCCTGAGTGAGGTGATACCAATAGAACCGGCGAGTGTGCTCTGAGTCGGACCAAACAACGAGCGTGACACATACACGCGCACAAAGTTTGCGCAATTAAATGCGACGTGACACATCTTCTTGCTCTGCAATGTTAATTGAAGAGAGTACATAGGCGCACGAGTGATTTAACACTAGCATCTAGATACTTCTGCAATATATGCGCATTGTGTTGCCTTGCAATTTTAGGGAAGAGATAACCAGCCTGCAACTTAGCCATATTAGAGTTTCCAGGTACCTTTGTAGTCACTGCAACTTTCTCCATCGGCTCAGCAAGACATGATATGTTGAGGATGGTGCCCTTGCTTCTGCCTTCGATGCGTCCTTGCTTACTTCTGCCTTAGATTAGGAACATAAATACAAGGGTATTTTGGTAACTTTTGAAATTTGGGGGATATTTTGGGAATTTCCACAAATTAGAGGGGTATTTTGGTTTGGTAATTTTACCCAAAAAAAATCAATCAGACGTTTGCTTTGGGGGAGAATTGTTTTCAAGATAGATTATTTTTTTGCAATTTAACTCTATTTTCTTGAGTTTTCCAAGCGGACTTTCTCCTTCTCCCCGTCCCTTCAATCGGCTGTTTTGATTGTTCAATTCGATTGGTCAAAGCTTAGTTGACGCACTTTTCTCGAACACTGATGCACAGAGAGAGAGAGAGAGAGAGAGAGAGAGAGAGAGAGAGAGAGAGAGAGAGAGAGAGAGAGAGAGAGAGAGAGTTTAAGCATCTACTCCCTCTGTTTGAGAAAAATCATTTTCCCACACATACAAAATTCATTTCCTTGATTTTTTCAAGAGGAAGTTTTAGAAAATTATGCTTTTTTTTTGGAGTTTCACACTTTTTTCTCTATTTTGGGCCGGAATTTCTCCTTTTCCCCTTGCCTTCAGCCAGCTATGTTCCCTGCAGTCCCGACGACCTAGGTGAATAGTGCGTAGAGAGAGAGAGAGAGAGAGAGAGAGAGAGAGAGAGAGAGAGAGAGAGAGAGAGAGAGAGAGAGAGAGAGAGAGAGAGAGAGAGAGAGAGAGAGAGAGAGAGAGAGAGAGAGAGAGAGAGAGACGGTCATCTATACTATATATGAAAGAGGAATTCACGGAGCCACGTGGTTGAAAATGGTTTCGTCTGGCCATACTTGCCTGAGTCAGGTGATACCAATAGAACTGGCGAGTGTGCTCTGAGTTGGCCTGACCAAACAACGAGCGCGACACACACACTGGCACAAAGTTTGCGCAACTGAACGCGACATGACACGTCGTCTTGCTCTGCAATGTTATTTGAAGAGAGTACATAGGCGCACGAGTGATTTAAACACGAGAGAGAGAGAGAGAGAGAGAGAGAGAGAGAGAGAGAGAGAGAGAGAGAGAGAGAGAGAGAGAGAGAGAGAGAGAGAGAGAGAGAGAGAGAGAGAGAGAGAGAGAGAGAGAGAGAGAGAGAGAGAGAGAGAGAGAGCACCACCTATGAGAACTGGATACAAGACTTTGTGTGTGTGTGTGTGTGTGTGTGTGTGTGTGTGTGTGTGTGACAACACCCATCCAAAGAGAGAGCCGCTCAAAGTTCTGGCATGTGTGTCATTAATTTAATTTGTGTCATAGTAAGAGCGAGCGAGACCCACCGGTAGGCGGGTCGCGCAAGCTAGTGGTTATAATGTCCATGCCATTGATGGAATGAAGTTCAAACTACAGTAGGAAGGAGGTTCAAACTACAGCAGGGAAGCTTTCTAAAACTTATCATATAGATTAAAAATTACCATTTTCCGAAGATATGATCATATCTTCATGTATAATCCCCTCTAAATCCATGCATGATGAGAAGCACAGCCACAATGGCAATCGCTAAATAGATATGATCATATCTTCATGTATAATCCCCTCTAAATCCATGCATGATGAGCAGCACAGCCACAATGGCAATCGCTGAATAGATATGTCACAAAGGAAAGGAACAAACCGACAATCACAAGAAGATTTAGATTCACAACGGGAAGCGAGATTGGGAACATGGAACAAAGATGTGAAAATGGCTATTCCCTGTAACTATGCCTTGCACAACCACATAAATACTTACCACCAAGCTACTGATTCTTAGAGTTTCCCTCACTGTATAGACTATTTGTCGATGCATCCACAAAGTGTCAAGTGCATCGAAATTGAAATGGTGAAGATCTACACTTTACACTTCCACAAATCTTAACTTCTTCCTTGCGTTAGTGATTGCTACTTAGAGCGAGAGATGGTTCCTTTTATTTCCTTGATGAGAGAGAGTGGTAGAGATGTGCATAGCGAGAGAGAGAGAGACCCGATGGGGTCCCAACCAACCATCTCAGGGGGGGCCCACACTGTTGTCATTGTGGTATTTGCTTTTGATTGCGTAAATCGAATGTACACACATGTAATACCTCAAAATAAAATTGAAATGGCGAGCCACCGATTTAGTCAAGATGAAGTTGGGCTTGGATCCTTTGTAGAAGAAGATGAGGGCTTCTCGATCTCATACTTTGCCCCACCCGCTACAGAGCTCCGTACTTTTGTCCATTTGTTCAGGGTTCGTCCCCACAAAATCTGCTACCCCTTTTTTTGCTCGCTCCTCCATTGCTTTGGAACTCTCTAGCCTGTACTTTGATTGTTCTTTAGGTGCTTTGTTGGGGCACCTGGCAAGTACATGCTCCTGTTCCCACAACCATAACATTTACCCTCGATTATCAAACACGCTACTCTGCTGATAATCGAGGGCCTCAAGGTTTCTTTCTCTATTGCTTTGTTATAGTATTGGACACTTTGCTAAATTGTCTTTATCTGACAAAAAAAATAAATAAATGAATTATTGGAATTTTAAGTGAGAGGGTTTTTCTCATTGGAGACATCGAAGTACATATATTTCTAGTGCATCATTCAGAGTAATGATAGGAGCACTGTGAATGGGAATATCTAAAAGGCTACGATGAACGGTGTCATAATAACTAATATCTAATTATCCTAAATGATTTTCTCATGTTAAACTGATCATTTAATATGGGGAAGTACCAGGGGAGAAAAAGGTAGAATATTGGTTAAGTTGGCAAACCGGCCACAATAGGGATCCAAAGGAGGGAAAATAGGGATTTAAGGGGGGGGGGGGGGGGGGGGGGGGGGGACATCTTCAAAAGAGCAATGTGGAACAATGGGCTTTAGAGACCCTAAGGTTCAACCCATTAACACTTCAAAAATGCTAAGGTTCCAATAGTCAAAGGTTGTGTCCAATGGTTAAGCTTAGGAAAATTGGATGCTTTGTGTGCGTACAAAAAGTCTTCATGAGTCCTACAAAGGAGGGGGAGAGCCTTGCAAGTAGGGGATGAGAGATAAACACACTCAGAAGGTTCCTTTACACAAAGGGAATGGGGACACATGTCAGCTCCCTAGCCCAGATGCCCACAAGGTGCACTCAAATCCTATTGGATGGCCATGGAGGTGGACCAATGAGATCTAGGCTAGAGTAAATCTAGTTTAATTCATTTAAAAACACTTAATAAAAGAACCAATAAGAATTAAGCACTCTAGAAGACTATTGGATAGTCTCCCAAGGGGTCCAATGAGCATTCAACAGCCCAATGGCTTGCCTGATTCCTATTGGCCAAAAGACAAAGGGGTCCAATGAGAGTTTAGTTGCATTATTTAAATACCTAAATCTCTCACAAAACGGGAAAGGGGAACACATGTCACAAGGCTATCACTTATGCTAATTAATTCCGACTCGCTAAGCGTGGCATGGACCAATGGGGTGCTAGCAAGAGTAAATTGCAAGAGGGGTCGACCAAGAGAGAGAGAGCGGGTTGAATTTGTCAAGTCATTATTCCACAATCCAACCAAGAGCCAAATTTCAATGCATGCTCATCTCCTCTACCATGCTAATTACTAAGCTATGCTATGCTAATATGAGTGATTATGTGAGGAGATATACATCTTTCTCGTAAGACTACTCCTTCTTCCTCTCAATCTACTCTCATACCCCGCTAGCTCTCACTATCTTCGAAGGCGTGGGAGGTCTTGGGTCTGAGACCGTGAGGGAATTGATGTTTTGTTTTAAAGTGTTTGCTAGTGCTTGAAGCTTCCATCTTCTTTGCACTAGCTAGTTATTGAAGGAACACGAAGAATTGTATTGTAAAATGTCTCCCTTGATGGGGGAAGCCTATAATACAAAGTCTTTTGGAGGGGGGACTAGCTCCATATGAATCCGGTTCTCAACTATTGTCAATAGCTTAATTTATCTATCTTTTGAAGTATTGTTCATGCCTATCTAACTAGTGTTATGGTTTTTGTTTCTCTCTCCACCCAAGCACTTTTGCTATGCTCATTAGGAATCTATTCTAATGAAATGCTCACTATGTCTATGCTATTTTCCTCTACACAAAAGTTACTAGGCCATTAAATGTTACGTTGGTATTAGAGCACAAGGTTTCTCTTTTCTTTCTCAAGAAGGGAGGTACTCAAGCTAGCTATAAATGGTTGGTATTATTCATTGCAATTGAGTAATTAGAATAGGGATTTTTCAGCCTTGCAGTGTGCCTGCCTTCGTGAAAATAACGGGGCATCACTGTCCAACGCTATGGTCTTAATAGTGGAGTCCTACGGGGCTTGCCTACGGCTTAACCACCTTTGAGCTATTAGAAGCTTTACAAGAGTCGGTGTTGTTTTGGTGTTGAAAAACCCTCTCTTCTATTCCTTGCAATTAATGGTATTCGAGCCACGCGTACAGTAGATTGAGTGCTTTTTTCAAAAGGGTAAAGAGGAGTAGAAACTAGGGCATGAAGTACCAAAGTACACCTAAAAAAAAAGTTAGAATGGCTGAAAATAGTAAGGAGAGTGAAATTAATGTTGATAGATTTGATTTTGCTAATGAGCAGGCTACTAATGATGCCCCCATGCGGGCCAATGGTGAAGCTCCACGAACGTGGAAAGCTTTAGGAGCTTCCTTCATGAAGCAATTTTTGGCCACTGATGCCAAAGACAAAGTACTCACCGAATGGGAAAGCTTGAAGCTCTCTCCCTACAAATAACTGAAGAAATGGCAGAGTATGTTAACTCCCAAAGGCCATGATCCATATCTGTAGTCATACACTGTACTATGGTGGCTTCACAAATCAATTTCCAAACAGGGGCTAAGAGAAATCCTAAGCCCACGGAAAATAAGGGTTCTAATGAGCGTAAGGGGAAGGACAATGTCCGAAAGTCTCCTAAGGGCAATTCCAATAACCACAAAGCTAAGGAGAAGGGAGTTTACAAAGGCAAAAACAAACTCTCTCCTGAAGAGCTTGAGTGTTATCACAAGGATAACCGTTGTTTCAAGTGCGGCAAGCAAGGGCATGCGTACCGCGCTTGTCCCCAAAAGAACACCCTCCATGAGCCTCCTAGGGCTACCTTGGTCGAAATCCAAGAAGAGGAAGCCCACCACAAAGGATCTCCTCTTTGCCATGCTTGGGGAAAGGTGACAGAACATGATGCGTTTATTCTCTTTGACCGTGGTTCTACTCATGATTTTATATCCACAGAGTTGTCCACCAAGCTAGGCATACAAGCTTATGAGATGGGAGATGTCCTATCCATAGATGGTGCTTTCAAGGGGCAAGAAGCTTCAGTCACTCCCTTAATGGGGAAATTGAGGCTCCATGTCCTAAGCTATGTGGACAAAGAGGACTTCTCTCAAGCATGAGGATGTAATCCTAGGGGCACCATGGTTTGATCGCATGGTTGCCAACGTTAAATTCCTTGAAATGAAAATCTACTTTAAGTACGGAGAAAAGGATATGTACATAGATGCTAAGGAGTTGGGTAACACCATATCCATTGTACATACTCAAGCTTTCAATAAGTCAATAAAGAGATTTATTTCCGTGTACATGATTTTTGTTAAAGATTCTCAAAATGAACCTAATGCTTTAGCAAAAGAAAATATAAACAATCACAAGGAAGTAGAGTTATCCAATTTTCTCAAGGGGTTTCAAGATGTTTTTATTGACAACATCCCTTGTGAACTACCTCCTAAATGAGGAAATGATGACCATGCAATTGAACTTCTTCAGAAGTTCACCACCTAATAAACCTCCTTATAGAGTTTCTCAAGCTCAACAAGAGGAGATTATGCGGCAAAAGCATGAGTTAGTTGAGAAGGGCATGGTTAGGCCTAGCTCATCTCCATTTTGTTCACCCGTGCTACTAGTGCAAAAGAAAGATGGCACATATCGTATGTGTGTCGACTATAGAGCACTAAATAGGATCAATATAAAAAATAGTGATCCTATAGAGCACTAAATAAGATCACTATCAAAAATAGGTTTCTCGTTCCACGGGTATAAGAACTATTTGATAAGCTACAAGGGTCGACCTACTTTAATATAATTGACTTTAAAAGTGGATACCATCAAATAAGGATAGTTGATCAAGACGTTGTATAAAGACCGCATTTCGCACTACGTTTGGTCTTTACGAATATATAGCCATGCCTTTTGGCTTGACCAATGCACCAGCCACATTCAACTGCTTAATGGAGAAGCTATTTAGGCATCACCAAACCTTAGTGGAGTGTTATTTGATGATATTATCATCTACTCTAATTCACTAGACAAACACAAGCAACATCTCTAGGTAATATTTCAAGTCTTAAGAGAGAATAAACTTTAAGTTAATCGAAAGAAAAGTGATTTTTTTCTTACAAGAGATTCAGTATTTAGGTCACATTATCTCTCAAGATGGCATCCTAATGTATCCATCAAAGCTAGAGGTAATAAAAGGATGGCCTAAACCAAGGAATCTTCATGAACTAAGAAGCTTTATAGGTATGTGTACATACTATAGATGCTTCATAGAAAAGTTCTCACTAATCGCGAGACCATTACATGACCTAACAAAGAAAAACATTAGGTATACATGGTCTACCAAGGAGAACAAAGTTTTCAAAAAGCTTAAAGAAAAGCTTATCTCTCAATGTGTGCTTACACTACCGGATCTCTGAAAGACATTTGAGGTCCAATGTGACGCTTGTGGTGATTGCCTTGAAGTTGTTTTGCTCCAAGAAGGGCATGCCATAGCCTATGAAAGTCAAAGGCTCGAACCCGTTGAGTAAGCTCTAGGCATATATGAAAAGGAACTCCTCGCAGTTGTACATGCCTTAGACTCGTGGAAACACTATCTTTTGGGGACTGCTTTCATTTTGGGGACTGCTTTCATTTTGCGGACGGATCACTAAAGACTTAAGTACTTCATGATGCAGACCAAGCTCTCTGACAAAAAAATGAGGTGGGAAAGTTTCCTTTCGCAATTTCATTTCATACTGCTCACATTGCTGGCAAGCATAATCAAGTAGCTGATGCACTCTCAAGACGGTCAAGAGTGAATGCGGTTTCTATAGCAACTCACAATGATCTATCTTCTATGATAAATGAGTACTATATTGATTCCGATTTTAGAGATGTGATTTCAGCCCTTTCACTAGGGAAGAAAGAGGAACCATTTACTTTACAAGATTGTTATCTTCTCTATGGCAATAGACTATGCCTTACTAACTCACTACGTGAGAAAGTAATGTATGATCTCATGCTCCTTCTTATGCGGGACATAGAGGGATTGAGTCTACCCTAAAAGGGATTGAAACATATTTCTACTAGCCTACCATGAAAGCAAACATACAAGAGTATGTTTCTAAATGTGTGGTGTGCCAAAAGACGAAGTTTGATAGAGGGAAGCAACCTCGATTGCTTCAACATTTGCCAATCCCTAATTCATCATGGGAGAGCATATTCATGGATTTTATCTTTGGTTTGCCTAAATATATCCATGGGAATACAAGAATATGGACGATATAGGGGAGAAAAAGCTAGAATATTGGTTAAGCTGGGAGACCGGCCACAGTAGGGATCCAAAGGAGAGAAAATAGGGATCTAACGGGGGGGGGGCATATGAAAAAGAGAAATGTGCAACAATGGGCTTTTAAGACCCTAAGGTTGAGCCCATTAAGACTTCCAAAATGCTAAGGTTCCAAAAATCAAAGGTCATGTCCAATGGTTAAGCTTATGAAAATTGGATACTTTGTGTGTGTACAAAAAGTCTTCATGAGTCCTACAAAGGAGGGGGCGAGCCTTGCAAGTAGGGGATGAGAGAGAGACACACTCACACACTCACAAGATTCCTTACACAAAGGGAATGAGGGACACATGGCATCTCCCTAGCCTAGATGCCCACAAGGTGCATTGAAATCCTATTAGATGTCCATGAAGGTAGAACAATAAGAATTAGGCTAGAGTAAATCTAATTTAATCCATTTAAAAATACTTAATAAAAGAACCAATAAGAATTAAGCTCTCTAGAAGACTATTGGACAGTCTCCCAAGGGGTCCAATGAGCATTCAACAGCCCAATGGCTTGCCTGATTCCTATTGGCCAGAAGACAAAGGGATTGAATGAGAGTTTAGTTGCATTATTGGATTGCCTAAATCTCTCACAAAAGGGGAAATGGGGACACATGTCAGAAGGCTATCATTTATGCCACTTAATTCTGATTGGCTAAGCCCGGCATGGGCCAATGGGGTGCCAGCAAGAGTAAATTGCAAGAGGGGTCGACCAAGAGAGAGAGGGGGCTGAATTTGTCAAGTCATTATTCCACACACACTCACACTAGCTCATGTGTGAAGTAAGAAGACTCTCTCTCTCCTTCTCAAGCTTGTGAGAAGGGAGGCCTACACCAACAACTCTTGAATTTGTGATGCAAATCCAACCAAGAGCCAAGCTTCAATGCATGCTCATCTCCTCTCCCATGCTAATTACTAAGCTATGCTATGCTAATATGAGTGATTATATGAGGAGATATACATATTTCTCGTAAGACTACTCCTTCTTCCTCTCAATCTACTCTCATACCCCGCTAGCTCTCACCATCTTTCAAGGTGTGTGAGGTCTTGGTTTGAGACCGTGAGGGAATTGATGTTGTGTTTTATAGTGTTTGCTAGTGCTTGAAGCTTCCATCTTCTTTGCACTAGCTAGTTATTGAAGGAACACGAAGAATTGTATTGTAAAATGTCTCCCTTGATGGGGGAAACCTATAATACAAAGTCTTTTGGAGGGGGGACTAGCTCCTTATGAATCCGGTTCTCAACTGTTGTCAATATCTTAATTTCTCTCGCTTTTGAAGTATTGTTCATGCCTATCTAACTAGGTGTTATGCTTTTTGTTGCTCTCTCTACCCCAGCCCCGGGGGATTGACTCTATATACAAAATGAGATGCCACCTGCGAGTGGACAACATTGGTAAAACCCCTATATAGGACTCAAATTATAGAATATGACCCCCCTTTCTACACTTATACAACAATCAATGAAGAAAAATATCATACCCCTATCTTATATATTAAATGTTGGTCTCACATGATCTAACTAAGTAAAACTAGTCAAAGAGTGTGGAGCATAGTGTTTGGCAATGTACTAAGGAACCACTTCTGTTGATAACTAGATGTACCCTTAATGTCTCCTAGTTTGACTTTCAAACTATGTGCTCGATGAGCGTGCACTTTGGCTACTTGTCCAATTTTGACCCATCTAAATTACTCAAAAAACATGGTTATAATGTTGTTCTAGGTTCTACGTGTAAATTTGCATCTATAGAAACTCTTTATAGTTTTCATCCCTCAACAAATGAACTATAATCAAAGAAGAAGCAATTGATACAAAATAGTGTTAGTTCTTGCATGTATCTTTGTAGATATTGACTCACAAGCTCGAGGGCAGATTCATTTGGGAAGACAAGATTTTGAAACACAAATCCTTCCTCTCATTTTTTCCTTTTCTCACTCCCCTCCCCCAAATATGATATCCCTCTCCCTCATTTATAAGCTTGGGGGATAAATTATTGGGGGCTTCTCTTATGTGACTTGTAAAAAAACCCCCCTCCCCTGCACTTACGTGGTGCGGTAAGTTTTCCATGGTGAATCCCCCGGGACCCCAACACTCTTGCTATGCTCATTAGGAATCTATTATAATGAAATTCTCACTATGTCTATGCTATTTTCCACTACACACAAGTTACTAGGCCATTAAATGTTACAAACGGGTACTTTTGATGCATCACATCGGATGGGTGACAGGGAGCTCAGAAAGAAGTATTCGAACATCCGGGAACAGCCATCTCTGATGCATCATAGGATGTGTGGCATAGAGCATCGCGAAGGAGATTGTACCATAAGGTAGGAAAGGACTAGTTGATGGGTATTCTTGATGCATCACATGGTGGGTGATGGGGGCATTGAAAAGGGAATATTCTATAATCACGAAGAAATTCCGAATTGTGTTAGCGGGTTTCTTTTTGAGAAATTGGATGCTTTCTTGCGAGGAGGTCAATGTCTGCATTGCATCTGTGCATGTGGTTGCATCCAGGGACGCTTGGAAAGTGTTGTCCAAGCATTGTTTTTCAGCTTATAAGGTTTTATTGAGCTTTGGGTAGGTTCATACCAAAAACGATTTATAAAAAGAGGCCGACCACCCACTTAATAAGTGGACAGTCCTCAATAAAATAAAATAAAAGAAAAAGATATCCAACGCTTCTTTTAATGGACAACCCACAATATATATATATATATATATTTATATATTTTGTCTGAGCACTTGCCATCCCTCTCTTTGGCGCCCCTCTCCCTCCCCAATTCCTGCCGACAAGGCTGCCCCTATTTCCACTGGCTGCCAAGAGTTAAAAATATGGATTCTCTCTTACTCCCAATAATAAGAAAAGCTTGGTTCTAGAAGCAAGATGATGCTGCTGCTGATTTCAGCCTCGGAGAAGACAACGCCAATGATTCCCATGTCTATCCCAAGTGCAAGACGACCAGTGTGAGTGCCATGGAAGCATCTCCTAAAATTCAAGGAATTGCTATTTTGGACCTGAAAATGTGTTCGCGTCATTAGCTCTGGAATGACAAGGGGAACATTTTACTCTTCTACCAAGTCAAGTAATGCACTAGTTGAGATATTTTTAGCCAAGTTGGCTAAAGTCAGAAACTGGGCGAGGTGTCACTCTGTGAGCATTTCTGCCACTCTAGGAGAGGTGGGGCGAGCCTACAAGAGAAAGGGGGTGCATTTTCAGCAGTTAGGTGGATTGCAACATGTGGAAGAGCTATGGAATGCTTACTGACCCTCCTATATCCAGTGCGGTGCCAGGAGTGCTGCCCTGCACGCTACGCACTGCTCTCTCTCTCTCTCTCTCTCTCTCTCTCTCTCTCTCTCTCTCTCTCTCTCTCTCTCTCTCTCTCTCTCTCTCTCTCTCTCTCTCTCTCTCTCTCTCTCTCTCTCTCTCTCTCTCCCCCCTACGAGCAGGACATCGCCAGAACAAGTAGGCGTGTTCCATCGCAAAGAAGCACCAAAGAAGAGTGTTTCTATCGCAACAAGTTGCTGTGTTTCTTTGTTTTCAACCCATAAACTTCATAGACGAGGCTGATTTACAAGAATGCATCCAAGAACACACCTCTTCTATGTGTATGATTGTAAGAGACATTTCTTTGTGCAGAGATATCTTCCACGGAATTTGTTTTCAAGAACCGAGTTATGTTTCGATCGCCGAGACTTTGGAGGTACCTATTTTTCATGTTATGATCTTTGAGTGTTTGTTTGCACGTGTACTTCCTCTTCACGAGTGAGCAGAAGCAGAGGAGGGCATTAGCCTCTGCAAGAGAAAAGCGCTCTAAGGAACTAGAGCTAGATCAGCCTAAGGGTTTCATACCCGAGTTTGGGAAGTAGATCCACGGATCCAAGAGAGGTAAACTCTTGAGATGTCAAAGTTGGGGATGGACTTCGTGTCCAAGAAAGCAAAGTTATTCTGTAGGAAGAGGACTCTCAAAATTGAGTCGGAAAAGAGTTGTAGGGATGACATGCCTTGAGTCTAGAAGGTGAGATCCAGAGGCGACAACCTTGATTCTTGAGGATTCAGAGTAAGGAAGCAAAGTTCCTTGGAATAGGGTTTTGTCCTAGGAATAGGAAGCTAAGGCTTTTGAGAACCATCGAGTCTAATTCTAGAACAAGCGTGGTAATATGTTCAATTCAAGTGCTTGTATAGACTTCTCCTCGTTTAATAAAGATACTATTATGGGGGGGACCAACCCACCTTCTGGTCCTCATTACTATGTCGATAAGTTGTCACTCTCTATCTCTCTTGCTTTCTCTATATCCTCTGGTTTCAGTATTAAGTGATAAATTCTATTTATCCGAGTATATTTTATATTGGTATGCGATCTTGTTTGTGATTGTGGTATCAGAGCATTATCTCCTCTCTTTCTCTACAAAGAAGGATGACTCTAGGAAGATACATGAAGAAGCCATGACAAGCCAAGAGAGAAGTAAGCAGGCGGAACTCTAATTTTTGCAAGGAACGTTTTCTTTGCAAGAAGTCAACAAGACTTGGGATTCTCTAAGAAGGCGACAAGAGCATGATGCTCAAGAACTTAGAGAATTAGAGGAGCAAAATGCTCAAGATCCTTCAGAACCCAGAAACATCAATCCAAAACCATAGCCAAAAAATCTTGTCATTTTGGGAAGGATATGAAGAAGGTCTCTAGACCTCGAAACACTCTAGTCAAGTTTGATACTTTTGATGGAAGGAAAGATATCCCAAAACCTACCTCTTTCATTTAACAATTTGAAGTTTTCTTTGCAAACAAAAATTTCTCAAAAGCATCGAAGGTGCGGCATGTGACCACACACCTCAAGGGGAATTGCAAGTACTTCTTCATATACCAAAGCTCTGCAAGTAATTCAAAACAAGACTCGGATCCAATTCAAGGCTGAAATTTCCGACAAAAGTTTTTCTTCTACGCTATCGAGGAAGACATCAAAGAAGATTGGGATCTATTTGCCCAATAGGAGAACCAATGAGCCACGGATTACATGAACGTATATTGTTTCACTCTTTTAAAGGTGTCTCCACTCTTGAACCCTCTCTGACAAAGAAAAGGGAAGCAATTCAATGAATGACTTTTGCCCGAATTTTGTAGACGCATCCGCAAGATACATTGCAGTAGCTGGTTGAGTCAACAATACAACCTAAAAATGTACACCTAAGTATACATAGAATCTAATCCCCGTAGTGGGATGAGAACCATTGAACACAGAAACAACAATTTTTTTCCAACTCTCTTTGAAGGATATGTTGTTATCCGGAGAAAGGTTTGGAGTGAGGGAATTCAAACTAGCTCCTGAGATTTTGGACAAGTGAGAGGGCAAGCCTCTGATCAAAGCTACATCTTTGAGAAAATCATAAAGTGTGTTTTCCTTTTTTGCACTAGGTATGCATATGTCTAACCAAGGCGATCATTCTTAAATGTTTATGAGAGTAGGATTAAGTTGGAACATTGTTCTATGAGATGAACTGGTTTGCTAAACCATCCAGAAGGTCAATAATTGATCTAGTATCTGATAGTTCTCCCACAGATTACCTGCAACTGCAAGTAGTACATTACGAAGAAGGGAAGATATGTCCACACCCCCTACCCGGTAAGGGAAGATATGGTAGTGCCTTTTGCACTAGTGAATGAACACTCTCTTTATGAGGGAAGGAACAAGAGCCAGCTACGGCCTATGCCCATGGAATTCCAGATTTGAAATCCCAGTTTATCTGATGAGCGGGTTTGCCCTAGAACCAAGTTGAGGAATCATCTGGTTGTGCATGTTTTCTTTGAGAATCTTACAAAAGGAAGGAAATCTTTTGAGTTTATAAAAGCTATGAATAGCATGAGAATTATGTACACTTTTGGGTACATGGATAACACATGAAGATGCAGACCTTGTTGTCAAGGTGAGTCGACTACCAGTCGAATTTATTTTCTGCTACATAGGAAGAGATGAGACAATTTCCTTTTAGGAAGTGGATTGATATTTGAGATACCTCTCAAGCGTTTTGTGGCAATCATATTCTAATACGCGGATCTCTATTTGAGGTATGTTCGGTAGCTTTGAGTTTCTCTACTGAGGAAGGGGTATTCTGATGGTCGATGACCATGAAGTATGTTACATGGATTGACCACAAAGTAGCAAGTTATGATTGCAATACACGCTTCTCTATAAGCAAGTCAAGTAATGAACTCTTATCTTATAAGATGGAAGAGATACCTTCACCACATATGGGAGAACATCCCTGAGAATCAAACCAGGTTCTCTATATTTTTTCTCTTTTGAGAAAGGACCAGGTCTAGACATCCAAGTATAGATATTTGGTGAAGTTCAAGAACTATCTACCTATGGATGCAAAGTGGATGGAAGAGCATGAACTGTCAGAGTCACCAAAAGCCTACATATGCCCCAAGCCAACCTGTGAAAAAGAGGGGTAATGATGGATCTAGCACATCAAATGTACATACAAATTCAATACAATAGAGTTGTCCATTGCTCTTCAAGTGTTAAAGGTATTATGGTCACTTCTATCATAGATGGAAATGACAAAAGTATAAAGGTCTCATTAATTCATTTGTATCTATGTGTTATGAACTTTTTAAGAGGTACATGAGATGATAAAATTGTGCTAACAACACAAGATTATCAATGGCATGCAATTGAGGACGTTTACGATTTCAAGAAGGGGGTATATCACGAGGACATGGAAACTACTAATTACTTTCACGAGGATGTGGAAACTACTAACCTTAGTTATTGGTTTCTTTTTTATGATTTTTATTAAATTTTTGGGAACCTCTTTTTGAAGTCATAAATAGCCAGACAAATTTTATAGGAGATGGCATAAAAGGGCTATTAGGATATACAAAAAACCTTTTAGTAGAGAGGGACATTCCTAAGCTGGAGAACCATTTGCTACAATAGTTCAAGGATTCTCTTAGCCATATACTTCAAGAAAGTAAGGAGAAGGTAAAGAACATAAAGTCTTGTAAAATACAGTCAAGAGAAAGAGAAAAAATCTTAGGCTTAAACAAAGACAAAAAAACTTGAAGAATATTGAAAGTCTCAAGGGCGGAGGTGAAAAATGTACCAAGAGAATCAAAGTAGTGAGGTAAAACTTTTTTATGTTTGAAGTTGGTGTCTTTGTTTTGCAAGCTGTTACTTTGGGTGCTGCAGCCTTTATTTGTGTTTACCTTCGATCCCTAGTTCACTTAGACTACTCACAAGAAAACATGAGAGGTGCATCGCATCATTTTGTGAAGTGATTCCACCTATTCTTTTGGATGAAAGAAGATTCAACAAGGCTAGAAAGAAATGCATTAATGGATTTTTGTATAGTTCCACCCTGGAGAAGGATGAAATTCATGGATCTATGGAAAAAGTTGAAATCGGTAGAGTTGGTTACCAAAAGTAACATAAATCAGTTAAGAGTGGAGGGCTTTTGCTACCAAATCCATCAGCTGTTCAACAAGAAAGGCTTATAAGTAATAATTAATTGTACCTAGGTGATGGAGATGCTTGGAGAACCTTTCCACATCAATGATATTAGGGGAAAGTTGGAGGTCTTTAACTTGCCTTTTAAGACTTTGGGATTTTAAGGCCTCCATTACAGAAAAAATTGGTTTTTGTTTTAATGAGAAGGACATAACTTCTAAAAAGAACTCCAAATTGTGTGGATTTTGGCGCATTTAGAATCCTTTAAAGAGATCTTTTCAATGATAGATCACATCATATCGTTTTGGACAAGAACATACCCTCATTTTGCAACAAATTGATGACTATACAAGTTCTAATAGGGCTTAAAAATGACCTCAAACTTCCCCAAATGCATATATCCTGGTAAGAAAAAAGACCTTAGGTTTAACTATTTCAACAATTTATTGTTTGACTTGAGAACTTTGCAAAGGGCAATGATAAAATTCTATGATCTTAAGCAAACTGAGGTGAATATGCAAGAAATTTTTGTAGATGAAAATGAAATTGTAAAGGGTATCAAACTTAAGAGTGTATCAGTAACCCTCATGAATATATCTCTTATACCACGAAGGGGGGAAAATCCCTAAAAATTTTAATGTGGATTTTGAGAAGAGCATTTGGTGATTGGGTGCTTTTGAGGTTGAAAGTGAGGCTTTAAATGCATTAAATTGTGTGCTCCACCACACGAATACATGTGCAATAATTAAGGCCAAAAAGGATAGAGAGGATTTAGATGTTGAGGTTTTTGTTAAGTACAAGGTGGTATAGCACATGGGGAGAGACCTAAAGACACTAAAGTGTATGTACATGTGTCAAAATGTGCCAATGCCAAAATCCATTGTATCTATTGTACGGGTAGCAAAGAAGTTGAATCCTACACATTAGAACAAAGCCCCCGATAGACTTTCAAGAGTAGTGGCCTTGTCATGCACTATGTGAGAGCCAAAAACTTTGGAAGCGCACAACCTTGCTACAAGCTTGACAGGTGTAGAAAGTGTGTCACTCACCTTTCTGTGTCATCATCAAGTGATCCTCATGTTGTAATGAAGAGGATGCAAGTTACTAACTTGGGGAAATTAACTAGGGTTTGTTGGGCTTTATTTAAGTCATGTATCAAGTAGACGTAGTATAATTATTTACACAGCATACAAAAGCTAACAATGGAAAATGAAACTTTGATCACCTTGATGCAGGAACAAAGGAGTCACCAACAACGAAGAAAAGTAGACACATAAGTAATTAGAGGATCTCAAAAGATTGTCCTTGATGAGGCGGATCAAATGCTAGGCATGGGTTTTGAACCTCAAGGTAGAAACAATTATCTCCTAGATTCGGCCTGAGAGACAGGCTTTGCATTGAAGTGCAACTTGGCCAGAAGAAGTTGAAGGATTAGCCAGACAATTTCTACAGAATCCTTACAAAGTTGTCATTGGCTCACAAGATATGAAAGCCTATCTTTCAACTCTACAGATTGTAGGAGTTGTTTCTAAAAAATGAGAATGACACCAAATTTGCAGATGTTCATCATCAATTATGATTTTCCTGAATCATGTGAAGACTATGTAAATTGGATTGGACGAACAAGACGAGCTTGTGCAAAGGTTACAGCCTATACGTTCTTTACATCAGCAAAACGACAACAAAGACCACACCGACATCAACAACCAGGTCATGTCAAGGACGACATGAACGCGGAGTGGGGGAATGTTGACACTGGGTGAACAACACGACATAGCTCCAAAATCCTTATTCTCTAAGAGTTATGGAATGCTGAGGATTATGGTTATAAACATCATTTGTAATAAGTAGGTAGTCTAGTTGAAGAAGCCGGGGTGCAATGGCACTTACAGATTGTAAATACCAAGACATTTGACCCCTCAAACTCTATATTTGGCTGGGCCTAAGGTAATCGTAGTGTATAAGGTACGTAGGTCATTTTGTAAGAGAACTTTATCATAATCAAAGTTTTAAGTTGC
This sequence comes from Adiantum capillus-veneris, assembly GCF_014529385.1. Taxonomy (NCBI): domain Eukaryota; kingdom Viridiplantae; phylum Streptophyta; class Polypodiopsida; order Polypodiales; family Pteridaceae; genus Adiantum; species Adiantum capillus-veneris. The sequence goes on along the minus strand of NC_140948.1, from coordinate 133,690,252 downwards.
CGTCGAATGTGTGTGAGAGAGAGGAAGAGAGAGAGTGTGAACTTCATCATGGCGTTACTCCCTGCTCATTCATCACATTGTAGATTCGACTCCACCACTACGCTAGCCTCGGCAAGAGCTATGCATCAATGCTAAGCATTCCTTGTGGAACGGAGCAAACGTGCTCACACATCTACGAGCTATTTGCGGTTGTAAGAATATCAAACAATGTTTGTTTTCTGCATGCAAGTAGTCATTAGAATCGTGGTGACATAAGCTACACATAGGTACTCATAGATTTCAGTTTTGGGCACTTTCAAAATTTTTCGCTATCTTCATACTCGTTTTTTGCAGATGGTTTTAGAGCGAGCATTTTGAGTGTAGAGGCTTAGGGACAGGTGCATCCTAGTGAGGGAATGATCTTCCTTGAGTTTCGTACAATTCTGGTATGATTTGATGGGTTTCCTTTCGTTTGTGTGTATGTGGCTAGGTGGAGTAGTTAACAGCAGTGAGATTCTAGATTCTGGTTTAGTTGGCCTTCCTAAGTGTTGTATGTGTAGGATGGTCTCAGCTTGACAAGATAAAGAGATTTCCTCCGTGTGCCTATCGTGTCATTTGTATCCTCGGTTGACATTATGTTGATCTAGGTTGTGTTGCATGCACTTTATGGTGATGTGATTTGCTCTCGCAACAACGCTGGGTCGACAACACGACATAACTCAGCAAAGGCTTATTCTCTGATAGTTATGGAATGCTGAGGATTATGGTTATAAACATCATTTGTAGTAAGTAGGTATTCTAGTTGAAGAAGCCGGGGTGCAATGGCACTTCCAGATTGTAAATACCAAGCCATTTGACCCCTCAAACACTATTTTTGGTTAACCTAGGGTAACCTTAGTATATAAGGTACCTAGGTCATTTTGTAAGAGAACTTTATCATAATCAAAGTTTTAAGCTGCTTTCGATTGTGTGTGAGAGAGGAAGAGAGAGAGTGTGAGCTTCATCCTGGCACTACTCCCCACTCGTTCATCACATTGTAGATCCGACTGCACCATTGCGCTAGCCTCGGCAAGAGCTACGCATCGACACTAAACATTCCTCGTGCAATGGAGTGAACACGCTCACGCATCTACAAGCTATTTGCAGTCGTAAGTATATCAAATGATGTCTATTTTTTGCATGCAAGTAGTCATTAGAATTGTGGCGACATAAGCTACGCATAGGTACTCATAGATTTCAGTTTCGGGCATTTTCAAAATTCTACTCTGTCTTCATATGCGTTTTCTGCAGATGAATTTAGAGCAAGAATTTTGAGTGTAGAGGCTTAGGGATAGGTGTATCCTAGTGAGGTAATGATGTTCCTTGAGTTTTGTACGATTTTGGTATGATTTGATGGGTTTCCTTCTGTTCATGTTTATGTGGTTAGGTGGAGTAGTTGAGAGCAGTGAGACTCTATATTGTGGTTTAGTTGGCCTTCTAGACTGTTGTATGTGTAGGATGGTCTCAGCGTGACAAGCTAAAGAAATTTCCTTCGTGTGCCTATTGTGTCATCTATGTCCTCGATTGACATTATGTTGATCTAGGTTGTGTTGCATGCACTTTATGGGTGGTGTGATTCGCTTCGGCAACATTGGCACCATTGTCAGGGACACAAGGACTTAGGTAGGTATTCCTACTAACACTCGTGTGATGGTTGCTTGCTTTAGTTTTGGCTAAAGAAACCATTTTTCTTAAGTGGATCGAGAAGAGGTTATTCCAAGATCAAGTGGATAGCCATGAAGCGTGTGTCTTGTCGAGGGTCTGCGACTAGGTAGATTTAGTTATGATTTGTAGATTAGAGTAGTTGTTGGTGGCCGAGTGGTTTGTGAGGTAATAAAAGCGTTTGCTAGTTCGTGTGTGATATTGAAGCGTTTTTCTACTCATAGATGCAAAACCATATGATTTGTAGAAGTAGCTAACAACTATGACATCATTCTAGGAAGACCATTCATGAGACAACTAGAAATGGTCCAAGATTGGGGATATGACCATATCTTTTTGAGACATATGGAAACCCCGACAAGGATAAATTTGAAGGACCATAGTTATAGGGACTTGACAAGAACACCCAGTGGAGGAGTTTGATTCTGATACTGTAGCAAGATCAGAACCTCCAACATGGTTGGGTAAGCCTAAAGAACTGTGGATGTGTGGAGAATCGCAATGCGAAAGCTTAACGCGAGAGGAAGGAATCCTAGAAAGGATAATTGAAGATGAGGATTCTAGCCTAGAACCCTTTCGCGAGGAAGAATTAGAGACACTTGAATGGGAACACATCTTGGCTACTCTTGATGTGTTCACTATTCAAGACAATCCAACCACAAAATTTTGCGATGAAAATGTCTATGATGTTGGTGCTTATTTTGCAGTGAGTGTGATCCAAGAAAATGAAGACAAAGAACAAGACGAGTTATATGACTCTGTAGAACACTTGGAGCTTCAAGAAGATGCCAACAATGGAAATCAGAACAACCCAGCAAGTGACAAGAACAAGACTTTAACTAATGTGCAGTTTTATGATTGTCCAAATCAAAAACCCAGAAACCAATGTCACTGTTATTTAAGAATAAGGTGCATCAAAAATGGATTCCAAAATCCTCGATGGAAATTCAATTGTAGCAAGCATCCTCAAACGTGGCTCCTATATAGGAAGAAAAGACTCAACCAAGAAGAGCACAACCGTGTCAGTGAGCTACCAACACTCTAATCAAGTGGATAGAGAAGTCATCCAAGAAACAACAATCAAAGAGCAAGAAAAAAACAACTTTATATAACCAGTCAAACCACAAAGGAAAAGTGCTATAATGTTACCTTGCTGAGGATAGTAGTGACAATGATGATTCTTTTGACATCCCCTACCAGGTACTCAGGTCATCACCCTTACTAGTAGGTTCTGTAACAACCAAGCAAGGCCAAAACAAAAGAACAACAAGTCAGAACCAAAAAGTTCAACAAATCTGGATACCAAAGAGCCAGATTGGCCAAAAGCAGATATGGATCACGAAGACCGAGATCTTTGATGAAAAATCACAACATCCAATACCATTAGCAAAACAATCAAAGCCTGCAAGAATAGCTAAGAAAATCCCAAAGTCGCAAGCTTTCACAAATTAGATTTGGGTTCCAAAGAAGTTGACTCAAGCACAAAGAGGTCAGGATTTCATTTGGATTCCAAAACGGTTAAATGGTCAATTCTCAAAGTATCAACTCCCAAAGTCTGAATCTTGTCCTCAAACAAGAGTACAAGAGCTGAAGCAAATACCGCTGAAGACTCACACAAAGACAAGGTGGATCCCAAAGAAGTCTTTTCAAACACAAACTAAGCAGGGACAAGTATGGGTTCCCAAACGAGCAACACCGACAAAACATCCAAAAATCATGAAGAAGCGGGTCCCAAAGGAAACCAACAACACTACTATTGATGCATCGCCACTTGAATTCTTTCTATTCCTCCTTTAGTTACAATACAATTAGAAAGAACCCACTATTAAGGAACAATGAGAATACGACAACCAACCAAGGCTAAACTGGATTCCAAAGAAACATCGAACAGATAATTAAGCCTTTGAAATACTCTACAACCTTCCATCAAGCGAACAACACAGGAGATTGAGCAAAAATCACATTGCTTAGAATAGGAATCCTTGTTAGCAAATGCCAATAAGAAAATTTCTTATACTCACATCTTGCACAACATAAATCTTTTCCATGCATTGACTGTGTATGCATAACAGGGCTACATTACAAGGCCTGCATAGGCACATTTTTTGATTGCTCAAGCACAACACATACCCTTGGTGATACCCTGTTGTCAAGGAGGACTCCAAATAGGAGGTGGGGGAGGCATTCTAAATGTAGACCTAGTATTATGAATATTAGAGGGCAATGTTTTGTGAGTTCTATTGAATTTTTGCGTTTGATTGTGATAATGTTTTGACAAATTCAAAGTAAATTCCCTCATAGTAGAGTTACAAGAGGAGTACAGGGACAAAAAGCCATATATGAGCCCCGAGGGACATTTGCACAGTGTACATAGCCTTTAAGATTCTATTAGAATGATTTTACTTTTTTGAGTGAGTTGATTTTGGTTTTATTTTTCTACTTTTGATATTTTTTTATATTTTAAAAAGGGCAAGAAAAATACATAATCCAGATGAATGAAAGATTGAAGAGATGTCGAGCAATACAAAGAGAAGAAGGTACAAGAAAATGACAAAACTTCAGGAGGTATGCCTTGAAAGTCATCTGCAAAAGCTATAAATGTCAGAGGTAAGAAAGAACCATCAAGTGCAAAGTTACCTACCAGTCACTTCATGTGACTATAAGGCCGTATACAGGAAGTAGATCTTTATACTGAAAATCTTCTATCTTGTATGTGACTTAATGAAGCCTAACAAACAAAAGGGACTAACAATACTGACAAGAACAAAAGGGAAAGAAACGATAGTTCACTTATCTATCATAATCTATCATAATAGATGTCTTGAAAAGAAACTAGGGATCAAGCCAAATTCTGGTCTTTAACATTGGTTCTACATGTGTTTGGTAGCTTGAAAGTGCAAGAAATGTAAAAGTTAGCTTGTATGCCAAATACAAGCCCAAATCAAGCTAAACTTTGTCACAGAAGGCTATAAAAAGAGAAGACAATCTAAGAGCTTCACCCAAAAAACAAGGAAAAAAGAAGACCCTGTACATCATGTATATGAATTTTGGGGACAAATGGACAATGATAGCTCATCGATAGTCATCTATCACGAATGATGTCGGATAAGCCCTTTTAATGCAAGTTACTAACTTGGAGAAACTAACTAGGGTTTGTCGGGCTTTAATTAATTCATGTATCAGGTAGAAGCAATACAATTATTTACACAGCATACGAAAGCTAACAATGGCAAATGCAACTTCGATCACCTTGATGCACGAACAAAGGAGTCACCAACAATTAAGAAAAACAGACACAGGAGTAATCAGAGGATCTCAAAAGATTGTCCTTGATGAGGTGGATCAAATGCTAGACATGGGTTTTGAACCTCAGGGTAGAAATAATTATCTCCCAGATTCGGCCTGATAGACAGATTTGCATTGAAGTGCAACTTGGCCTGAAGAAGTTGAAAGTTTAGCCAGACAATTTCTACAGAATCCTTACAAAGTTGTCATTGGCTCACAAGATCTGAAAGCCAATCATTTAATTCTACAGATTGTAGAAGCTGTTTCTAAAAACTGAGAATGACACAAAATTGGCAGATGTTCCTCATCAATTATGATTTTCCTGAATCATGTGAAGACTATGTACATCGGATTGGACGAACAAGACGAGCTTGTGCAAAGGTTACAGCCTATACTTTCTTTACATCAGCAAAATGACAACAAAGACCACACCGCTATCGACAATCAGGCCATGTTAGGGACGACATGAAAGCGAAGTGGGGGAATGTTGACGCTGGGTTAAAAACATGACATAACTTAACAAAGCCTTATTATTTGACAGTTATGGAATGCTGAGGATTATGGTTATAAACATCATTTGTAATAAGTAGATAGTCTAGTTGAAGAAGCCGGGGTGCAATGGCACTTCCAGATTGTAAATACCAAGCCATTTGACTCCTCAAGCTCTATTTTTGGTTAATCTAAGGTAACCTTAGTACATAAGGTACCTAGGTCATTTTGTAAGAGAACTTTATCATAATCAAAGTTTTAAGCTGACATCAACTGTGTGTGAGAGAGGAAGAGAGAGAGCGTGTGCCTCATCATGGCACTACTCCTTGCTTGTTCATCACATTGTAGATCCGACTGCACCACTCTGCTAACCTTGGCAAGAGCTACGCATCGACGCTAAGCATGCCTTGCAGAACGGAGCAAAGGCGCTCATGCATCCATGAGCTATTTGCGATTGTAAGTATATCAATTGATGTCTATTTTTTGCGTGCAAATAGTCATTAGAATCGTGGTGACATAAGCTATGCGAAGGTACTCATAGATTTCAGTTTTGAACACTTTCAAAATTCTGCTCTATCTTCATACACATTTTTTTGCAGATGGGTTTAGAGTGAGGATTTTGAATGTAGAGGCTTAGGGACAGGGGTATCCTAGTGAGGGGATGACATTTCTTGAGTTTCGTACAATTTTGGTATGATTTGATGGGTTTTCTTCTGTTTGTGTGTATGTGGCTAGGTGGAGTAGTTGAGAGCAGCGAGACTCTAGATTGTGGTTTAGTTGGCCTTCCAGAGTGTTGTATGTGTAGGATAGTCTCAGCCTGACAAGCTAAATAGATTTCCTCTGTGTGCCTATCGTGTCATCTGTGTCCTTGATTGACATTATTTTCATTTAGGTTGTGTTGCATGCACTTTATGGGTGGTGTGATACGCTCCCGAAACAACGCTCGTTCAACAACACGACATAACTCAACAAAGCATTATTCTTTGAGAGTTATGGAGTGCTGAGGATTATGGTTATAAATATCACTTGTAATAAGTAGGTAGTCTAGTTGAAGAAGCCGGGGTGCAATGGCACTTACAGATTCTAAATACCAAGCCATTTGACCCCTCAAACTCTATTTTTGGTTAATCTAAGGTAGCCTTAGTATATAAGGTACCTAGGTCATTTTGTAAGAGAACTTTATCATAATCAAAATTTTAAGCTACCTTCAACTGCATGTGAGAGAGGAAGAGAGAGACCATGAGCTTCATTCTGGCACTAAGGCCCCTCTCGTTCATCACATTGTAGATCCAAATACACCACTGTGTTAGCCCGGAAGATCTGCACATCGATGCTAAGTATTCCTTGTGGAATGGAGCAAACGCGCTTAGGCATCTACGAGCTATTTGCGATTGTATAAGTATATCAAACGATGTTTGTTTTCTGCATCCAAGTAGTCATTAGAATCGTTGCGATATAAGCTACGCATAGGTACTCATAGATTTCAGTTTTGGGCACTTCCAAAATTTTCCTCTGTCTTCATTAGGAAGAATATGAACCCTCTAGGGGCCCTTTAGGATTAAGGTTAATTAGAGGCCAGCCAATGAGAAGAGGGTGGTGGACACACTCTATGCCGTCAAAAATGTAGGGGGAAAAGTAGTCTTACACTTCTTAAATGGGCTCTTACCTAGTGAGAAGGTGGGGTGGGGGGGTGGGTGGGCCATATGGAACCTCCAACTTCCCTCCTTTTTTATCCCGGTATGAAAATTCCCAAAAATTTGAAATTTTTCAAAATTTTCAAAACTCAAATTTCATCTTCTTAAAACCCCCCTAAATCTATTTTATGGTCCAAAAAGCATTTTTTGATCTCAAAAAGTCAAAACGTGCACCCAAAAACCCTAAAATTCAAAATTTTTAAAAAACTTTTGAAACTTCTTTTTTTGCTATCCAGAGCTCCCGCCAAAAGTAGTTATTAGGCAAAAAGCAATTTTCTCTCTCTAGAACCCCTTTTCCAACCCCTCCTTGGTTGCAACCATCATACTCATCCTCTCCTCCAACACACTCTCTCTCTACACCATCTCCATTGCTGCAGCAAGGAAGCTCCTCTCTCCTTCCCTACCACCTTCCATTGCCACACCAAGCAAAGGTTATCCACCTTCTCCTCCCATTGCCACACCAAGCAAGGGTTATTCACCTTCTCCTCCCATTCCCACAAGGGTTAACCACCTTCTCATATCACTTTATCCCACCTACATTGTAGCAACAAACAAGGTCCTTCTCCTCCTCCTAGTTTTCTTTGCTCAATCATGGCCAACTCTACTTCGCAAGGCGACCAAAGGATGAGGTCACAACACTTGCATGCCACAACACTAGAGGTGTAGATGATGAGTGGGTGCCACAAGGATTCACCAAAGGTTCTGGGGTATACATGCAACCATCGGCTATTGGCTCTCATCGTGTGCGGAATCGTGGAAACTTGGATCTTCATTGGAAAGGAAAGCTCCTTGGCTTCAAGAACCGCAAAGACAAGGGGACCGTAGCCATTGTGCAACATGTTTTCTCAATGTCAACCATGCACTTGCAACAACCACCTCGATTTCCAACACATTGTAAGTACATGTTTTGAGAATACAAAGCTAGGTGTGAAATCACAATGTAATGTTATTATGGATTCATACTTAAGATTTGTCATGCATTTATAGTTATATTTCCATCCACGTTGGTGGAGAAGCAGCCACTACATAGTCTCTTCGGCACATTCAATGCTATACATGCGGATATTGGAGCAATAATGTTCCCACATCTTTGCCCAACCAAACTGGTTCAAAGAAGGATTTTCATCTATTCTCACTCCTATATTGTCCCTACTTCTACACAAGCGCTTGGAACACTTGAACCCATCAAAGTAACTTCCTTATTAAGCATGGAGTGGCCGATGCCAAATTTGTGGTCGGTAGCATCTTTCAAGAAAAAGATGATAATGGATGTCCAAAACTCTTTGAAATACTCTAAAGCTTCTAGGTCTGTGGGCTTGAGTTGGTGTTTGCCTATTCATTGTTTTATGCACATTTTTAAAGAGTTTGGATTTGTGGAGACTACCACAATGCTTGTATGTAAAGATGCGCATTACGAGGAATTAGGAAGGCTTTTAGAAGAGGACTGGGGTTTTGTGGAGGACATGCACAACGGGGACCGGTACCATTGTAAGGTTGGAGCTTCAGGTATTGGAATGCGCTATTTGAAATCCCGCACCTCCTTGTACATACGATTTCACTATGATTGTTGGATGTGCAAGCTTGGAGTGTGGACTCCCTTACAGAGTGTAGACGGTGCTATTGCAAGCTTTGACATTGTAGTGAAGATGCCGAACGATGCTTTGGAGGCAGTCCAAGTGAGCAAGCATTGGACTCTTAGTAATATTCGAGAACATTTGGTTATTATGGGTTTTGAGGCCCTTCAACAAGCACAATTTTGTTTACAATGTCACAAGGTGAGAATCCGGTTAACCACATTTTCAATACATCATGGTTTGTCGATCATTGGATGCTTATTGTAATGAATGTCCGCAGATTGGAAGAGAATGGAAGACAAATTGAAGGTTGAGGAGGACTGGGGGATGGATGGAACTATGCCGATCTTATAACTTTGTAACTCTTGCAATTTTCAAACTGATCCCCGCTGAAATCAACATGATTTGCTTCGGCAAATCATGCCTTTGAATATAATTTTTTGCATTGGGATGAGAAATCATTTTTTGGTGAAAGTGCCTTTTTTTTTATGTCTTAAAAAAAGGGTCCATTATAAAAGGGGGGCCACCTAGCTCATTCACTATTTTCACTGTTGCAACTCTTGAGCTCTTCCACTCTCTATCTACACCCCAGGCTAGACATGGATGCTTCCACAGCCTCTACATCTGCAGCCACATCCATCCCTTTGTCATGCTTCATCCTCTTCCTCGAGGACACCAAATACAAAGGGAAGTTGGACCTCCACACCTTTTTTACTCGTCTCCCTGACCTTGACGCCACAGTTGCCCTTCACATGGATGCATTTGCCGAGATTTTTGCGTTCATGGAGGAGCACATCATAAAATATTCTGTATCTATTCCCCCACATGCAGGGATCTGGGTGCCTTGCGATCTTTTGCGCTATATACACAAAGGTGATCACCCATTCTCCAAGCAGTTGCAACGATTCCAAGAAATTGCAACCGATGCAGGCCATTACTTGGATGAGCAAGCCCCAGGGGTGTCAGCACTCAAGAAGCACAAGTTGGGGGTGGAGTACTTTTCTCGGCTCGCAACATTAATCTTCTTGGTGAGCGAGGAACCTGATTTGGAGGAGCTCCGCTTACCACACCTTCAGGTTGGGTCCTTTATCAAGGACACCAAGGAGTAGTAGGTTATCCCCATGAACCTTGCAGTGGAAGGAAAGGCACACCGGCTCTAGTACCCTAGGGGTCTTGAGGAAGTGGTTGAGAAATCCATACTTGCGGCTGGCCCTAGCGACACTCCAATGCCACTACCACTGACGGATGTGGCTATCCCATAGATAGAAATCAGCCGCTTCTCCTCAGCGTTAGTGGATGGGGAGGAGTATGTGTTCCTGCATGATTTGGAGAAAGCATTTGGCCTGCGCATGGATGAATGCTTGAGCATGCTATGCAACAACACCAAATGTCCCTTAGACAATACGCCAGATGCCCTAGAAAGCAAGCTCTTGCCAGATGGGGACTCTGTTGCTGACACTATTGCAGTTGTATGTGTGGAGGTCCTGGCAGCAGAGCAGTTGCACGTGGCTGATGAAGAATTCCAAGCCACGCAAGCCAAGGTTGAGGCTCCTAGGATGCCTATGCCATTATGCAACCTCCCATCTGATGATCCAAAGCTCGTATCTGTGGTGCATGGGAGCATTGACTTGGATGCAAAGGGCAACAGGGAGGAGGAAGACAAGGAGCAGGAGGTAAACTGTATCCTAATTTTCATGTTACTATTTTATCCTTCATTGTCTTTTTTCTCAACCTTCATCGGTTTATGATAGGATGTCCTGGAGGTTGATGATTTTGCTGCAAGGACGGGTGGCAAGCGGACGGGCTTTGGACCTCAAGCTTCCCTTGTGCATTACCTAGGACAACTCCCCCCTGGCGATGTGGCCATTATCCATAATGAATTTACTCCCCAAGCCCATTTTATGACTTGGTTGTTAAAAGCTTTGAGCAAGTTTTTGTGTTTGAGCACCATTGCTCAAACTGCGCATCAAGTGTTCCTAGTGCATAGATCCCTTGTATGCACAGCGTTTGGCACTGGCTTTCGTGGTAAAGTGCTTGCCCAGATAGGGATACATGCTTCCATTGGCTCAACAGACCCAAAGGCCATAGCGCACTCCCTCTTGACTGGGGAGTTGCCTTACGCGCAAAATAGGTGCCAAGAAATGGTCAAGAAAATTATGAACTCCTCAGATACATGATGTAAAATCACCATTTTGAAAGTAATAAATAATATTTGAAATTGTCTCTCTATCTTGCAAATTCTTTTGAATGTGATTTGTCAATCTTGAAAATTGTTTCAATTGTTGATATGAAAATTGTTTTGATTGGTGACTTTGTAATTTCAAGTTCTGTATGTAATTTCAGTCAATTTCAGTAAATTTAGGTATTTTATGTTCCCTAGGGTGTAAATAAGCCTACTAAGGGCCAAAAAAAATCCTGGCCACAAGGGCGCATAAATGGCCCATCCATTAGTTTTGGATGGGCCATTTGCGCACCCTTGTGGCCAGGCTTTTTTTTGCCTCTGGTAAGCTTATCTACCCCCTAGGATACTTACACAACACAAATTTATTGAAATGAACTGGTTTAACATCATTAATTTAGATGCACCATTTTTATGGCAATTCCAACATATGTTCACACTCAAGGACACTAGAAAAGGTGAAATCAATTATAAAATGAAGTTTCTAGCACACTATCACCTGCTTTAGCTCTACCTAGTACACCCCTGCACCGAAAAGTCCAATTACATTGGACAATTGAAAAAGTCAAATTAATGTTGCATAGACACTTGGTTTCACAATATGTTATTTTTGTTGATATCCTATAGGGAATTCAAAGCTTGAAATGGACAAAAAAGGGTGTCCACAAGGATCCATGTAAAATAATGCTGCAAAACCAATAGGTTTAGTTAATTTTTGATTTTTAAGGACCCTTGGGGGTAGATAAGCCTACAAGGGGCAAAAAAATCCTGGCCACAAGGGCGCGCATCCAAAACTGATGGATGAGCCATTTGCGCGCCCTTGTGGCCTGGCTTTTTTTTTGCCCCTTATAGGCTTATTTACCCCCAAGGGTACTTAAAATACCTAAATTTATTGAAATTTACTGAAATTACATACAGAACTTGAAATTACAAAGTCATTTCATTACAAAGATAATAGACACAGTAGACACAATTGTTGATCATATTGTCATTGGAAAGTCAAATCATTACAAAGATAAGGGTGTGCAATACAAAAAGAGGGGTAACTTCGGCTAATGCTTGAAGTCTCGTCGCAATCGACGTGCAAGCTGCAATCTTTTGGTTGTATTGTCACTCGCTTTGCATGAATGGCGCATAGGTTGGTATCTTCCAACACCGAGATGATGTGCGCCTCTACAGCTTCTTGAATAGCCTCTAGCGCTATTGCTTGCATTCTATACTGATTTCCATAGCTTTGAAGCACCTCCTTCACAGTGCGAGCAAAGGGGGCGCATCGAATCAAAAGCTCCGTCGTCTTCTGGTAGTGGCGGATTTCTGCGAATGCCCTTGCTATTTTTCGGTGCCGCTGCGGTTGTCTTGGGGGCACTTGCACATTTGCTGGTGGGCGGCATTTAGGCTTCTTGAAAAACTTAGACTTGCGCCTGTTTACATGCTTAGGGGATAGTTCTACATCCTATTCTGATTCTTCCTCTTCCCTTGGCTGCCGATCTTGTCGTGTGGGGAGAGCTCCCTGGCCTTGAGGCAATGTCTTCCCCCAACGGCCACCCGGTGTGTGCGCGGTATTTTATCCCGCAGCCATGGTGGCTCACTCTCTGATTCAGTGTCTGTATGGACCACCCGAGTCCTAGATGGTCCTGCTTGTGATTGGTGGCGCGACGGCTGCTCCCTATGGGACTCTGCTGTTTGCTTGCCCTCTTCTTCTCTCCAGCGCTGGGCACGTTGCTTCATTCTCCTTCTAGGTGTTGTATCTTGAGGAGGTGGAGATTCAACAGTCCTCGATGACTCTCGTGCCCTACCACCATGCCCACTACCAGAAGAGTTCCTGGAACGGCCAGGTGTTCGTGGCCGTTTTCTTGTGCCTTTAAGCCATGACGGCTTCTCACATCCTTGCAGGGTGTTTTTGTTGGCAGGCGGATGTGCTTTCGCGGTTTGTTTGGTGCCCGCCATTTCGTTGGTAAGAACTCACCTGTTCTTAAGAAATGAGTGGTTTATGAGAGCATGCAATATTTATAAGGGCCCATTTAAAAAGGGCCATGTTCACACTAATTTTTTTTTAAAAAGTATTATTTTTTAAATAAACATGTCGCTAAGAGTTGGACCTTGTGTTCACGTTTAGTGACTCACGCAGTATCCACTTTGGTCCTTGTCGCACTCTACATCGCCGCCATGCAACATGCTTGGTGGGAACTTGCGACATTTGCTACTTGTTGCTATGCTCTTGACGACTCCATTTACGCACTTCAATAGCAATCTTGGATTGTCGCGCACGCTCCATTCTGAGCTTACAAGCAAATGTTGTGCAAAAAAACCAGTTGAACATCTGCTCTAAATAATTGGATTGCACCATGTCAAGTATTTTTGAAGTACACTCCCCTTGCTCGATAATGGGACTTCTTCATGCCTTGAGTGCTAAAAATTTCAAGCAATCCATACTTGTGCATAAAAAATGCACCATGCGCAAACAAGATATGATCTTCACATGAGGAAACGATCTACATTATTAAATAAAAACAATCCCTTGTAATGAATACACCATGTAAAATGACTTACCATGTAATGTGTGATGTTATTTTCACCCCAAGAAAGGGTGAAGACCTTGGTAAAATCCGCCAAGGCTTCTTGAAATGATTGGCATTGTTCTTCTATTGTGCTGTTAAGGCCCATAAGCTTGACCATATTATCAAAATGTGCCCAAACTTGCTTGCTCTTGTTTGCAAGCTCGCCATTTGAATCATTGTCAGTAGTAGCTTTGCATAACTCCTTCCAGAGCTCCCAAAGGTTGCCTGCCTGCTGGTTGGAGCTGTTTTGAGCATCATATCGACTTGGCTTTCCTTGGGAAACTTTCTTCAAAAAGTGTCTAGCTTTTTGTCCACTCATTGACACTTGTTGAGCAATTTCATGGGCCTCCCCTGTGTTCTTTGCAGCAACGATAGACACATTTCCACCATGACAACCAATTAAATTCAAGAGTACCTCCACTCTTTCGATCGCTTCCTAGGAATTTTCCAACGGTTTCATTGTGAAAGCATAGTCAATGTGGAGCTTCAATAGCCTATCAAAAATGCGCATGAATGCGTGTAATGTACAAAAATGTACATTCGATAGAGGAAATGGAAAGATTGGATTCCAAGCGTGGTCCTTTTGATCACGGTCTGGGGCATTGAGCATGGGACATCTCAGAATAGACGCTTCCCATTCTCTACCTTCATCTCCGACATCACGACAATCTACCCTTGTTCTCCATGCCCTTGCCATGGAAGCATGGAACCGACCTTTAAAGTGCTCTTATGTGATTTTTGTCCATTAGGTTTGTACCTGGACAAGGCATGAGAGAAGAAGCCCCTTGTTTGCAGCCAAGCAAACACTTTATGGTCTTCAAATCCGCACCTAAGTGCCACTCCACATCATAACTACCAAAACCCTCAATCTCCAACTTCTGACCTGCAATTTGGGAGTGTATTACTTCTGTAAGCCATGGAGAGTTCTCTCAAAAATCCATGAAAGTACTCCATTGGTCTCTTTGGGCACCTCAATAGCACCCAATCACCAAATGTCTTTCTCTGATTGCACGCTAAAAGATGGGGTGGGAGATGGGCACACTCAGTAAGCTAATTATCATATTCAATGTTTCAAATAGCATTTATAGTATTCTAACGACCATTTTACAATATATCATATGCTAACCACAATTTAACTATTGCTTTTAGTATGTGAATTAGCACCATGTTAAAGAATAGCCAGTATGTTAACTTAATTTTAACTTGCTTATTATTGTATTTAAGTAATGGTGGTTTGGTTGAATCAATTACCTAAGGTTCATCAAGGAGGTGTACAAGATGCTTTAAGTAAATTTTTCTCCCAATTATCTTTCAAAATAAATCCTTTTTGTTAGGGGATACACGTGTCTCATCATGTGTAAACTAGTAGCTCTTTCATTTAATCTATGATGTCCCTTCGATTGTTCCTATAGAAAGCCCTTGGTAAGTGCTTTAGTCACCTCCATACCATAATTTCGTGGAGGTTAGTGATACACAGATGTGAACAATGTATAAAACGGATTCCAAAACTCTGGCTTCACATCTCTATATTTTACTTTATTGCCCCTCTTGGGAACCTCCTTAACGCATTTCAACTAGTCTTCCCTCCCTCACGGATTGTGTATCCACTTTAGAGTTGGGAAGGGCATATAATTCATGTTCTTGGGATTTTTTTCATGTAAGAAACTGCCTTCTGTAAGGTTTCCAATTTTTAAAACCTTAGAAATTGTACAAAGCATAATCAAGTTAATCTAGTTGTTAAGAAAACAATGTATAATTATCCAACTATGAAAAATATTGGTATTTTTGGAACCGTAATCATGATTTTACTATGGTTAGGAATTTTCAGAACGGAATTCCGATAAAAACTGGCAAAGTTACGGGCTCTGGAAAGTTACACTGTGAATTAAGTTAGTTAAATAAAAATATAAGGTTTTAGTAATCATTACTGCAAAAGAATTTTATCTTAAAGTTCTTAGATATTTACACATAATTACAGATATTCCAAAATTAATCATTAAAAGTCAAAAAAATAGTAAAAATTTGATTTTAGGTATCTGGGGGACTGTGTGGGGCAGTGATGAACTTGCCCAAGCTAGATTTAGCAGCATGTGGTGCTAGGGGAAGCTAGGGGCTAGCTTGAGGTGCAAGAACCTGCTAGGATTAGTCCAAGAGCTCTAAAACCTATAAAAAGGTCCCCCCCTCTTCACAAAAAAATTCAGACTTGGAGTCCTGGCCATTTCTCTCTCATCTAGAGAGAACTCTACTCAAAAATCACTAGAGAGAAAAAAACTCTAGTTGATTAATCCACGGCTACCACTATGGCTCCGAAAAGGACCCGAGGAAATCCTCTGTCCGATGAAGAAGATACAATCCACATAAGGACTAGAGCAACCCATGACCATGAGGCTGGGCCTAGTCATAGTCTTACGGAGGAGAGTGTGCAGGCACCAGTACAGGAGCAGATGGATGACCAGTCTCAGGTGAATTTCCATTTATTCACTTAAATCTTCAAATAGCCTAAAGTTCTTTTATAAAATTAACATTGCATACGTAAGAACTAGGAAGGAATAACTGACAAAAAACGGAAGGTAACTTCCAATAAACCAACGAACATTGGTTGTAAATAGGAAATAAATGTTTGGGCGACGACTGATTGACTTAGGAAAGAAATGTTTAATCATCCTTAAGATAGCTTGTCTCAAGACACCTTTGATTCCTTGGAATATTTTACTCCAGGTGATGAGTAATGATGGCGCATCAGCCATGGATGAGTCGGTTTCCTTAGTGCACATGGAGTCTTTGCCCGTGCTTGTCTGTGCTTGTGGATATTACTTAGGATATCGCTTTTATCCTAGAGGAACTGCCCAACTGTATGGGAAACCGATTGGCATATGGGCGCCCGGATTTTGGGTGATGACTTTTTCCACCCCGTTTTTTATACATAAGTAATAGGTGCCGTTTTTCACCCCTGTATAGGTGGTCTTGTGAGACAAGCAAGTACTGGTCAGAGCTACTCTCGATTGATAGTACTTTGTCTTAAGTCTAAAGATGTTTGTTTGCTAAAAGAATGTTTTCAATACTGTTTTCAAGGGCTGTTTTAATGGAATCTTGTTATGAAGGATAAAAGGAACCATTATTTTAATTGTGATAAGAGAACGTGGTAGTAATTAAATAACAAAGTAACATGTGTGAGTGTGGGGACTGACTAAGGTTTTCAATCATGGACAGGTGGACCTGATAAGTCATGTAATTATCCATTCCCGCACACTAAAAACATCTAGAAACTTCTCCACTTGGAAAAGGAGTCCACCAACAACTTTGCCCTCACATATGTTAGGGTGAAAAAAGTGTTGGCTAAGGAAACCTTAATGAAAATGATGGAAATTATAGGGCCAAAATAATTTTAAAATTTCAAAAAGTTGTCTCATTTCCACTGCGAGACAGGACTAGGTCTCCTACTAGGGCTATAAACCCAAACCATTGTTAATGGTAAAGGTATATTCCCTGGATTCTTCTTGTTAGAGACTTTGATTTTATTAGGACTAGAGACCTGTCAAGGATCCCATCCCACTTTTTGGTGTCGATGGGTTGGATACCTCACAACTTACCACTGGGTTTGCAAGCAGCCTTGAACATGATATTGAAGATCATAAACTTCCGGTAAGCTTGGCGGACATTTTCCTGTATTGATAGGGAAATTATCATATAAAAATATACTACAATTAAAATTGAAAATATAGCTTATTGTGTCTATTTTGTCAACCTTTCCCCCTAGGGAAGGACCTTATTAACTTAGGCTCTGATACCACTTGTGAGGTCTCCAACCCGTCGACACCAAAAAGCAAGATGCGATCCTTGACAGGTCTCTAGGCCTAATAAAATCAGAGTCTCTAACAAGAAGAATCCAAGCAATATACCTTTACCATGGTTTGGGTTTATAGCCCTAGAAGGAGACCTAGTCCTGTCTCATAGTGGAAACGGGACAGCCTTTTGAATTTCTAAAACTATTGCGGTCCTGTAACTTCCATCATTTGGATTAAGGTTTCCTTAGCCAATGCTTTTTTCCCCTAACATATGTGAGGGCACAGCCGCCTGCTGGTGGAATCCTCTTCCAAGTGGAGAAGTTTCTAGACGTTTTCAGTGTGCGGAAATGGATAGTTACCTAACTAATCAGGTGCACCCGTCCATGATTGACAACCTTAGTCAATCCCAACTTACCACCCCGTACTCACACATGATACTTTGTTATTTAATTACTACGTACCACGTTCTTATCACAATTAAAATAATGGTTCCTTTTATCCTTCACAATAGGATTTCATTAAAACAACCCTTGAAAATAGTATTGAAAACATTCTTTTAGCAAACAAACATCTTTAGACTTAAGACAAAGTACTATCAATCTAAAGTAACTCTAACCAGTACTAGCTTGTCTCAAGACCACATATACAGGGGTGAAAAACGGCACGCATTCCTTATTTATAAAAAACGGGGTGGAAAAAGTAATCACCCAAAATTTGCGTGCCCATACGCCAATCGGTTGCCCATACAACTGGGCAGTTCCTCTAGGATAAAAATGTTATCCTAAGTAATATCCACAAGCATAAACAAGCACGAGGTAAAGACTCCATGCGCACTGAGGAAACCGACTCATCCATGGCTGATTCGCCATCATTACTCATCACCTGGAGTAAAATATTCCAAGAAATCAGAGGTGCCTCAAGAAAAGCTGTCTTAAGGATGATCAAACATTTCTTTCCTAAGTCAATCGGTCGTAGCCCAAACATTTGATTCCTTTTTACAATCAATGCTCATTGGTTTCTTGGAAGCTACCTTCCGTTTTCGGCTGGTTATTCCTTCCTAGTTCTTACATATGCAATGTTAATTTTATAAAAGAACTTTAGGCTATTTAAAGACTTTAATGAATAAATGGAAATCCACCTGAGACTGGTCAGTCATCTGCTGCTGTACTGGCGCCTCCTGACTCTCCTACGTAAGACTACGAGTATGCCAAGCCTCATTGTCATGGGTTGCTCTAGTCCTTTTGTGGGTTGTATCTTCTTCATCAGACAGAGGATTTCCTCAGGTCCTTTTCGGATCCATAGTGATAGCCGTCGATTAATCATCTAGAGTTTTTGCTCTCTAGTGATTTTTGAGTAGAGTTCTCTCTAGTGAGAGAGAAATGGTCAGGACTCCAAGTTTGAATTTTTTTGTGCATAGGGGGACCTTTTTATAGGTTTTTAGGGCTCTTGGGATGATTCTAGCAGGTTCTTGCACCTCAAGCTTGCCCCCAACTTCCCCTAGGGCCACCTGTTGCTAAATCTAGCTTGGGCAAGTTCATCACTGCCCCACACAGCCCCCCAGATACCTAAAATTGTTTTTTTGCTATTTTTTTTACTTTTAATGATTAATTTTGGAAATATCTACAATTATCTGTAAGTATTTAGGAACTTTAAGATAAAAGTCTTTTGCAATAATGATTACTAAAACCTTACAATTTTATTTAACTAACTTAATTCATAGTGTAACCTTCGAGAGCCCGTAACTCTGCCAGTTTTTATCAGAATTCCGTTCTAAAAAATTCCTAACCTTAGCAAAAGTCATGATTACGGTTCCAAAAATACCAATATTTGCCACAGTTGGATAATTCTACATTTGTTTTCTTAACAACCAATTTAATTTGATTATGCTTTGTACAATTTCTAAGGTTTTAGAAACTGGAAACCTTACAATCACCCCAACTTAAGGAGTTGAGATTTCCTCATCTCACCTGAATTTGGGAAAATCTTTGAGAAGTGATACTTCATCCTCCCATGTGGCGTCTTCACTGGGGTAGTCCTTCAATTTTACTAGATGCTCTCTGATTACCTTGTTGTGCAGACTTCTCTCACTAGTATCGAGAATACAATCTGGTTGGAGTTCAAGAATTTCTTGCTTCTGCATCACAATCTGTTCATCATCTAAAGTGTGGTTGGTGTTTGGAATATAAGGTTCTAGAAGAGTGATATGGAGTTCATTATGGACCTTGAGGTGTTCAGGTAACTCTAGTTTGTAAGCTTGATCACTGATTACTTTTATCACTTTGTAAGGTCCACAATATCTGGGGCTATGTTTTTTGAATTTTCCCAAGGATAGATTGCTTCTCTTTGGACGAACACGAAGGAATACTTTATCCACTTGTTTGAAGAATCAATCAGACCGTTTTTTATAAGAATAATGTTTTTAGTGGTCCTTAGCTGCTTGAATGTCCTATCGTATGGCCTTAGTTTGGGCATCCATATCTTCTAACATTTGTTTTGAAGCTTCTACTCTTGTAGGGATCAGAAAAGTATACATTCATGCCCATAAAGTGCATTAAAAGGTGACATCCCAATGCTTTTATGTAATGAGGAATTATAGGTGAAAGAAATTGTATCCATTTACGGGGTTCTCTACTACAATAAGCTCTAAGGATGTCTTCAATAACCTGATTCACTCTTTCTGTCTGACCGTTAGTTTGAGGGTGATAGGCTAAACTGAAACATAGTTGGGTACCTAAGGCTTCAAATAAAGCCTTCCAAACTTTTGAGGTAAATTTTGCATCTCTGTCATTGACTATTCTTTTTGGAAGTCCGTGTAATCTAAAGATCTCTTTGACAAATAGACGGCTTATGTCTCATGCAATGTAAGTTGTTTTCACAGGCATCAAATGAGACACCTTGGTCAGCATGTTCACTATCATCATAATGGATTCGTAACCTCCTTGAACAGTAGGAAGACCTGTTACAAAGTCCATGCTAGTGAGTTCCCACTTCATTTGAGGAATGTCAAGAGGTTGAAGTTTCCCTGGCATCATTATCCGTTCAGCCTTAATCATTTGAAAAAAAAGGCATTGTTTGATTTAGTGAAGTATGCCTCTTTTCATACCTTGCAAAAAATAGCTTCTCCTCATGGAATTAAGGGTCTTTGCATAGCCAGGATGGCCAGTGACTGGAGTGTTGTGTCCTTCATAAAGGATTAACTCCTTCAAGGTTGGGCTCTTAGGAATGTAAAGTCGGCGCTTATAATAGAGAAGCCCATCTTCAAGTGAATAATCCTTGATTTTGTCCTTCTCTTTCCCCTTTAGGTCCTTTTGATTGATAACCTATAGGAATTTTTGACAAACCTCATCTTCCAGGAAGGATTTCTTAACCTTGTCTAGAATTGGATTGTCGACTGTGGAAATGGCCCCAAGAAAAACCTTGCGGCTAAGAGCATCAGCAACCACATTCTCGTTTCCTAGTTTATACTTTATTTCAAAATCATACTCTTGTAAGATTTCTATCCATTTACATTGCCTCATGTTGAGTGTTGCTTGGAAAAAAATCCACTTTAGACTTTGATGATCAGTGATTAATTGAAACTTTCCTCCTAGAAGATAGTGCCTCCAGAGCTTGAGAGCATGGATGACGGCTAGGAGTTCTAGATCATGAGCTGGATAATTCAACTCATGGATTCTTAATTTCCGAGAAGTGAAGGCGACTGGTCTACCTTCTTGGTTTAAGAATCCTTCTATAGCAAGGCCGCTGGCATCGGTTACTACTTCAAACTCTTGAGTGAAGTCAAAGAGTTTGAGTACATGGACTGATGTGAGATTTTGTTTTAATTTGAGAGAACAGTCCTCCTGCTCTTTTTCCCATGTAAGTTTGGCTGTCTTTTTAAGTAGCTGAGTCAAGGGTGCGGTGATGACTACATAATCGTTGATGAGGATTCTATACCATCCTGTAATGCCCAAGAATCTTCGAATCTCACTGACTATCTTGGGTTGTGGCCAATCTATTATGTTCTTAATCTTTGCGGGGTCTACAGAGATTCTTTTAGGGTTTATGATAAATCCAAGGTAGCTTACTGCAGGAGTAAAGAACACACATTTGCTCATCTTAGCATACAACTGATGTTGGCATAGAAGATGAAGTACTTTACGTACATGGCCTTCATGCTCTTATTCATCTTTGGAGTATACCAAGATATCATCGAAAATACCAATACAAAATTATCCAGATATTCTCTGAATATATCTTGCATGAGTCGATTGAAGGTAGATGGAGCATTTATAAGACCAAAAGGTATCACTATGAATTCATAATGCCCATATCGGGTGTTGAATGTGGTTTTATAAATATCTGCTTCCTTAATCCGGATTAGATGGTAACCTGATTTGAGATCATTTTTTGTGAATACCTTGGCCCCATTTAATCTATCAAGTAATTTGTTGATGCGAGGAATAGGATACTTATTCTTTACAAATACCTGGTTAAGTCCCCTATAATGATAGATGCAGAGACGTAAAGATCCATCCTTCTTCTGTTGGAATAGAAGAGGTGCTCCCCAGGGTGAAATGCTTGGTCGTATGATTCCTTGTTCAATAAGTTGACAAAGCTGTTCTTTCAATTCATTAGCTTCAGGGAGTGACATTTTTTAGGGTCATTTTGAAATTGGTTCACTACCTGGAAAGGTTTCTATTTTGTGGTCTATGTCCCTTGGGGGAGGTAAATTTGAGAGATCTTTGAGAAATATATCTGAAAATTCCTTAAGCCAGTCTGGAGTTGGGTTGTCCTTTGAGTCATCAGCCTTATTGAGTATTACTACAAAGATCTGTTGCCCCTTGCATAACCCTTTTAGAAGTCGACTAGCCTTGACTAAATGAGCCTTGGGTTTCCCACTGGATCCCTGTCATTAGGAAGAGAATGGAGTCTAAGAGGGCCTCTTTATTTTCCATGAGATTATGAAGGTGATTAACATTTTGACAAATAGGTGCACGCCATGTGTGCAAGAATGGTGGGTGTGTAAGAGAGGTGTAAGAGTGGTCAAAGGATGCACTTTTCTCCCCAAAAAGGGGGTAGTTAACTTTATGATTTTTGGCCTTCCATAACTCTTACATGTGATCTCCGATTTGAGCGGAGATTATAGATTTGTGATCTACACACCGAGCTCTTTACGTAGATATGTTACATGATATGGTTTTGTCCGCTAGATTTTAAATTCCAATTTGGGGGGGAAATTCAAATTCAAATAAAGTAGCCGTTTTGCCTGTTTGAATTCAAAAATTGTCCTTTGATTTCTTTCTTAATACTAGAGGTTTGACCCCCTTAAAATGACAAATAAAGAGGCCCTCCTAGACCCCATTCTCTTCCTAATGTTTCTTCAACTAAGTGATTTTTGAAAGATAGGTTCCCTTGAGCACAATGAATATGGACTTGATTTTTTATTAACCAATCCATTCCTAAAATACCATCGTAGATTCCTACTGGTAGGGTCCGAAAGCAAGATGAAGTGAGGGTTCCTCCCAGTTCCATTTCTACTTCCTCGGCTGTAAATTGAGATAGAACATCTTCTCCATTTGCTAGTTCTACCACTAATTTCTTGGTGGGGTATTGGTTTAATCTTAGCTTACTTAAGCATTTAGGGGAGAGAAAAGAGTGTGTGCTACCACAGTATATAAGTGATTCAAATTGTTCATCTTCTTTGTTCATAGTGGTTTGGATGATTGCATATTGTTGCCGAGCTCTAGGGTTATCAATGGTGGCAAAAAGAGTAGCTCTTTCATCTTATTCATTCATCAAAGTTATCTCTCCCACTCCCCCTTTGCGTCGTCCTCTGTTTCTTCCTCCTCTTTGATTATTTCCTGGGCCTGTTTGAGACTAAGGAGTGGTTCCAACAGTAGCTCTGGGATTTTTCTCCTCGGGGCATCTGCTCCGGTAGTGCCCCATTCGATTGCATCCATAACATCTGGTATTTGGAAAAGTTTGTTCTATACTAGTTGCAGCTATTACTGCCCTTCGTTGATTTCCTTGGTTGAAATTTCCCCGAGCCCTTCCTCTAAACTTATTCTAGTTATGATAGTTCCTTGCAGGGGGGTTTCCTTCAGATGCAAGCGGTTTAGCTCTGAGAAGGGCATCTTGAATTGATATGGGTCTCATAGCTTCTAAGCGTGTACTTAAAGGTTTGTTAAGGCCCTAGCAGATGCGAGCAACCTATTGTTCCATTTTTGTTGGTGGGGCATAGCACCGTAAGGACACATATCTGGTGTATTATTCTTCTAAAGTAAGCCCTAACTGTCTGAGAGCGAAAAATTCATTCGTTCTTATAGTTTGATGAGCTGGAGGAAGATATCTCTCTTTCACTGCCTGTTCATTTTCTCCCAGGATGGACTAATGGAAGGAGTATCCCTAAAATGTTGTTTCACCAGAGTTTAGCATCTCCAGTGAGTCGAAACATTCCCAGCATTGCCTGATTTTTTGAAGCAGTCCCTACCGCCAGGAAATATTCATCCATGGCCTCGAGCCATGCTTCGGCATACCATTCTAAGTTGGGTCCCACTCCCTTAAAGGTCAGGAGTTGAACGTGTTTTAATAGTAGTTTCTTCTCGTGGGTGGGAGTGTAAAGGCTTTTTGCATTGCCCTGAGTTTTTAATTAATGAAAATCTTTTAGTGCTAAGGAGTAATTTGTTTTTTCATGAAAATTTCTAATCTATGTATATACTTTCATACTTAAATGAAAACAAAAATCCAACAATTTACCATAATCATTCCATTGTATTACTCAAAACATGTCATTATCATAAAACCATGGTATATACAAGAGTTAATACAATCACTGACTCCTACTATGTACAAGATGGACTCATACTATGTACAAGAGGGTAACACTCTATACCAAAATCTTCTTAACTACTGGTGGGTCTGACAGGGGATCAAAAAAATAACATTTTTTGGTCCTCTAAACTTAGGGCCTACCCTCATGGGTCTGATTCTACCTAGATATATAAATTTAGCTACCTGATCAAATACCCACTGATTCTGAGACACCTCTATCCCATCTATAGTAAAGTCTGATCCTAATCTTTAGTTTTGCTGAAAAAGAAAACTTCGATGGTTCGAAGAGTTTCTGCCCAATTGAGTCTCTTCAAGTTTAGTGCCAATTCCTCTATCCGTCTTGCATCAATCAGAAAAATCCTGCCAAACTGTGACTAGCTATTGAAAACATTCTTTTAGCAAACAGACATCTTTAGACTTAAGTCAAAGTACTGTCAATCTGAAGTAACTCTAACCAGCACTGGCTTGTCTCTCAAGACCACCTATACAGGGGTGAAAAACCGCACCCATTCCTTATTTATAAAAAACGGGGTAGAAAAAGTCATCACCCAAAATCCGACCGCCCATACGCCAATCGGTTACCCATACAATCGGGCAATTCCTCTAGGATAAAAATGATATCCTAAGTAATATCCACAAACACAGACAAGCACGGGGTAAAGACTCCACGTGCACTGAGGAAACCAACTCTTCCATGGATGATTCACCATCATTACTTATCACTTGGAGTAAAATATTCCAAGGAATCAGAGGTGTCTTGAAACAAGCTGTCTTAAGGATGATCAAACATTTCTTTCCTAAGTCAATCAGTCGTAGCCCAAACATTTGATTCCTTTTTACAATCAATGCTCGTTGGTTTCTTGGAAGCTACCTTCCGTTTTTGGCCAGTTATTCCTTCCTAGTTCTTATTTATGCAATGTTATTTTTATAAAATAACTTTATGCTATTTAAAGGCTTAAGTGAATAAATGGAAATCCACCTGAGACTGGTTAGCCATTTGCTGCTGTACTGGCGTCTGCAGACTCTCCTTCGTAAGACTACGACTAGGCCCAACCTCATGGTCATGGGTTGCTCTAGTCCTTTTGTGGGTTGTATCATCTTCATCGAATAGAGGATTTCCTCGGGTCCTTTTCGGAGCCATAGTGGTAGCCGTGGATTAATCAACTAGAGTTTTTTCTCTCTAGTGATTTTTGAGTAGAGTTCTCTCTAGGTGAGAGAGAAATGGTCAGGATTCCGAGTCTGAATTTTTTTGTGAAGAGGGTGGGTCTTTTTATAGGGTTTTAGGGCTCCTGGGTTGATTCTAGCAAGTTCTTTCACCTCAAGCTAGCCCCCCTGCTTCTGCTAGCGCCACCTGCTACTAAATCTAGCTTGGGCAAGTTCATCACTCCCCACACAACCCCCCAAATACCTTAAATCGATTTTTTGCTATTTTTTTTACTTTTAATGTTTAATTTTGGAAATATTTGAAATTTTATGTAAATATCTAGGAACTTTAAGATAAAAGTCTTTTGCAGTAATGATTACTAAAACCTTAAATTTTTATTTAGCTAACTCAATTCACAATGTAACCTTCCGGATCCCGTAACTTTACCAGTTTTTATCGGAATCCCTTTCTAAAAATTACTAACCATAGTAAAGTCATGATTATGATTCCAAAAATACCAATATTTGCCATTGTTGGATAATTTTACATTGTTTTCTTAACAACCGGATTAATTTGATTATGCTTTGTACAATCTCTAAGATTTTAGAAACTGGAAACCGTAGACCTTCCTTCCAAAAGGCACATAAGTACACCAACGTATCTTGCCCTAGAAAATATAGGGAAAAAGCTAACACATGAATACATGGGCAGCCAAACACTAAAAAGTTAAACTAAAAATGCATGAATGCACAAACATGTAGCCTAGACATGTATTCTTCAATACAAGCTTGCATGCCTCTACGCGGGGTTTTCAATGCAAGGTTGAATGCATGCATATAATCTTATGGAGCTTGAATGCATGCGCAAACATCATTCTTGAGACATAAGCATTCAAAACCTCAAATAATATCAAACTTTCTATGTAGATCAACTAAATGTATCAAAGTACATGGTACATACACAATTGGGGTGCCCAAAACCTTGGTTTAGTGTTATTATGGAGAACTCAAGATTTTCAAGAGTTTTTCCATGATAAAAAATTCAAGATAGAGTTCAAGCAACGAGATTCAATTGAGTTAGGGAGCCCAAAAAATACATAGTTTCTTGGTTTCAATATATAAAGTCATTTGTAGTTGTCAAACTGCACTAGAATAGCCCGAATTCCATGAAGGGAGCTTTGGAAGCCCAAAATTATGCTCTAATTCAGCATGTGCTCAAGTATGAAATTATGTTTATAGCTTGCCTGTGACTTGGAAACTTGTCTTTAAAGTACACTCCTTTGTTTTGTAACACTAAATGCTAGCACTTGGATTTTTATAAACATAAAAAGGGCCATCTCTACAAAAAGATATAAGAATTTTATGATTTTTTTGGCAAAACAGCTTGAAATTTTACTAAAATTTATGACGTAGAACTTACCAGCATTCTATCCATACGGATTGTATTTTGACATGGAGAAAAATCAAGTGTTCTCTTTCCCTCATGATCAACCTATGGTAGAAGCAAGGTATAAAAAAATTTCTTTCTAGCTTGACAAGTAAATTGCCAAAACTTGGAAGGAAAACAGGACACTTGTGTCGAATTACAGAACTAGTGTTAATAGTGGGAAAGAGGTAGAACTTGGAAGGGTAGAGAGAGAGAGAGAGAGAGAGAGAGAGATTAAATGAATTTTATATTTGCAAAAAAAAACAATAAGACATTCGGTAAGTATAAACATATAATTTCAAAACAATCTAATTTCTAGTTTCTCAACCATAGATCGTGTCAAATTGGCAACAAAGTGAGAGATCACTCAACCACTACACAATCATGAAAACCATGATCAATTGCATCAAAATTGACTCTCACATATGTGTAAAACAACTCTACAAGAGATCCACAATCTGCAAGCATAAACAACATAACTAAACCAAGTTAGCCAAGTCTGAGCCAAACAACTCAATCAAGCGTAAAGCGCATAACCATATGCACAAGTAGCGAGCAGACAGTGCTCAAAACACATCCCAAATAGGCTTGCAAAGATCTGCCATAAAACTTGTCAAAGTGAGAGTAAAAAACTCGATCACGAAACTACCATAGAGTATACCGCGGATACGCATAAAACATGGCAAGGATCTGTGGAAAATCTTGTAGAGTTTCCTTTGAAAACTGAGTAAAAACTGAAAAGCTCTCATCAAAACCACATGAGAACTAGCACTCAGTCTCAATAAATAGATCCACAAATGGTATACATGCACTACAAAAAGCCTGGAAATTTGGCTCTACCTATCCAAAAACATTGTAAACCTATGAACGTGGTACCTGCAAGCTATACCTAGCTTAAGTTGCATTTGCAAATGCATACATAGCTTAAACTCCACAAAACTGCGCTAAAATCACTCTTTAGAATACCCCACTTAGTCATACATGAGTTTGCACTGCAAGAAAGCCTACAACTTGTGACCAAAATTGCCTGGAATTTGGCATACCTCATCGATCACAAAACACGTAAATAAAAAATCAAACACATATCACAAGCAACCAATAACCTGTGGTTGAAATTGTCCTCCAAGAGCCGCACTCACAGGAAAAACTGCTCCAAAATGGGCCGTTGGAGCCTCTATGTGTTGGTATGTGCTGTCGAAGCAAGAAAATAAGGAACCATCGAAGCCAAAACATCGTCAAGAGAGGGGGAGGGGGGAGAGGGGACATTGTAGATGCGGGGCTAGAGAAGAGACAAGGCCGCTCTCTTTTTCTCGCATGCTATTAAAGTAGAACAAAATGCTTGATGTCGACTTCTACCGTCAAACAAAAGTATGCTAGTTGAATAGCCACCAAATCGGTGTGAAAACCAATGTTGAGTTCGATGTGGAGCCGTAGAGAAGAATGCCTAAAATTGATGGCAAGAAGAAGCAAAGCCATCTCGGAGAAAGTCTCTCAACCCGGATATCGTAGTTCTCCAATGCCAAGAGCTGCCACGAATCACTGATGTCAAGCCAAGGTGAAGCAAAACAGCCGAATCCTCAAGACGAGGTCGGTGCCACCTCCCACCGTCAAACAGGAGTGTACACATGTGTATGCAAGATAGAGTGTACATCTACAATGCGGTTAAATTGCCGAGTTACCCTCTTGCCCGAAGCAGGAACTTGTGATGCGTGGCATACTTCTAGAACTCGGCGAGTAACTATGGTAAGAAGCTTCACGTAACTCGCCAAGTGAGGTGGTCATGCCACAAAGGCAAGAGGTTATTTCCACGTACATGCAACACAACATTGCCACATAACTCATTGAGTAACGTGGTTATGCCAACAAAGGCAAGCCATGTAACTCGGTGAGTTACGTGGCAAAGCCTACTAGATTGTCACATAGGCAGGCCATGTAACTCGGCGAGTTACATGGATGCCTTCCTAAAAAAATCTCAACAAAGACATGACATACACGCCGGATGTCCACATAACTCAGTGTGTTACGTGGTCACCACGTAATTCGGCAAGCTACATGGACATGTCCCCAAACATTTGCATGCCACGAAAATTGGTGAGATATGTTGTCGTAGTGCGCGTCTCTCGAGGGTCGATCAGGAATGCGCCAGGCTTCTGGCTCTAGACAGAGAAAGAGACAAGGTGAAAGCCGAGGGAAATCAATGCGGTTAAGGCCAATTTAGATTAAATAATACGATATAGTAATGCTTAGAGAGAATTGCACGAGAATATCACAGATCAAATCAGAGTTAATGGCTAAAATTCAACTTAGAATAAATATTAACACTTAATTGAGGCTAGAAATTAGAAGATGTTTCCATTAATCAGATATCTGGAACTCTTGATACAAATCAATTGCATACGCCAACCTTGGGATGCCTGTTGATTTGAAGTCTGCTATTCAAATAACCCAAACCCGATGGAAACAATCCACGATCTTCCAGATAAACATCATCCTACTTTGCCCTTCTCATACTTCTTTATCCTCGTTATCCCTCTGCCTTATGAGCTCAAGAGATATTTTGAAACCTTTGTTTCTTTCACCTCCTTGCTCCCCTTTGTTTTATCAAGCTCCTCAAAAGGAGAGAGAGAGAGAAGGAGAGAGAGAGAGAGAGAGAGAGAGAGAGAGAGAGAGAGAGAGAGAGAGAGAGAGAGAGAGAGAGAGAGAGAGAGCCCTTATTCTTTCCCATTCTCTTCACCTGCCCTCCTATCCTCCACTGCTTGCCTTTTCCTAAAAAACACACCACACTCATATATATATATATAAAACCGCCCCCCCTTGGGTGTGTACCCCCGCTTTTCCCTATTTTTTGGACCCTTCTCATGTGAGCCACCCCTTTTTAAAAATCTATTCTTAGCTTTCCTTAAGCTCCATGGCTCAATACTTGTATAGTGGTATTGGTAATACTGGTATTGGTAATACTGGGACTAGTAATACTGGTACTAGTAATACCGGTACTGGTAATACAGGGACTGGTAATACTGGCGGCTAACCCGACACAAATCTAGCCCCGACAAAACTTCAATTGATGATAACTTGGCATCCAAATCCGAGATTGTGGATTCAAAAAGACCAATAGGCTCCTTCAACATCCAAATCTAGAGCCCATCTTGGTCTAGAAACCCACATAAAGCATACATCTCTGATATTTTTCTAACATAACAATTGTTATTGTCGTTCATAAGTTTGGAAAAAACCTAGGATATGTATGCATATTTGCATCTGTCACCCCTTACCTGCAAAGAAAGATGACATCCACCCCCCTCTAAACTTGCACATCCTCTGATATGTGCCAATCTTTAGACTTTCTCAAAGGCGACATCATCATGAGAAGAATCACCTTCATCATTGAGATCTCTATCTTCAGACACATTGAAGTCTCCATCTTCAATTTGAAGCTCTGCATCCCTTTTCTTAGACATTTTGACACATTTTCCTACAATTGGAACCTTTAACTCTGTACCGTCCATTTCACATACCTTGTAAGTAGCATTAGGAAAAGCATGTTTGACCACATAAGGACCAAACCACCGCTTAACCATTTGCGCATAGCTGTGTACTGATTATCTAAATTTCTATCATAAACAAAAACCCAATCCCCTTCTTGAATAGCACTCAGTCTCCGTCTGTGTTGTTTGTCAAAAGCATCCTTGTTCTTTAAACGAGCATCTCTCATTTTTTCCCTTGCAGTCTCCACATCCTCATTTCTCCTTTCTAGTTGTTGAATCCTCAAAGCAAGTAGATCTTTTTTGCTCATCTCTGTATCCCAAGGCAATATACTCTATGTAGCTACTGTCTCCTCAAGAGGCATAACAGGTTTTTGACCATACATCAACTCTGACGGCATGAACCCTGTAACAGTATTGTGTGTGGTACGGTCAACCCATACAGCATATGGTAGCAATCGAGGCCAACCACCTATATTTCCTTTGCATGCTTTAGCCAATGCCTTGATAATGGGGGGATGTCCCCTCTCAATTTTACCATTTCCTTCCGGGTTATATGCCGTTGTGAGAAATAACTTAATACCTAGACGAGCAAAAAATTCTCTTGCCTCATCAGCATCAAGTTCTCCTCTATCCGCAATAATTTTTCCAAAACATCCATAACTACATATTACATCTTCAAGTAAAAACTTGGATACCGCACTTGTAGCTTTGGTTCGCAAAGACCTCCCTTCAACCTGGTTTGTCAAATCTTCCCTTGCAAGCACAATATACCTCATTTTCCATAATCTTGTAGGCAGTGTAATCAAATCGACTACCCATTTGAAATGCATACACACTGAATATGTTGGATGTAACCCATCATGGTGCTTTACATTTGAGTACATTTGACACACATTACAAGTTTCAACAAAGTGTACCACATCTTTATACATTCCCTTCCACCAATATCGATATTTGATTTTAGTAAAAGTGGCCCAAACTCCCCTATGACCTACCCGTAATGACTCGTGGAATTCTTTAAGTAGTTGGATTTGTGTTACCCTATCACAAACCACTCTTTGAGGGGTTCTTTGCTTCTTTGGATGTTTCCATAAAAGCCCATCCTGTAAGAAATATCCATAAGCCTTCTTACAAATTCACTTAAACTCTTGTTCAGTCCAGTCTTCCTGCTTCTCCAGTGTACTCAAATATTTCCCAATCAGCAACCATTAGCCTTCATATTTATCTTCTGCAAAATATTGTAATGCAAAAACCATGATTTTACATTCTACATGCAGTTTTGAAGAGGTAAAGAACCTGAAGCCCACGTCTTCATTTTCAAAAATCATCATAGTTCCTCATCCTCATATCTGGCCCTGGAAAAAATATCAGCTACCGGATGATTATCCTTACCTTCAATGTGATGAAACATATTGTGGATCCTAATTGCCCATACCATATCAGATGGCTATTGCAAGGATAGAAGAATAGTTCTCATCCCCGCCCGTACAAATTCTTGTGTCCATCCAATATGGTTTTGGTGGTCTTAAACCATACTTTGCGTAGGGTTTAGGGTTTATGGTTTAAAGTTTAGGGTTTAGGGTTTAGGGTTTAGGGTTTAGGGTTTAGGGTTAGTGTTTAGGGTATATGGTTAGAGTTTAGAGATAAGTATTTAGGTCCAGAGTTCAAGGTTAAAGGTATTGGGTTTATGGTTTAGGGATTACAGTTCTGGGTTCAAGGTTTAGGGTTTACAATGCATAGTATGGATTGAGACTGTTCAAACCATATTGGATGGCAATGAGACTTTGCACCGGTGAGAGTGGGTACCATTTTCCTACCCATAAAAATTTTCTCAGTCATTTGATATGGTTTGGGTAATCAAGGTCCATACTATGCGCTAAAATGGACCATATGGCTCATACGATCTATTTTAGCGCATAGTATGATTCTTGATCACCCAAACTACATTGGATGGCCAAGAGAGTTTTCATGGGTGGGGGTGAGAACCATTATCCCACCCCTAGAAATTTTCACAACCATCCAAATTGGTATAGGCGTTCAAGGCCCATACTATGTGCTAAAATGGGTCATATGAGCCATACGGTCTGTTTTAGCGCATAGTATGGTTCAAGACTGCCCAAACCATATTGGATGACCATTAGACTTTTCATGGGTGTAGGTAAGCATAATTATCTAACCCCTATAAGGTTTCAAAACCATCCAATATGGTATGATTTGTCACAGCTCATACTATGTGCTAAAATGGCTCGTACGAGCTCCGTGGCTCATTTTAGCACATAGTATGGTTTGGGATCCCACAAACTATATCCGGTGAATAAAAGACTTTGTACGGGTGGGGATGAGTGCCATTTCTCTACACATGAATCTTCACAAACATCTGATATGGTGTAGTTGGTCAAGTCCCTTATGCGCTAAAATGGGCTATATGAGAGATATGACCCATTTTAGTGCATAGTATGGGTCGGGACTGCCCAAACCATATTGGATGGATTTGAAAATTTTCATGGTGGGGATTGAGCACAAATTACCCATGTGTGCAAATTTTCACATCCATACAGTATGGTGTAGGTCATCAAGGCCCAAACTATACGTTAAAAATGGCTTGTAATGGCTCATACGACCCATTTTAGGGCATAGTATGAGTCGGGACCACCCAAACCATATGGGATGACCATAAGAATTTTCACGTGTCAAGGTGAGAACCATTTCACCATCCTTGCAAAGTTTCACATGGATCAAGTATGGTTTGGGCGATAAAGACCCATACTATGTGCTAAAATGGTTCATATGGCTCATATGTCCAATTTTAGCATATATTATGTACCGGGACCTCCCAAACGATATCGGATGGCCACAAGAATTTTCATCGGCGGAGGTGAGAACTATATATCAACCTTTTCAAAGTTTTGTAGCCATCAAAACTACTATAGGTGGTCAAGGCCCATAATATGTGGTAAACTGGATCGTATGGCTTGTACGATCCATTTTAGCGTATAGTATGGTTTGGAACCACCCAGACCATATCGAATGGCCACGTGACTTTGCACAGGTGGGTTTCAACTCTATTTCTACACCCTTGCAAATTATTGTGGCCATCCTTCTAGTTATAATAGAGGTGGCCCCGTTGACGCTACCGGCCCCGTCATGGTGTCATTGGCGTTGTCTGCTTCGTTCTTCAAGCGGCCTTCGGCCCTCGTTGACACACCCCTTGTGTTGGATCACCCATCCTTCTACATTGTCCCATTGTTGCACCCATGCATGGCCCTTCATCATCACCGATGCTATTGGCCCCATCACAATGAAGTTAGTGGTGGCATCATTCGCTACATCCTTCAAACACTCTTTGATCCTTGCATGGCTCACACGTCAAACCATGCGGCCCCATCACCCTTGACATTGTCATGAATTTTTTGGATGAGAATAAAGTCACTAATTCATGCCAAAAAATATTGCCCATTAGCCTCATGTATATATATGTACATAGCCCTGCAAGTTTTGGAAGTGACCCTCTAAAACTTCATGTACAAAGGTGTGTTTTTTTTAGGCTTGGGTACTTATTTTTTGAGTTTTTGAGTCTCCAAAACATGTTTTAATAATTATTCTCAGCCGTTCTTTATAGCTTGTGAATCGAAATTATACATCATGACTTATGGGCATCCGAAGTGGGCAGCCTCAACTTAGAAGGTGATTGCGGGTGCATGCGACAAGGGCAACTGGGCCAACTCTACAATTGGAATTAGAAATGATGAGTTTTAAGAATTCTAGATGTAGTTGAGATGATAGGCTTCAAGCCGTGTGTTACGGTGATCGAAGCAACAAGTTATGCTTGGGGGAAGTTTGTCCAAGAAGCCCTCCTACCTTGGGGGAAATCTAGAAATTTGTGGGCACAAGGGGTTTGGGAGGATTGAGGAGGAGGTTGCCATGTGGTGGATGGATTATCCCACATGGGAAGGAAAAAGTGGAAGGTGGGGGGTATATAGCCTAAAGGGGGAGCCCATTATGGGTGTATCACTTGGTGAGAGGCTCTCAAGGCTTGCCATGGAGGGGCTCGTGGGCTCATGGGGAAGAGGGGTTGCATTTTGGAAGTTCACACTCAGATGGACAGGCGCCTGGCACAATTTTTTTGGTCCCCAACCACTTGGTCCCACCCAATTCCTTGGTCAAAGGGTCACCGACATCTCATTTTTTGCCCAAAAAAGGCCTAGAAGGAGCCAATTAAAATACGCCTTTAGAGAGCCTTGTCGGCTAAGAAGAGAGAGAAAATTCTTGGCGATAAAACATAAGGAAGCCCCCATTTTAATAGCTGCACAACTTCTAGAGAGCTCATTTTGGAGCAAGAAAGAGTACACCTCCATATTCGAGTGGCCGTAACTCTTTCATCTCTCATCTGTGTTTTGCATATGGATACTCTACGGACATCTCCTCAAGACGAGATTTGTCATGATGTCCTTGGTATTTTCTAAGTTTGAGTGTGTTTAATGCTTGAAATGTTTTTCATAAATATCTACATGTGTTTATCACAGGTGTTTTTGGTCGTGCAATAGTTGTTCCTTCCGACAACGGTGTGACTCGTGCAAGGCTATAGAGGCACTTTTTTTTCTTGTCGTTTGCAAACTGACACCATTTTGGTTTCCCACATGGAGCATCAAGTGCTCCTATGCTCCAAATTCCTGTGAAATATGTCTATTTTATAGGCAAAAAATGTAAAAGGGATGTGGGTCCTTGTGGACAACCGCCTATGTATGTGCAAATTGTGGACAACACTTGAGATGGTCATATAATTGGATTGCACCCTTTGGAGGGTTGTGAGGTTTTGTGAAGCCAAGAAATAGGGACCAGGTTACCCAGTGTGAGGTGGATTAGGTACTCAAGTGATCCATCGACATCTCTTGAGCTTTCGATGTCACATGTAAGTGTTTTTGTGGCAATCAAACATGGTGGAGGAGTTCCCACGGCTTCATGGATTGCCTAATGAGAATGCACAAACTTTTATTGAAAATTGAAAGTCAATTTCTTACTGTGAAATATACTAGACCAAGACATATTGTTGCGACTGCTGCAATACAGTTTACAGGATGAGGCAAAAGTTTGGTTACACAATCATGAAGAGTTGGTGCAGGCACAAACCCCAGGGTTGTTTTGGACTACAATCATGTGAAGCAATATTTTCTGGCATAGTACATATCCATTAAAGTACTTTATGAAGTTTGGCATGAAATTTTGGGGTACACTCAAAAGGGTAATCGGAGTGTAATGATTTTTTCATGCAGTTCACCCGTTTAATGGATAAATGGGTGGGAGCTTTGGGAAATGAAATCACTTCGTCCATGTTAAAGAAAGACCGTTTTGTTGAAAATTTAAAAGAAAGTTTGAAGTTCAAAGTGGAGCTAAAAAGGCGCGCTACCTTCGAGAAAGAAGTCACTATCGCCAGGGAGAAAGAATGGAAGGTTCAAAGACATAATAAGTATGGGAAAGCGGTCCCTGTGCAAAATAATGGTGGCCAAAAGGAGAAAAATCGAGCAGAGACTGGAGCTCAACCTGCTCAAAGGGTTGCTAATACTGAACAGTTACAACAAAATATGCAAGATATAATAACCATGTTGTAGGAATTGTGACTCGGTGTTCTTGGAGGTGGAGGTGGCCGTGGTTGCTATCGTGGTAGAAGGAATGGCCCAAGCATGTGAAGCTCAGCCTAATGCGAATGAGGGTCATTGGACAAGGTGTTTTGGAGCCGCAGAGGAGGGTCATCCCTACCTATTATAATTGCGGTGAACTTGGTCTTATTAACACTTATTGTTCAAAGCCAACAAGGATGGGAGGTGATATGTTTCCACTTCCTCAATAGATTCCTAACAGAGCTAATAATTATGCATTATATACACGAGGAGATCAAGGTATTGAATAGGAAAATCAGGCCTCAACCTCTGGTGGTCATGTGGTATTGTGCAGGTTGAAAGGAAAGAAGCAGATATGCTACCCGTAGGCAAAAGTGAGAGGGAAGGCTATGCCGCTCCACGTCCTAGCAAAAATAAAGGGAAAGAGAAAGAGGATCAAGACGTGAAAGCCAAGAGGAAGAGAAGACCTCGTAGACGGTTTGAAGTAGTGGATTTACCATTGCGAAAATACCAAACAACTTATAGTTTAAAGGAAGACCCGATTGGGAGGAAAGTAGATTGTACTTTTGGACAACTGATGAATATGGTGCCCAAACTCAAGAGGTAGTGGAAGTCATTAGTGAATAAAAGCATGGACAAGTGAGACTGTTGTTTATGGGAGAATTACCCGATATTTGTCATGTGGTGAATGCTTGGCACAAAGGTGTGGGCATGGGAGAGGCCTACATTGATGGAGGTGCTCAAGTTTGTGTGATCACACAGTCATGTGTTGAGAGATTGGGTCTCACTACATGCGGAAGCTCTAGGTTTTGGATTTGACTAGCAAACCATGTTAAAGTGAAGTGTTTGGGGATGATTAAGAATTTTGAAGTTGAAGTCTTTAACGTGAAGGTTATAGTAAACTTTCATGTTATGCCAGCTAGCCTGGGATCTTTTCCTCTCATTTTGGAACGACCTTGACGACCTTGGTTGAGAGCTATTGGTGTTGTGCAAGATTAGGGCAAGGGCACAATATATGTGTAGTATGGCAAAAAGGGTGAAAAGAGGGTGTTTGATATGACTACCAAGCAACCTATGGCATTAGAAGATGTGAGTGAGAATGATGAATCCAAAGTTACCAGTGAAAGTTTTGAAGATTTAGAAAGTAGCTCTGCTTCCAGCTCTAGCGATGAGGGTGAAAAGTCATTCTTGTTGTTGGACGAGGAGAAGAGGGAAGTGGGTGAAAGGTTGCAAGTGTTAGGGAATATAAATCCTTGAAGCCATTTAGAGCAACTTGAAGCTAGAGTTGATGAAACCTAAATAGGAATTGCCAATGAAGAGAGAGTTGATTCAAAATATGTTGAGTATTGATTTGATGCAAGGAGAAAGAAGGGAATACTTAAAATTGTTGGATAGGTTTCCAGATCTTTTCATCACTTCATAATAGTAAATAAGGGGTTTTGTTGGGGACCGTGTGAAGATTGAACTAGTTGAAGGGAAAAGCCAATACAACAGAAATTAAGAAGGATGGGTAAGGAGTAGATGAATGCTTTGAAGGAAGAAGTGGATAAACATTTGGATGCAGGGTTCATTGTCCCAGTTGATAATGTTAAATGTGTGAGCCTTGCAATGGTCACTCCAAAGAAAGATGGGCGTTGGAGAGTTTGTGTTGATTACAAACCATTAAATGCAGTGACCAAGAAAGATCCTTACCCTTTGCCCTTCATTGATCAACTTTTAGATGTAGTGGATGGATTTGAAAGATACAGTGTCTATGATGGTTATTTAGGATATTTTCAGCTTATTCTTGCTCTTGAAGACTGGAAAAAGACTACTTTTATCACCCCATGGGGTTGTTTTTGCTTTTGCTACCTTCCTTTTGGGTTGACAAGCGGGCTTGGAGATTTTGAAAGTAAAGTGGATTGGGTCCTTACCTTGTTCCTTGGGAAGTTTGTCAAATGAGTCATAGATGATTTCTGTGAATACAGCTCAAGGAAAGAGCATGTTCAAAATCTTGAAATGACTTTTGCAAGGTATGATCATGAATGCGGGGGTCAGCTGAACCCTAAAAAATATCATTTGGCATAGCCAAGCGTAAAACTTCTTGGACATGTGATTTCAAAAAATGGGATTGAAGCGGATCCAGAGAAGTGGAGGCTTTGTTGCTGTTGATAGCCATTTTTTGGCTCTCTGTAATTACTATAGTGAACCACCTGACCCAAGAAAAATCACCTTAACACCACCTTTTCATTGTACATAGGCGTGTGTGTGTTAGGGATTTTTTTCTCGTATTCTATCTAAAATTCTTTTCTAGCTTATAGTTAGCTAGGAGAGTCAAAAAAAGAAGTGGATCTATACTATGGAGTTTTTGTGTATATAATCTATTTTTATCCAAGGGCCTATGTAAAAAAACATTCTCACGCATTTCATTTATTTTTATAATTATCTTTAATTAATTACGTAAATACTTGCAATTAGGTGTGTGTTTTATCAAACCAAAAATTCATGCCATGCATCCTTACCCTTCATCATCCTTCTTGTATATAATCCAATGTAATAAATAAAATTTCTCCACGTGAGAAAGATTCATATTTTACTATCTTATAAGTATGACTTATATCCCCGCCATCACTTATTATCACTCAAATCTCTTCACGTTTCACATACTTTTCTTTATCCCCACAAATAATAACAAGGGAGGGTTCTCTCATTTGACTCTATCATGATACTCGTGTCTTCTACTTTTTAGCTTTTTATTTTTTATTTTTATTATACTCTGGTTAGCTTAATTTATTTATATACTACTTTGTTTCTTTTCATCACCTACATATCATGTATTTGTGAAAAATCCGTTTCCACATGGGGATATTAATTTATTAGCACTTGGTACCAAAACAAGACACTTTAAGTGTCCTTTTTTAACAAATTTAAATTAAATGCTACTTGCATTAGATGGTTTATTTAAGAGAACCCTCTTGATCTCCTTAAGTATGTTAGCTAGAGGGTCTTTAAAAAACATAACCTTGCATTTTAGAATCTATTATGATCAAGAACTATACTCATCAAGTTGACCCTCGTAAGATAGCGATCGACGCTTTGAATAAATCACCTTTATAAGCTAAAGAAAAAATGAAGCGACCTTGTAGAAAATTATAGGTGACTCTTCCACAATTTTGCTATAGATAATTGAAAGTTTCATGTGCAAAAAAATTGACTTTGGAGTATATAAAATAATGGAAAGTTCCATGTGTTTGCTATGCCCATTTCAAGTATATTATTTTATACAAAGAAAAATATGTTTCTGATGTATTTGTAAGTTTTAGAAAGTGATACATTGCTTGTCCTTTCCATTGAGCACTCAAGGTGGAAAGTAGAAGGGTTTTGGTATGAAGCAATTATTGGATCATTTTAAATATTCAAAACTGCATAAGAGAAAACTTTCATATTTTCATTCTTGAGACATAAGCATTCAAAACCCCAAATAATATCAAAATTTCCATGTATCAACTAAATGTATCAAAGTACATGGTACATACACAACTGAGGTGCCTAAAACCTTGGTTTCAATGTTATTATGGAGAACTCAAAATTTTCAAGAGTTTTTGTACGATAAAGAATTCAAGATAGAGTTCAAGCAATGAGATTTAACTGAGTTAGGGAGCCCAAAGAATACGTAGTTTCTTGGTTTAAACATATAAAGTCATTTGTAGTTGTCAAATTGCACTAGAATAGTATCAATTTCATGAGGGGACCTTTGGAAGACCAAAATTATGCTCTTATTCAACACATGCTCAAGTATAAAATTATGCCTATAGCTTGCATGTGACTTGAAAACTTATCTTTGAAGTGAATTCCATTGTTTTGTAACACTAAGTGCTAACACTTGGCTTGTATAAACATAAAAAAGGCCATCTCTACAAAAAGATATAATCATTTTATGAATTTTTTGGCAAAATAGCTTGAAATTTCACTAAAATTTATGTCTCAAAGCTTACCAAAATTTTCTCCATACAGATTGTATTTTGATATGGAGAAAAATTTAGTGTTTTCTTTCCCTTATAACCAATCTATGGTAGAAGAAAGGTGTTAAAAACTTCTTTTTAGCTTGACAAATAAATTGCCAAAACTTGGTAGAAAAACAGGATACTTTAGTGTCTCAGGACACAAGAGTCTAATTACAGAACTAGTGTTAGTAGTCCTTTATCACTCTCCTAGGCATGAGGGGTTACCCTCTTGAAGGCTAAAGGGAATCAAAACAAAGAAGGGACCCAATCAATAACTTCTTTGGGTAGAAAACACATGTTTTTGCTAATCTTTTAAAAATTCGTTCTGATCCGATTTTGAAGAAGTGTTCAACATAAAAAAAGTTGACACGTGATTCTAAAATTGTGTTCAAAGTTTCTTAGAGTTTGTTGAATTTATTTTCATATTGTTTCTGGATTTTTATGGGCTTCAATCTACCTACCTCCCACACTCAATTAGGGCTAGGTTCCTTTCTACCTTTTCCACACTTCCACAGATACTTACACACTCAATCTTCTCCTCCATCACCAACACCTAAACCTTTCATGCCTCATTTCATCTTCCTCACCATTTCCATCTCTCCCTTATTCCATAGCTCAAAATTATCATCTCTACACACATATAGCTCCATTTTTCTCTCTAGAATCAAATTCATATTACCATAATCTCCTCATCCTTTCACAAAATAGAAACAAATCAGCAAAAAACAAAGCTCAAGCTCTACAAAAGGAGGAGTTTGATCATGGAAAAATTAACTTTTTCATGGTCACAAGAACTATACCGACAGAGTTCTACAACC
Organism: Adiantum capillus-veneris; assembly: GCF_014529385.1. Taxonomy (NCBI): domain Eukaryota; kingdom Viridiplantae; phylum Streptophyta; class Polypodiopsida; order Polypodiales; family Pteridaceae; genus Adiantum; species Adiantum capillus-veneris. The sequence goes on along the minus strand of NC_140948.1, from coordinate 133,649,728 downwards.
GCTTCATTCACTGGAGGAGATAGGTGGAAAATTCCCTTTCCATCTTGTGGTTTCCATCAAATTGTGTATATTCTCATCCTTCTCTTACTTTTTATCATTGGATAAATCATGTAATGCACCTTGAGTGCATATGCCATGTAATTTTACCCCATCCTACTACTAACTACAAACTACTAACACCAATGACTAACCCTTCTTGTACATTTCACCCTCTACTATCTACTAGAGTAGGCACCTCCAAGTTACTCACCTCTTCTCTCCTTTTACTCTCAGTAATTCTCTCCTCTTGAGCCCGCATCAATGTGACTCAAGAGACAAAAGAGCCACACTCTCATAAGAACATATAAAAAATTTCATAAACATGGCTTTCTATGTAAATGTTGATCATGAGATAATCCTAATAAGGGCTCTCCTCATCTATAAATAGAGCCCTTTTCCCTTTGTAAAAGGCATGTTCTCTATACTATTTATCACTACTTTGAGTATACCATTCTCCATCTTAGTTGTAGGGAGAGAGAGTGAGCTCTCTATACACCCTTACTTGTGGTGTATAGGAAAGCTTCTTTGAGCTAGATGTAACATTGCAAGGGCCCGTGAGTGATTTGTAACTTCCAATCAAAGTTGTACCTACTCTTTCACATCAATTGAATAAATAAGTTGGATGCAACCGCGGTTCAAAACTCTCTTGAGTCTCTCCAATTCACACTTGGAAACCTCATCTCGTTTAGTTAAGAGGTGACGTGTTTTCATTTTGAGATTCTTGTGGAGTATTTTCTTGTATGTGACTTAAGAGCTCCTGTGTTTGTTTTGTACCCTTCCTTCTCGCTTGTATTGCTCAGGAATTATCCTCTTTGATGTCCTAGTTTTCTCTCTAGTAGGTGGTGCCCTTCACTTGTTGTTGTTTGTGGGTTTGTTGTGGTTTCCCAGCCCTAATTGAGCAGCACGGAGCCTTGAGGGGTGTTTAGAGTTCACCTCTCTTGTTTCTCACCCCGGACCGCCTTAATTTTGGTGTCCCCATTGAGGACGGCTTGTGCATGTTTTTGTGTAGATTCAACCTTTAGAATAGTCAAGTAGTTTGCATGAATGAGCAGTGTTTGTATGATCCTTTCATCCCCATTGCAAGGCAAAAGATACACATAATTGCTAGTACTAAGTTGCAATTTCAATGTGTAATTTGTAGGATTTTAGGTCCTCTTAGGTTGGCAGAGATAAACACTTCGGTCAATCCTTTTATTTTGCCTCTCATTAGGTATGATATTAGCTTAGACGTTTATATTTCTGCGTATCAACCTCCAAGAGTTCCCCCTTGGACATGGTATGGCTCCATACAATGTGTTGGAAGACATGAGAGGTAAGGGCCCTGATAGCTCATGGCCTCGTTTTCTTGCATTATGTCCACAAGTTAGGAGGGATTTAACAATTGCAGTTAGCATTAGGAGAAAAGGTAAAAGAGAGTGTGTTTGTTGTAAAAACTGCACAAGCTGAAATGAATAAGGATATTACACATGTGCTAGATTTTTACATCAAAGGGAGGTTGGTTAGGAAAGGTCTAGTGGATAGGGGTGCACAAATTTGCATCATGATAGAGGAACTCATGCAAATACTAGGCATGCACATCCATGAGACACCTAAAAATCAAATTCAATATGGCAAACAATAGCAAGGCTAGATGTGTAGACATTTGTAAAAGTGTTTTTGTGGAGGCCTTTTGCTTTAATAAGGCAGTGGATTTTTATGTTATGTCAACCAAGGGAAGTGCATATCTATTTATCCTAGGAAGATCATGGAAAATGAAATTGCGAGCTTTGCAGGATTGGGAAAATGAAAATTTGATCTGCAGGAATGACAATTATAAGAAGGTTGTCTTTGAAATGAAGGAGCAACATCAAGAGGAGACCCATGAAGAATCATCGCAAAGTGAGACAAAGGAAGATTGGACTGATATCACTTCAAAAGAAGAAGGTAGCGGTACCACTACAGAAGAGGAGTCTTCCATTGAAGTCATGAGGATAAGGTTTAAGCCAAGAAACCAAGAAACCTCTTGCCCAATCTTGGAGGAGGTAGGTCCTCAAGAGAACCAAGGTGTGCAAGACGAAGGGATGCTAGAAGGTATGCTATCAACCACACTTACAAAGTAAGAAAGAGGGGAGTTCAAATGTGTGCTAAGAAATTTTCCTAAGCTTTTTGCTAAAGACTACATCGATGTGCGTGGAGTAGACGATGTTCAACACAAGATCGAGCTAAAGGCCATACCTAAGGCTCAAAAGCTACAAAGGCTAGGAGTCATCAAGGAGCAGGCTTTACTCAAGGAGGTAAGAAAGCTTCTAGCAACAGGTTTCATTTATCCAATGGACCGTTATTTTCACTCCTAAAAAGAACGGCAAGTGGAGGGTGTGTGTGGATTATTGTCCACTAAATGAGGCAAAAAAAAGAGATCACTTTCCCCTCCCATTTTAGGATGAGATACTAAATGAGGTAGCTGGTCATGAGAAGTACACTGTGTGCAATGGCTACTTAGGTTACTTTCAAATGGGTATCACATCATTGGAGGATCAGTTAAAGACAACCTATATCACTCCTTGGGGTTGTTATGGTTTTAGAGTCATGCCATTTGGCCTGAAAAATGCTCCTCCAACTTTCCAATGCTTCATGAACATGGTGTTTCAAGCATTCTTTGGAAAGTCCATTAGGGTTTCTATTGATTGTTTTTGCATTTATAGCTCAAAATCAATGCATCTACAAAAGGTAGTAGAGGGTTTGAAGAAACTCTATGACATGGGAGGTCAACTCAACCCCAACAAGTGCCACATAGGTGAGGATGAAGTGATCTTGCTTGGTCATAAAGTTTCTTACAAATTCATCGAAGTGGATCCTTCAAAGGCAAAGGCTCTTATTGAGTTACCATCACTCAAGAGTCTTAAGGAGGTCATCTCATTCATTCAAAAGGTTAAGTATATGTCACGCTTCATTCGCTTAGCCTCGGAGTTACTTCACCCCTTGCAAAAATTGACACAACAAGTCGAGTTTGTTTGGTCTGATGAGCTTGAAGAATGTTTTTGTAACATTAAAGTCATTTTGTCAGACCTACCAACACTCATGCCTCCTTGTAGGGAGTACACATTCTTTGTTAGCTCTAGTGTTGGAAAGGAAACAATTGGTGCAGTTTTATTACAACAAGATCCCCATAGCACCAGGATGCGACCCATCTACTTTGCTAGTAGGGTCATGAATGCTTTGGAGTAAGGCTACATGGAGGCAGAACTCATGATGCTTTCTCTCATGTTTGCGGTGAGAAAGTCTAGATCCTACTTGCTACCAAAACATTTTATAATTCTCACTACAAAAAATTTGTTCCCCTGGGTGTCATCTCAAATGAATCTTAGTACCAAGATCTCAAAGTGCATTATGGAGTTGCAAGAGTTCCAATACTCTTTCAAGGTATAAGATAGTGTGCATGCACAATTGGCGGGGATTTTGTCGTATAGGGTACATGAGAAGGAGATTAAGGTGCCTGAAGTAAAGACCCTACCATTGCCACCACCAAAAATTATTCCTAATCCTTGACCTTGTTCTTTGATGGAGCTTCTTGACGAGGCACAGGAAAAGTAGGGGGAGGGTTAGTGTTGCTCAACTCAAGTTGAGAGGTGTTCATGAAAGAGAAGATCAATCTACCAAGTTCAACTAGCAACAATGAAGTTGAACATGACACACTACTTCATGGTTTAAAGATGTGCATTGGCTGAGGTATACGACGTCTCATGGTAAAGGGGGATGCACTTCTCATTGTGAAGAAAATTTTAGGCATTTGGGCATGCAAAAATGAAAGCCTAAAGAAAAAAGGTCACTCTTGTAGGTTGTTTAGTCAATTTGAAGAAGTGCAATCATATCATATTCCTAGGAAACAAAATGAAGATGTTGATTTACTTGCACAACAAGTAGTTACATGTGTTGAGAAAGAAGTGCAGGTCATCATGGTGGCAGTAGCTGTCAAGCAACCAAGATACCAGTGATTGGAGTCATTGGCTCCCATTATTGGTTACATTCTGAAGGGTGAGTTTCCACAAGACTTCACAAAAGCTCAAAAGAGTAGATTCATGAAGAAGGGAAGTTTCTATCTCTTCCTAGAAGGCTCCCTCTATCAAAGAAGGAAGGATCAAGTGTGCAGAAGAGTACAAACTATCGAGGAAATTCTAGCCATTCTAAAAGGTTTGCATGAAGAGGCATGTGGTGGTAATTTTGCCCAAGAATTAACCGTTGTGAGCAGGATGAAAACACACACAGCGCCTCTATAACGACCCGACACACACTCTTGGGAAGATACACACACACACTATGGGGCACCACTCGACTTACACAACACACCTGGCCGAGACAGGGAACACACCTCTGGAGTGAGAGGAGAGAGACTATCCACTTGCCCACTCCACACAGACACACACACACAAAAAAAAAACTCAGCTCAAAAGAGGAGAATTTCTGATGTTTAGATACAAATGAGCTTGGGCCAACACCAATGGGGCAAACAGCTCACACAATATGGGTAAAAGATACCAGATTCAATCACAAATTGGAGAAGAAGCTTCACTCACCGGAGAAGATTACACAGAAAAATAGCAAAAAAAGAGTGAGGAATTTGGCAAAATGGATAGCACCATCGCGTCCGGAATGGCCCAAAACCCCAGTCTACAATGTCAAAGTGATCAAATCCGACCTCGGATGAGCAGTTTACGACCAAAACAGGCTCCAAAAACCCAAAAAACACACCTGCGGCTGTTCCTCCTCTCTTCTCCACGTTTTTTTCTGGTCTTGTCTCTATTTTTTCAGTTCCCACACTTAGATTTATTAGTTGGGCACCCTTGGCCTTTTAGATGACCTCAAACGGACCCCGAACAGGCCAAAAACTGACCTCGCAGTGCATAGTTGTCACCTTTTTGCATCATTCGCACACCTGGCACTCAGCTTTTTTCCAATAATGCATCTCGCCACCACGTGAAGTGGCCCCAAAAAAATGTCCTCATGATGACCTTTCTGCATAATTCTCACAAGCAAACACCCACGTTGTGTCCGTCCTCATCCGCGTGCAAATATTGACCTCGTTCGCCCTCCTGACGCCACTAGATGCCATCTGTCGTACCTGCTGACCTCACATCGTCGGCCCGCGGATAGCTTCCTCGAGAATTTTTACGCGCTACCAACTCCTCCTTATTGTAGAAAAACACAGTGGTACTGATAATAGTGAAAATCGCTGCACTATGTACATGCTGCCCTACCTGTACACATGTGGGCCCCACGTAACCACCTGGCTCTGGCAAATGGGCAATCCTTTATTTGATGCACCATGCATGTATATGTACATATGCGCAATCCCTTGCTCCAAAAAACTCCTGACATAATTTGCCCATCCCCTAGCCTACTAGATCATTCATGATCAGCAGCAACAAAGAGAGATATGAGACTCGCCGCATCACAAGTCTCCTCATCCCTCACCAACACTGCTTGATCCACAGACAGCTCATCTTGCTCCACCATCATCAATCTAGCATGATACAATTTAAGACGCAACCCATTTACCCTTGATTTATGTAGAACACCATCCAGGTTAGCCAGCTGATATGTGCCATTTGGAAAACACTCCACTACCTTGAAAGGGCCTTCCCACTTAATTTGAAACTTCTTTTGGAAGGTGTTGTCCAACTTACTATTGTAGCGCAAAACCAAGTCATGTTTCTTGATACCCTTACTTTTAACCTTTTCATTTATCTTTGCCAAAGCCTTATCCTGCATCTTCCCATAATGCTCCAATGCGCTCATCCTATCCAACTGGACCTCTTGTAACTGCAAGAGCCTCTCTTTGAATGCATCACTAGGCGGCCCAAGCAACTTCTCTAACATCCTGACCGCAGGAAACTCTACTTCCACAGGCAATAGTGCTTCTTTTCCATACACCAAATGAAATGGAGTAAACCCTGTACCTGTCTTCACCGAAGTACGGTAAGCCCATAATGCACTAGGCAATTCCAAATCCCAATTCTTTCCTTGGTGCTCTGTCACCTTCGAAAGAATCTGTACCAACTCACCATTGAATCTTTCATTTAAGCCATTACACTGTGGGTAATAAGGAGTGGTATGCTGGTGCCTAATCTTCATCTTTGTGCATAAGAAGTCTAGCAGTTTAGCTCTAAATCCTGGCCCCTTATCTGAAAGTAGCTCTAATGGCACCCCAAACTTGCAACATATTTCATCATACACAGATTTTGCCACATCCTTTGCAGTGATCTGTTTTACTGCTATAGCCTCTGCCCATCTAGAGAGATAGTCCACTGCCGTCAAGATATAGCTTTTGCCCCTACTTGTGATAGGTAACGGGCCTATTGCATCAATCCCCCACTTTTCAAACACATCAAACGCCATAATGGTTTTTCGTAGCTCTGGCTTCAACACTCTCTTCCCAAATGCTTGACACCTATTGCAAGACCTACACCAATGGTGAACATCCTTGTGCAAACTAGGCCATACATACCCCTCTTGCAAAATCTTATGCAAGGTGATCTTTAGAGCAAAATGGCCACCACATGCGCCTTCATGATTCTCTTCCAACACTCTGTAAAGCTCCTCCCGCCAAGGTACACGTCTCAACACGAGATCAGCCCCTTTCATGTATAATACATCACCAATCAATTTGTACCTATATGCTCTACGCACAAAGACATACTTCTTAGACTTCTGAATCTCCTTTGGAATGATTCCTGTTAGCAAAAACTCCTCTTCTTGAGCCAAACTTTCCCGGCCATGATAAAGAGGTAAAGTGGTCCTCAATACAAATAGCTCCCCAATCATGCCTTGAGCTGCTTCATGTGCCTCTCCATTTAGAGCACGTTCAATGTGTTTGATACTCCACGCTTCAAACTTTTTTAACAGGCCTTTAATTCTAAAGCACATTTCCTTCAATGAGGTGTTCTTGCTCTTCCACACACCCAGCACTTGCTTCACCACGAACAAGGCATCACCTTTTATGCTCAACCTTCGAACCCCATGCTTCAAACAAATGTGTAATCCGGCTTCCAATGTAGCATATTCAGCCTCATTGTTACTATGCGCATCCAATTTGAACCCTCTCTTGCATACTAGCTTCCCCTCTGGATCATAAAGTGCTATACCCCCTGAAGCTGCATCATGGCTCTTTCTGTATGAACCATCAAAGAACAACACATGTGCATTGCTGATCTGTGGCACTTCTTCAACTACCTTTCTCACCACCTCTTCCTTAACAATAAGGGGATTCTCCTTGTAGGTCAACAAATCAGCTAGGGTAGCCCTTGTACTATCTTCCACTAGAAAAGAGAACTCAAACTCTTGAAGCTCAATTACCCATTTCTTCACCACATTTGACATGTTAGTACCATTAATTAACTGTGGCAAAAAGGCATAACTCGTCAAGAAAACAAAAGGCCGTGGTAGCAAGTAATGACGAAATCGTCGACAAGCAAATATTACACTGGCCATCACTAGCTCTACTTCCGATAACTTTCTCTCCGCTACCAACTTCACTCGGCTTGCACAATACACTAGCCTCATATAATGGCTGCCCTTCCCCTTTTTCAATAGCATAGCTCCAATGGCATCATCCCCTACTGATGGATTTACATAAAAAACTTTCTCCCAATCAGGAGCCTGCATGGCTGACAAACCCCCTAACACCTCTTTCACCTCTTGAAACACTTCTTCACACTTGTCATCCCATTGCAATGGATCATGCTTTTCCACTTGTTGTAATGGATAAAGAATCTGAGACGACAATGGAATAAACCTTGCCATGTACTTCACTTTGTGTATAAAGGTTGCCAATTGCTTCGTACTCGTAGGTGATGGAAGAAGAATAATAGACTTAACCTTGTCTGGATCAGCCTCAATGCCATTTTCTGACACCATGTGGCCCAATAACTTCACCCTTGGCTATGCTAGATGACATTTCTTTGGATTTAGTTGTCCTCCACATTCATCATATCGAGCCAATACCATCTGCAGCTTCTCATGGTGTTCAGCCCTACTGCTATAAACACAGAAGTCATCCATAAAAGCTTTAACACAACTACCAATGAATGGTTCCAACACCCAATTCGCTCTCTCTTGATAGAAGGAAGGTCCATTTGACAACCCAAATGGCAATACTGTGTAGCAATAGCAGCCCCATGGCATAATAAAAGTGGTCTTTGTGCGGTCTTTAAGAGCAATCTTCAATTGAAAATAGCCTGAAAAACCATCACACACACTGTACCTCTCATAACCTGCCACTGAATCCAAGATCTGATCGATCAATGGAAGAGGATATGAGTTCTTCTTAGTGGCTGCGTTTAAGGGTTTAAAATCCACACAAATTCTCCACTTCCCATCCTTCTTTGGACTGACTACAACTGGACTCACCCATTCTGTGGTCTCCACTGGAACTATGAACCCTGCCTTCAATAACTTGTCCACCTCTACCCGCAAGGCTTCCATTTGCTCTTGACCCATCCTTCTTAGCCTTTGCCGCACTGGCTTAGCACCTTCTTTCAGCTCTATATGCATCTCTTTGCCCTTGAACCCTCTGATCTCTTCATATGAAGTAATGACAAATCAGGAAAACTAGCCAGCATGTGCAAATATATGTCCTTCTCCATAGCTGAGAGGTCTCCACTAATCATTTGCGTCATTAATTCCTGCTTCTTTGACAACTCAACCTTGGTTTGCATCAGCCCTTCAATCACTTCATAAGGCCCTTCACTTTCATCTTCAACCTCATTCGCAAATGCAACTAAGCCAATCTCCTGGATTTCTTTGTCCATCAAAAGAAATGCAACATCAGCATCCTCATCACTGCTGGTAGTGCTATCAGTGTCCTCATCTGTCACCGTGGAAGAGTCTTCATCACTAGACTCATCCTCATCTTCATAAAGCTCCTCTAATCGTTTCCTTGTGTCCATATTATAAAGCTTCTTGGTACCTGTCTTTCCATAGAGGCTAATCGTACCATGTCGCCAATCTTGAACAGCTCCCACTGCACGTAACCATGGTCTGCCCAGTATAATAGGATATTCTCCCAACCCTGCTGGCATCACATGAAAATCAACCACTGCCTTTGCATCATATGCCTCCACTTCTAAGCTCTTTACAACACCCAAGCATTTTACTTTTTGATGGTTTGCCAATCTGATCCAAAACCCTGACACCCCAGCCACTGTGAGACCCATCTTCTCAACGCATGAGTGTGTTATGACGCATATTTAGGCTCCGCCATCCACATAACCTTGTCCCAATTTTTTCCTTTTATGCCACACATCTACTATTGGACAAATGTCTGGTAGCTCATCCATTGCCAACACCTTTACTGAACCTCTCTCTGGCTCTTTCTCCATTGGGTTAACCATCCTCTTCCACTGTCGCTTTAGCTTAGGCACCATCTCTATAAGCTGCCCAAAAGTAACATCTGCCTTCCTGCTCGTCAGATCCTCCTTCAAGTCATAGCTTAATTGCCCATCCCCTAGTGGAAAATCTGAAACATGAAACTTTTGACGAGCTCTCCTTTTCCTCTTGGCCTTGACATCCTCGCCTTCATGGCTCTTTCCATTCTTCTTACTAGGACCTGGGGCACTTCTTCCTTCCTTATCCTCTGTGGTCCTCTTCCCAATAGGCATCACTAATGTATCCTCTAGCTTTGATGCCTTTTCCAAGGTGACTACACTTAGCACTTTTGTCTTTCCCTTTTCCTCCTGGGTCAGTCCACTGGTTCCTTCGTCTCCCTTAATTTCGATGCCATAATCATTTGACCTAGTTAGCACCTGTCTTGGCAATGGATACATGTCTCCCCCCATCCTTGGTGGCTTATCACATTGCGGGATGATGTGACCCAACTCTCCACAATTATAACATGTGGGCGTCTGCCTCCAAAACCTACTATTACTTTGTCCAGCACCATTCCTTGGTCTTTCTTCACCTCTTGGATGATTTGCAAACCGCCCTCGACCTCGATTATTTCCCACTTGACCTAGCATGTTTATGCTGAGATTCTTCATCAAATCAACCACTTGCCTCATGTCTTGCCTTAGGCCATCATCTTGCACTGATGTAGTGACCACAGCTGGCATAACCTGAGTAGTAACAGGAACCACTGGTTCATGATGAACCCCTGACATACGACCTTGTAAAGAGTCCATAGGCTAAAATTCAGCTCTCATGGGCAAAGAATCCACCCCTAACTGGCTCATTTTTCTCAGCTTCCACTCTTTGTTCCTTGCTACCTCTAGTGCATCTTCATATGTCCTAGGCTTCTTTAGCTCTACTCTCCAACGTATATTCTCCCAAAGACCAGCCAAGAACCTGTCCTTCTTCATCATGTCAGGCGGGGGTACCTGTGGTGCTAAAGCCTTGCACATTCGCTCCCATGCCAATGAAAACTTTCGTATGTACACATCTACTGGCTCACCTTCCTTTTGTACCAAAGCCTGTACTTCTTGCCACACTTTGTCAGGATCTTCTATCTTCACAAACTCCACTTCCAATCCATGTCTTAGATTGTCCCAACTCAATCTTATAGGTGGATCAGCCATACGCAACTCCTCTTCAAATGCTTTGGACCAAGCTCGTGCATCACTCTTCAAACAAATTTGGAGAAGGCGTAACATTTGCGTAGGGTCATGAATCTGGTTGCTAATGCAGGCAACCTCCATCTTTTCCAGAAAGTCCTCCACATCTTCATCACTTCTTCCATGAAACTCCGGATAAGAGAAAGCCATGGCTAGAGAACCCCTTCAAACACACGTGCAAGAACCCAAAACTTTTCACTACCCAATCCCCAGAAACTTCAATGGAGCTCAGATTTAGATGAGAACAAACACATGCACATCAAATGAGTTTTCATAGTTGATCATCGGAATGACAACAGGCAAAGGACATTCCAGGATCTCTCTCAATCTTCTTGGCCCAAACATAAAGACTATGCACTGCTGGAAAAAGATCTTCCTGGACACATGAACATTAATCTGAATTCTTTGAGTTAAATGAAAAGGAGTGAACTGAGGGCCATTTTGATCATCCATTAAAGCCAACCATGAAGCTCCCAAGAAGGCACACCTGACTCAACCTCTGATTTTGCCAAAATTTCAGCAGCATAACAGCATAAATGGCTCAAAATACCAAAAAACCAGCCATCATAACTTGGGAAAATTTCGACAGAGTTTCCCCAGAAGTAGAGCAGTAGGAACCCAAAATATAGACTGTATCAGTATGCATAAACTGTCAACAATAGAACCCGAGCATCAATTAGGAATCACTAGTACATAGCCTATGGCGAGGTCACAAAAAGGGTGCTCCAGCTACCTGTATCACCGAAAGGATCTCCACATTTGAGAATCCCCCAACTCAATAAAAACCTCACGCTATCGACCCTCACACGAAGGCTAATGCAAATCGTATATAGTCAAGTCTCAGAAATGACTATCTTCCAGACCAAGTCTCAGAAATGGCTGGGACTGCCAAATACAACCAAGTATGGCTCGACAAATGCGTACAATGGCAGTTTCCACAAGTAACGTACAATCCAGCAGACAATGCGCTCAAACAGGCGCCAAGTGATGCATACCCACAACAACTGCAAGTGACATCACTGCTAGTATATCACTGTTCTCCAGCTACCTGTACCTGTGTGAATCACCTGTACCTGTCCCTGTCCCTGTAACCTGTAATCTGCAACCTACAACCTGTAATCCCGAATCTCGAAGCTTGAAGCTCGAAGCAGAAGGTACTCGAAGAAGATCTTCAGTGGGGGCACCAAAAGAATGTGAGCGGGATGAAAACACACACAGCGCCACTATAACGACCCGACACACACTCTTGGGAAGATACACACACACACTATGGGGCACCACTCGACTTACACAACACACCTGGCCGAGACAGGGAACACACCTCTGGAGTGAGAGGAGAGAGACTATCCACTTGCCCACTCCACACAGACACACACACACACACAAAAAAAAAAACTCAGCTCAAAAGAGGAGAATTTCTGATGTTTAGATACAAATGATCTTGGGCCAACACCAATGGGGCAAACAGCTCACACAATATGGGTAAAAGATACCAGATTCAATCACAAATTGGAGAAGAAGCTTCACTCACTAGAGAAGATTACACAGAAAAATAGCAGAAAAAGAGTGAGGAATTTGACAAAATGGATAGATCCATCGTGTCCGGAACGGCCCAAAACCCCAGTCTACAATGTCAAAATGCTCAAATCCGACCTCGGATGAGCAGTTTACGGCCAAAACAGGCTCCAAAAACCCAAAAAACACACCTGCGGCTGTTCCTCCTCTCTTCTCCACGTTTTTTTCTGGTCTTCTCTCTATTTTTTCAGTTCCCACACTTAGATTTATTAGTTGGGCACCCTTGGCCTTTTAGATGACCTCAAACGGACCCCGAACAGGCCAAAAACTGACCTCGCAGTGCATAGTTGTCACCTTTTTGCATCATTCGCACACCTGGCACTCAGCTTTTTTCCAATAATGCATCTCGCCACCACGTGAAGTGGCCCCAAAAAAAGGTCCTCATGATGACCTTTCTGCATAATTCTCACAAGCAAACACCCACGTTGTGTCCGTCCTCATCCGCGTGCAAATATTGACCTCGTTCGCCCTCCTGACGCCACTAGATGCCATCTGACGTACCTGCTGACCTCACGTCGTCGGCCCGCGGATAGCTTCCTCGAGAAGTTTTACGTGCTACCAACTCCTCCTTATTGTAGAAAAACACAGTGGTACTGATAATAGTGAAAATCGCTGCACTATGTACATGCTGCCCTACCTGTACACATGTGGGCCCCACGTAACCACCTGGCTTTGGCAAATGGGCAATCCTTTATTTGATGCACCATGCATGTATATGTACATATGCGCAATCCCTTGCTCCAAAAAACTCCTGACATCGTGAAGAAGATTTTTCTTGCGGGGTATGTTTGGCCAAGCTTGCATGTGCATGTCCAACATTGGTGTAAAAGCTATCATTATTGTCAAGTAAATGGAAATAGAAGGTTGGTGCATGGCCCTAAGGCAAATAGTGCTTGCAAATGAACCCTTTAAAAAGTGGGGCATTGATGCTATGGGTCCTCTTCCTAAAACAAAAAATGGTAAACTCTACATCCTAGTGGTAGAATGTAGGTGGGTAGAGGCTCAAAGTGTGGCAAGGGTAAATGGGAAAACACTGAGCAGGTTTGTCTACACTAATATTTGTTGTATATTTGGCACACCTCTAGAGATTTTTTTGGATAATGATCCAGGATTCAAGAAGGGTTTACTCACAGAAGTTTGTGAAGAGCTTCACATTCTACATCGTCATATCACACCCTACTACCCACAATCAAATGGTTTGGTGGAGAAGGCTAATGGTGTCATTGCAAGCATCATTAAATATATGGTGCAAATTTTTTTTTTGGGATGATTTTTTGGATGGTGCCTTGTGGGCATATCAAACCACATATAGGCAGGCAATAGAGTTCTTGCCATTTCACTTGGTGTATGGTCAAGAGGCTTTGTAGAAAATTGAGCTCAGCATTCCAACAATGCGACTTCATGGAAAACAAGCACAAGATAATCAAGAAGCATGGATGGATCGACTTCTTACCTTAGTAGAACTTGAGTGGAAAAGAGAAGCAGCTTACGAGTGCTACAAGAGGAAAGCTATACACGCAAAAGAAAAGCTTGACAAGAAACTGAAGGACAAAGGTATCAAGGAAGGAGATTTTGTGCTAAGGTATGACAATCAACTTGATAATCGTTTTGATGCCAAGTTTGAAACTAGATGGCTGGGGCCATACATAGTCAGGAAGGCTTTCAATTCAAGTTATTATCAGCTTATGGACTTGACTGGTAAAGAGCACTTCAAGAAGGTAAACAGGTATCGCCTGAAGCCCTATTTGAGTCGCCTTCTACCAAACGATCTACCAAAGAACTGTCAAAGAGCGACTACCTCATTTAAGTTTTGTTGCATGATGCATGAGTGTGACAAGAAACCACACAATGAAAACCCTGTCAAGGGACCAGCTATCACAGAGTACTTAGAACCACTCTTTTTGTAAAAGGTTCCTCATGATGTGACATGAATGTACCATCATCCTGGGAGAGGGCTAATGATAGCCATTTTTCAAGCTCACCATAATTTCCATAGTGAGCCACCTGAACCAAGGAAAATCACCTTAACCCTACCTTTTCACTGTACATAGGCGTGTGTGTGTGTGTTAGGGATTTTTTTCTCGTATTTTATCTAAAATCCTTTTCTAGCTCATTATTAGCTAGGAGAGCCAAAAGAAGAAGAGGTTCTATACTATGGCCTATTTGTGGGTCTATGTACAAATGTTTTCTCACGCATTTCATGTATTTTTATAAATATCTTTAATTAATTACGTAAATACTTACAATTAGGTGTGTGTTGTATCAAACCAAAAATTCATGCCATGCATCCTTACTCTTCATCATACTTCTTGTATATAATCCAATGTCATAAATAAAATTTCTCCACATGAGAAATTTTCATATTTTACCATCTCATACGAATGGCTTATATCCCCACCGTCACTTTTTATCACTCAATCTCTTCACATTTCACATACTTTTTCTTTATCCCCACAAATAATATCAAGGGAGGGGTTGACTCTATCATGACACTTGTGTCTTCTACTTTTTTGCTGTTTATTTTTTATTTTTATTATACTCTGGGTATCTTAATTTATTTATACACTACTTTGTTTCTTTTCATCACATACATACAATATATTTGTGGAAAGTCCTTTTCCACATGGGGATATTAATATTTAGTATTCCTTTGTCACTCTCCTAGGCATGAGGGGTCACTCTCTTGAAGACTAAAGGAAATCAAAACAAAGAAGGGACCCAGTCAATGAATTTTTTGGGCAGAAAACACATGTTTTTGCTAACTTTTTAAAAATTAATTTTGATCCGATTCTGTGAAGAAGTTTTCAACGTAAAAAAGTTGACACATGGTTCAAAAAATGTGTTCAAATTTACTTAGAGTTTGTTGACGTTATTTGCGTATTGTTTTCGGATTTTTTATGGGCCTCAATCTGCCTATCTCACACACTCAATTAGAGCTAGGTGCCTTTCTATCTTTTCCGAACTTCCACACATACTCATAGACTCGCCCTCCTCCTCCATCACCAAAACATATACCTTTCATGCCTCCTTTGATGTTTCTCACCATTTCCATCTCTCCCTTATTCCATAGCTCAAAAACTATTATCTTTACACACATATAGCTCCATTTCCCTCTCTAGAATCAAATTCATATTACCATAACCTCCTCATACTTTATAAAATAACCAAGCTCAATCTCTACAAAAGGAGGAGTTTTATCATTGAAAAGTCAACTTTCCATTGGTCACAAGGACTACACGGGCATAGTTCTACAACCACTTCATTCACTGGAGGAGATAGGTGGAAAATTCCCTTTCCATCTTGTGGTTTCCATCAATTGTTTATATTATCATCCTTCTCTTACTTTGAATCATTGTATAAATCATGTACTGCACCTTGAGTGCATATTCCATGTAATTTTATCCCATCCTACTAATGACTAACCCTTCTTGTAAATTGCACATGTAAGACCTAGGGTAACTGAACATAGGATCCTCCTCCCTACCGCCCCTTATATAGGCCTAGCTCCTAGCTCTTGCCCTAAGCGGATCCCCAGTCCGCACTGGTCCAGTCCAGGCCCTTGGCCTAGGTTCCTGACCCCCTAGGTTGGGCCTTGCCCCGTAGGACCCTTGTCCTGACATTACTCCCCCCTTAAGAGAGAGTTTTCGTCCTTGAAAACACAAGTAGTAATATCTTCTTAAGAATATTGATGTTTTCTTTATTGACGTCCCATAAGTGAGCGAGTTGTCTGTATGACCGATAATTGGTGCAGTGAGGAGGTTCGATGAAACCAAGAGCAAAATCTTGATTTTCAACATTGTTGTCCGTTTGCAACCACTTGGGTGTAAATGGTAACTCCATTTATAACTCACTTGAGTACTGTAAAGGAGTAACCACAACTAAGAGTCACTTGGGTCTAAATGGTAACTCCATTTATAACTCACTTGAGTACTGTAAAGAAGTAACCACAACTAAGAGTTTTCCAAAGGCATAACCAGTTTTTAGATCTTCTGAAGGTATTGGAATAATGCAAGGAAACCTTGGCATAACTTTCCATGCAGTTGTGAGCCAGATTTCCTACTCGCCTGAGTATCTTGAAAAGTTCATAGACAGGGAGTGTCCTCGTGTTAGAATTCTGAATAGTTTGGAACACAAAGAGCTACATGCTCATCCCTAATGAAGGTTACTTGCCAACATACTTTTTCAGCACACTTGGTAAGTCCTTGACGTAAGAAAGTATTGACACAATCTCCAACCCCACCACAACAGGTATTCAAAGTCGAAAACCGTACTTAAGCAAATTCTAGAATAGGGAGAAAATCATCTATTCAGAATGCGTTATGCTAACGTATGCTCTTAGCAGATCCTTTAGCACAAGATTACTCTTTGTAATATGCCTATCCCCTCGGATAACTGACAATACTGAGGTGTGTTTTCCTCACGGTTTACAGATAATCGTCCCAGATGACTGGTAAACGGGGAATCATAGTAGTGTATAACATTGGTGCGGAATCAACAATGTCCGAAATAATCATCGTGGTAAACTCATTAGGAAAATTTTGAACTCATTTTTGGGCCTTTTAAGAGTGCCACATCATCAAAGTTGTACAAAAGAAAGCAACCCGGTAGACCCCTCTAAATATTGCTTAGAACCCCATGATATGACCTATCATTGGAAAGTTCTTGAAAAATGGATTCTAAAGAGCCAAGGTCCGAAAAGTTTGGACAACTTCTATGAAAGTTATGCCATTTTTTTTCAATCAGCTAGGTTTTGTTACCGTTACGGTAATCGAAAATCACCTTTTTCTAGATCTACATGAAGGCAATGTCTGATAAATGCATGCTATATATCAATAGATAGCATTTGAAGAGTAGATTCTAAATATCCAACCTCCGACAATTTTGGATCATATTTGCAAAAAATTTACCGATCCCCACTTTTTGAAAGCTATGTCACATCAACAATTCTTACAAGGCCCATTTTTTAGTCCAAACTTTTCCTAATGTTGAAAAAATCCACAAACGCCCAAACCGAGACATGACCTCTATTGGTGATTAGTAGACCCAAAAGTAATCTCATAGAGATAGTGCACATAGAGTGTAAAATGCTTCATAAGCAACAACCTGAGGAATATGCATGCCGTTCCAAATCAGCCTTCGCTAAACACTAGGACCCATAACACCTAGTGTGCATGCATTTAGAAAAAACTAACCCGAACCTATATATCCATAATGATCCTTGCCAATACTTATGGCAAATCTGATGCACCTAGCACGCATTAAAAGGAATGTAAATAGTTCTAAAAAGAAACTAAATACTTTTAGTTGCAATCTTTTGCAAGCCTCACAATAGAAGGTGAAACATTGATCACTTCTAGGTACAGACAATGAAACTTTTTCATTAACAACTTATAACCTTGCTATATGTATAAACAACCATCTGTAATGTTGTTTAGCAGTACTTGTACCTTAACAAGTCATTCTAAGTATCCGACAATTTCTGGCCACTGAAATTGTTCCTGATACGGTGTGCTCCAAATGGTTAAATAAACGGATGCGACCAGCACGTAGAGACTTCGTCGCGACACATCATTAAGAATTAGGTGCGAGTGTTAGTCCTAGAGACTCATATTCACCACATGTGGAATATTTCTCAAAGAAGGATGGCCAAAAAAGCGACATCCATCAAGTACAAGATGTACTTGTGTGTGGAGGAACTGCAAAACACGCCGCGACAAAAGTGAGAGGGACCCTCATTATCTTGCTCCACACTAGCTAAACCGAACTCCTTGAGTTCCTAGACCATGTTGTATCCCATGTGACAACATGTGCCAAGTTGAACCCTACAAGTAGGTTTGTAAGCATAAGACAGAAAGATAGAGTGGATGCTTGGCCCAAAATACTTTGTGCCGATATGCCCTTGGCATGTCTCTGTAACATTCAAGCATACTTAGACCAAGCAAAGCGTACTAAAAATGGAATGACACCAAATCAATAGATGCGTACCTGGAAATTTGAACGTAATGTATACTTACCTGTATTCAAATGGAGAGGAGCATGTCCCCTACCTGAAAAAACAAACAGCATTGCATCGGAAACCCGGGGTGTTTCCCTTGCAAACCAAGCCCTTGGATTAGAATCTACGTAGTTAAACCCCTTGATAAGACTCTTTGTAGAAACTGCTCAACTAGCAGATAACGGTAACTGTAGTTAACCGTGTACATATTGAGTGGAATCAACTTGAAAAGTGTGTTCGGTTTTCTACTGCGTGGTAGATTGCGGAATTCTTTCCTTGAAAGTATAACTGGGAGAGATCAACTGTGATCCTCAATGCAGATCAAACTGTGATCCTCAATGCCTATGGGGTGATGTCCATATACACTCCGTAGTGCTATAGAGAGAGCAGGAGACCCACACAAGTGAACTACGGATATCTTATGGACAACCATGCTGTCACAACTGATTGCTGCGTCTATACTCCGTGGTAGATATCATCCGGTGTGAGTTCAAGATTATCAAAAACTCACTTGAGCATCGCACTAAAAACATGTAGTGCAAAAATGACGACCTAAACATCCGTAATGACATCCGTAATGAGAAAACGCTTGCTTGTCAATTAATTTTAATGTGTACTCCACTGGGTAGAGGTGTTCGATCTTGAGAACAATCATCCAAGGAATACCAACAAGTGGATCTTATCCTAGATTTAGCAATGGCCCTTAGCCAACGTGCGTGGTTCATAGCCCTCATGGCAATTAGTGTTCAATCGATAAACCGATGAAAACGAATGTGAATGGCATCTTGGCCCATTTCTAGCTGAGAGTTAGAGCATTGTGGCTCATGCTGATTCCCAAACAAAACATGTATGACAAGCTTCCTAGAAAGGTTGCATTATTCTTGAGAAAAATAAGAAAAAGAGAGAGAAGAAGAGCATGCTGGGCGGAGGAACTTTCCTTAAATTTGTAGAGAGTGTGCCCAGAAGGTGTGCTCTTAGACATCTTATGCCTGAATTGCAGCTTATCCTATAAGCATACCACAATCTGTATGTATGACGCTCGCATCGAGAGAGGCAACAAAAAACACAAGTCACATCTTGACCATCTACCATGTATGGGTTGTGACTATATTAGGATGACTTGAAAAGGGCACCTTGCCGGTTAATCTAGTCAAAATTTTAGGGTTCTTTTAGTGTCGTTGAGTGTTGATAGCAACCAACAGTTGTATTAAACCATCCATCCGTAGTATGTCCTTGACAGAGGTGCGAGTGTGCTAGCG
The DNA here is from genome assembly GCF_014529385.1 of Adiantum capillus-veneris. Lineage (NCBI taxonomy): Eukaryota > Viridiplantae > Streptophyta > Polypodiopsida > Polypodiales > Pteridaceae > Adiantum > Adiantum capillus-veneris. Next base: position 133,630,280 of record NC_140948.1, on the reverse strand, counting down.
GAAGCGTAATGCATGAAGCGGTAAAATTGAATCCACTTCACTAGCATGCCTTGCATGAAGAATTGTAAGCCCTTGCGGAGAGTGATGGCTTCAATCGTGAGAACCAAAACTAGAAGTACCTTGTACAGTTTATACTGGTATGGATTCTGTGAGCTGATATTCTTGATTTTGCCAGTTCCCTGAAGCCGTGCTTCCTATGAGTTGGCCAAAGCACTTTGCGTTGCACAATGATAGTAATTGCGAAGTAAAGTGCAAACAGGAAGGAAAAAGAAAAACTTAAACTTGGATAACCTGGTTGTTGCGGTAACATGTGGTCCAGAGATTGGGAAGGAAAAAACTCATTCCAAACTAGCTCTTAGCCATTTCTGCTTTGCGAAAGATTGTTGCAAGAGAGTTATTGTATATACACATACACCCCTTTGTATCATATACATCTGTCTTGTACGTAATGAAACAAATTGCAAGCATATTGTCAAATCCTTCCCAAGTGTCTATGCTCATAGCATATGCCAAAAGTGGGAAGGTTCAATGCAAAATGCAGAAATGGAAGCCTTGCTTCACATAAGGAAGGATTAGTTAGCCAACAATGAATGCCAATATCACCATACTAGGCGCATACCTTACTTGGTGTTGAGATACCTCAACTACCACTTATCACTTGAGGAGTCAATACAAGCCGTGCTTGTAAAAGACAATCAAGCCGTGATTGTTACATGTCAACGAACCATAACAAAAACAATGAGTACCTGAAATATTGTCGGTAACTCCATGAAGACAGCCAATTCGATGGTACTTGCTCTAGCCCTTGGGTATCCATGCATGTAGGTGGAAACAATATCATCTGATAAATGCTTACCCATAATGACAATGTTTCCATTCTTGCCGTATTGGTTTGGAGCTCTTTGAGCACTTCAAAATCACTTATAGGCGATGATCACGGATGTTCTCCAATAACCACCTTGCTTATGATCCATCATGTTGTCCAATAACCACTTTCAATATTGTTCGAAGGCACCAAATTCAAACAATTGTCAAAATCCTCAAGCCGACGATAAAGACTTGGAAGAATTTTACCCGAAAAATGTTTTTGCAATCTCAAAAATACTGAGATTTTGGCTGCAGAAGGTATTTTTGTCTTGCCCCGAGCCACAACAACAGTACCAACACTCTGCGAAGGTGCTTGAGACTGTGCATCGTTCGGGGTGAGAGGCTGCCTGCATGCATTGTGGGTCCAAAAAAGTCTATGGCTACCTTCCCTAGCCATAAAAAGGCCCTAAGACCAAATGTCTTGGGCGCCTGTTGTATGAAATGGAAGAGGGCAATTTAAAAAAGTTGCAGGGCAGTGCCGCGAGGAAGATGAGGAGATGAAGACGTCGCTGTTGTTGATCCCCAAGCCACGGGCGCGTGACTAAAAACTATCAGAGGTCCTTTGCGGCCCCAACAAGCCTGACCTCATTGATTTTCACCATGGTCGACTGCACCTGTCTTCCCCTCCTAGGGTACTTGCTCACGGCCTCAATCCTCGACTTTGACCTCGACCATGTCTTCTGCTAAGCGGCCATGCCCGCCTGCAAGGTGCTTTCGGTCCTCCTATTTGCATGAACATGCAAAAGCATGCCCAAAGCTCATGAGAACCATGCCCTCCTCCTCCTTTTCCAGAATAGCCTAGGGCTCTGATACCAATGTAAGACCTAGGGTAACTGAACATAGGATCCTCCTCCCTACCGCCCCTTATATAGGCCTAGCTCCTAGCTCTTGCCCTAAGCGGATCCCCAGTCTGCACTGGTCCAGTCCAGGCCCTTGGCCTAGGTCCTTGACCCCCTAGGTTGGGCCTTTCGCCGTAGGACCCTTGTCCCGACAGTAGCCTTCTACTATCTACTAGAGTAGGCACCTCCAAGTTACTCACCTCTCTCTCCTTTAACTCTCAATAATTCTCTCCTCTTGAGCCCACATCCATGTGACTCATATAAAAAGATTTATAACCAGCTTTTCTATGTAAATGTTGATCAGGAGATAATCCTAATAAGGGCTCTCCTCACCTATAAATAGAGCCCTTTTCCTTTTGTAAAAGGCATGTTCTCTACACTATTGCTCACTACATTGAGTGTACCATTCTCCATCTTAGATGTAGGGAGAGAGAGTGAGCTCTCTATACACCATTACTTGTGGTATATAGGAAAGCTTCTTTGAGCTAGTTGTAACATTGCAAGGGTCCTTGAGTGATTCATAACTTCCAATAAAATTTGTACCTACTCTTTCATATCAATCAAACCAATAAGTTGGGTACAATCACGGTTCAAAACTCTCTTGAGTCTCTCCATTTCAGGCTTGGAAACCTCATCGCGTTTGGTTTAAGGTGACGTGTTTTCATTTTGAGATTCTTGTGTGTTGAGAGAGAAGGAGAGAACACAGAAGTACAACCCCAAAGTGTGTAGAGTACACACATGAGATGATGTATATATAGAGGGGACCTGGGTGCCATATATAGAGAAGCCATATATTGAGTAGCTTCACATATAAGCTCAACACCCCTGCTCAAATAAGGGTCCCTAACTGTGGATGAAAAAACCCTTGGGGGATCAAGGGAAAAACCCACAGCTCTATATACACCCACCGTTATATTATAAAAATCATTAAATATACAAATGTTTACGAGGAGCTACATCACTCCTTTTACAATGAATGTTTTATGAGGAGTTACATTACTCCTATCCTATCAAATACAATAATGAATACAAAGGTTCAATAAAGAGGTGTAAAAGCTATCGATTAGCTTGTAATCAAAAGTGTCTCTGTGAATCTGCTGTGTAGCTTGTCATCAATATCGCATCACCAAACATGTCTTCATGTTGTCATCAATATGGCATCACCAAACATATCTTCATAAATCTTTTATTGTCACCAAGTTTGTCTTCATAAAATCAATTCTTTGATCAATCCTACATAGATCATAGACTCCAAAAAAAACATGTCATGAAAATTATTAGCATCGTTAATGAAATAATTACGTTCACAATGCCATAAGAGATGGTTCGCGATGCCACTCTTTTGACGACATATATACGCACGACAACATATGGTACATAAAGTATAAACGTAAAAGTACAAAATGTGTGATTACATGATACAAATGATATGTGTATATACTACATAAAACAACATTTATCAATGTAGTGATCAATGAATACCATCAAAGTATTAACAAAATATCATCATTATAGAATACACACATGAGATGATGTATATATAGAGGGGACTTGGGTGCCATATATAGAGAAGCCATATATTGAGTAGCTTCACATATAAGCTCAACATTGTGTAGTATTTGCTTGTATGTGACTCAAGAGGTCTTGTGTTTGTTTTTTTGCTTGGGAAAATATTATAAGACGGTTGTATGGTGAGAGGGTTCCCATAACCCTAAGATAATGTGTAGATTGCAACATCATCAAACTTAATTGTGTCTCTTGATTGTCCTCCAAGATGTTTATACATCTAACTTGTGAGCGGGATGGAAACACTCAAAAAACCTCTATGATCGCCTGACACACACTCTTGGGATGATACAAACACACACTATGGGGCACCACTCGGCTTACACAACCCACCACCTGGCCGAGACAGGGAACACATCAATGGAGTGAGAGGAGAGAGACTATCCACTTGTCCACTCAACACAGACACACACACACACAACCAAAAAACTCAGCTTAAAAGAGGATAATTTATGATGTTTAGATACAATTGAGCTTGGGCCAACAGCAATGGGTCAAATAGCTCACACAATATGGATGAAATATGCTAGATACAATCACAAATGTGAACAAAGGCTTCACTCAAAGGAGAAACTTACACAGCCAAAACAGCAAGAAAAGTAAGGAATTTGGTAAAATGGATAGTTCCATTGCGTTTCCAATGGCCAAAAACCCCAGTCTACAATATCAAAGTGCTCAAATCCGACCTTCAATGAGCAGTTTATGGCCAAAATAAGCTCCAAAAACAGCAAAAATTGAGTTGCGGATGTTCCTCCTCTTCTCTCAATTTTTTGTTGGTCATTTTCTCAGGTTTTTCAGTGTCCACACTTCATTTTATCCCTTGGGAAACTTTGGCCTTTTGATTGACCTCAAACGGACCCCGAACATGCCAAACATGGCCACGTCGTGTATTTTTGTCACCCTTCTACATCCATCCGCACACATGGCACTAAACTTTTTCCAGTAATGCATCCCGCAATCACGTGAAGTGGTCCACAATTACAATTCTCATGATGAACTTTCTGCATAATCATCACAAGAAAACATTGTTGTTGTGTCCTCGCTTACCACGTGCAAATATTGACCCCATTCGACCTCTTGACGCCACTAGAGGCTATCTAAAGCACTTGCTTACCTCATGTCGTTGGCTCACGGATAGCTTCCTTGATAATTTTTATGTGCTACCAAATACTCATTATTATAGAAAAAAACACACTGGTATTGGTGATAATGAAAATCGATGTACTATGTACACCCTGTCCTACCTGTACACATGTGGGCCCCACGTAACCACCTAGCTCTGGAAAATGGGCAATCCTTTATTTGATGCACCATGCATGTGTATATACATATGTGCAATCACTTCTTCCAAAAAACTCCTAGCATAATTTGCCCATCCCATAGTCTACTAGATCGTTCATGATCAGCAGCAACAAAAAGAGATATGAGACTCGCTGCGTCGCAGGTCTCCTCATCCCTCACATACATTACTTGTTTTGCAGACAGCTCATCCCGCTCCACCATCATCAATCTAGCATGATACAATTTAAGACACAATCCATTTACCCTTGACTTATGTAGAATCCCATCTAGGTTAGCCAACTGATATGTACCATTCCAAAAACACTCCACCACCTTGAAAGGGCCTTCCCACTTAACTTGAAACTTCTTTTGGAATGTCTTGTCTAACTTACTATTGTAGCGCAAAACCAAGTCATGTTTCTTGATACCCTTACTTTTGACCTTTTCATTTATCTTTTCTAAAGCCTTATCTTGCATCTATCCATAATGTTCCAATGCGCTCATTCTATCTAGTTGAACCTCTTGTAATTGTAAGAGCCTCTCTTTGAATGCATCACTTGACTGACTGAAAATCTACTTCCACAGGCAATAGTGCTTCCTTTCCATACACCAAGTAAAATGGAGTAAACCATGTACATGTCTTTACCGAAGTATGGTAAGCCCATAATACACTAGGCAATTCCAAATCCCAATTCTTTCCTTGGTGCTTTGTCACTTTCAAAAGAATTTGTACCAACTCACCCTTAAATCTTTCATTTAAGCCATTACATTGTGGATAATAAGGAGTAGTATGCTGGTGCCTAATCTTCATCTTTGTGCATAAAAAGTCTAATCATTTATCTCTAAATCCTGGCCCCTTGTCCGAAAGTAGCTCTAGTGGCACCCCAAACTTGCAACATATTTCATTGTACACAAATTTTTCCACATCCTTTGCAATGATTTTTATTACTGTTATAGCCTTTGCCCATCTAGAGAGATAGTCCACTGTAGTCAAAATATAGCTTTTGCCCCTACTTTTGATAGGTAACGGGCCTATTGCATCAATCCCCCACTTTTCAAACACATCAAATGCCATAATGGTTTTCGTAGTTCTAGGTTCAACACTCTCTTCCCAAATGCTTGACACCTATTGCAAGATCTACACCAATGGTGAAAATCCATGTGCAAACTAATCCTTACATACCCCTCTTGCAAGATCTTATGCAAGGTGGTATTTAGAGCAAAATGTCCGCCACATGTGCCTTCATGATTCTCTTCCAGCACTCTATAAACCTCCTCCTGCCAAGGTACACGTCTCAATACGAGATCAGCCCCTTTTATGTATAAGACATCACCAATTAATTTGTACCTAGATGCTCTATGCACAAAACCATACTTCTTAGACTTCTAAATGTCCTTCACAAGGATTCTTGCTAGCAAAAACTCCTCTTCTTGAGCCAAACTTTCCCGGTCATGATAAAGAGGTAAATTGGTCCTCAACAAAAATAGCTCCCCAATCTTGCTTTGAGCTGCTTCATGTGCATCTCCATTTAGAGCACATTCAATGTGTTTGATGCTCCATACTTCAAACTTTTTTAATAGGCCTTTAATTCTGAAACACATTTCCTTCAATGAGGTGTTCTTGCTCTTCCACACACCCAACACTTCCTTCACAACTAACAAGGCATCACCTTTTATGCTCAACCTTCTAGTCCCATGCTTCAAACAAATGTGTAATCCGGTTACCAAAGTAGCATATTGAGCACCATTATTACTATGTGCATCCAATTTGAACCCTCTCTTGCATACTAGCTTCCCCTCTGGATCGTAAAGTGCTATACCCGTTGAAGCCACATCATGGCTCTTTCTGTATGAGTCATCAAAGAACAACACATGTGCATTGCTGATCTGTGGCACTTCTTCAACTACCCTTCTCACCACCTCTTCCTTAACAAGAAGGGGATTCTCCTTGTAAGTCAACAAATCAGCTAGGGTAGCTCTTGTACTATCTCCCACTTAAAAGAGAACTCAAACTCTTGCAGCTCAATTATACATTTCTTGACCACATTTGACATGTTAGTGCCATTAATTAACTATGGAAAAAAGGCGTAACTTGTTAAGAAAACAAAAGGTCATGGTAGCAAGTAATGACGAAATTGTCAACAAGCAAATATTACATTGACCATCCCTAGCTCTACTTCCGAGAATTTTCTCTCTTCTACCAACTTCACTCGGCTTGCACAATACACTGGCCTCATATAATGGCTACCACTCCCCGTTTGCAATAGCATGGATCCAATGGCATCATCTCCTACTGATGGATTTACATAAAACACTTGCTCCCAATCAGGAGCCTGCATGGCTGACAACCCCCCTAACACCTCTTGAAACACTTCTTCACACTTGTCATCCCATTGCAATGGATCATGCTTTGTCACTTGTTGTAATGGATAAAGGAGCTGTGAATACAATGGAATAAAACGCACCATGCACTTCACTTTGTGTATAGAGGTTGCCAATTGCTTTGTACTCGTAGGTGATGGAAGAAGAATTATAGACTTAACCTAGTCTGGATCAGTCTCCATGCCATTTTTTGACACCATATGGCCCAGTAACTTCACCCTTGGCCATGCTAGATGACATTTCTTTGTATTTAGTTGTCCTCCATATTCATCATATCGAGCCAATACCACATGCAGCTTCTCATGGTGTTCAGCCCTACTGTTGTAGACACAGAAGTCGTCGATAAAAGCTTTAACACAACTACCAATGAATGGTTCCAATACCCAATTTTCTCTCTCTTGATAAAAAAATGGTCCATTTGACAACCCAAATGGCATAGCGTGTAGCAATAACAACCCCATGGCGTAATGAAAGTTGTCTTTGTTTGGTCTTTAAGAGCAAACAAAGACTGGGTTCTTCTTAGTGGCTGCATTTAAGGGTTTAGAATCTACCAAAATCCTCCACTTCCCATCCTTCTTTGGGCTGACTACTACTGGACTCACCCATTATGTGGTATCCACTGGGACTATGAACCCTGCCTTCAATAACTTGTCCACCTCTTTCCGCAAGGCTTCCATCTGCTCTTGACCCATCCTTCTTAGCCTTTTCCACACTAGCTTAGCACCTTCCTTCAGCTCTATATGCATCTCTTCTGCTTTGAACCCTCTTATCTCTTCATATGAAGTAATGAACAAATTAGGAAAACTAGCCAGCATGTGCAAATATGTCTCCTTCCCCATAGGTGAGAGGTCTCCACTGATCATTTGTGTCACCAATTCTTGCTTCTTTGACAATTCAACCTTGGTCTACATCAGTCCTTCAATCACTTCATAAGGTTTCACTTTCATCTTCAATCTCATTTGCAAATGCAACTAAACTAGAATCATGGATTTCTTTGTCCATTAGAAGAAATGCAACATCAACATCCTCCTCACACTGCTAGTAGTACTATCACTATCCTCGTCAGACAATGTGGAATAGTCTTCATCACCAGACTCATATCATCTTCATAAAGCTCCTCCAATACCTTCCTTGTGTCCATATTATATAGCTTCTTGGCACTTGTCTTTCCATAGAGCCTAATCGTACCATGTCTCTAATCTTGAACAATTCCCACTGCACGTAACCATGGTCTACCCAGTATAATACGATATGCTCCCAGCCGCGCTGGCATCACATGAAAATGAACCACCACCTTTGCATCATACACCTCCATTTATAATCTCTTTACAACACCCAAACATTTTACTTTCTGATGGTTTGCCAATATGATCTAGAAGCCTGACACCCCAGTCATTGTAAGACCCATCTTCTCAACTCATGAGTGTGTTATGACACATACTTGGGCTCCGCCATCAACATAACCTTGTCCCATATTTTTTCTTTTGTGCCACATATCTACTATTGAGAAAATGTCGGGTAGCTCATCGATCCATTGCCAATACCTTCATTGAACCTCTCTCTGGTTCGTTCTCCATTGGGTTAACCATCCTCTTCCACTGTAGCTTTAGCTTAGGCACTATTTTTATAAGCTTCCCAAAAGTAACATCTGCTTTCCTACTTGTCAGGTCCTCCTTCAATCATAGCTTAACTGCCCATCTCCTAGTGGAAAATCTGAAACACGAAACTTGCGACGAGCCCTTCTTTTCCTTTTGGCCTTGACATCCTCGTCTTCATGGCTCTTTCCTTCTTCTTGCTAGGACTTGGGAAATTTCTTCCTTTCTTCTCCTGTGTGGTCCTCTTCCAATAGGCATCACTAATGTATGCTCTAGCTTTGCTGCCTTCTCCAAGTTGACCACACTTATCACTTTTGTCTTTCCCTTTTCCTCTTGGGTTAATCCACTGGTTCCTTCTTCTCCCTTAACTTAAATTCCATAATCATTTGACCTAGTTAGCACCTGTCTTGGCAATGGATACGTCTCCCCCCATCCTTGGTGGCTTATCACATTGCGGGCTAATGTGGCCCAACTCTCCGCAATTATAACACGTGGGCATCTGCCTCCAAAACCTACCATTGCTTTGTCCAATACCATTCCTGGATTTTTCTTCACCTCCTGGCTGATTTGCAAACCTCCCCTGACCTCGATAATTTCCCACATTTTCTAGCATGTTCAGGCTGATATTCTTCATTAAATCTACCACTTGCCTCATGTCTTGCCTTAGCCCATTATCATGCGCTGTTGTAGTGACCACTACTGGCATAACCTGAGGAGTAACAGGAACCACTGGTTCATGATGAACCCCTGGCATGCGTCCTTGCAAAGAATCCATAGGCTGAAACTTAGACCTCCTAGGCGAAGACTCTACTCCTAGTTGACTCATTATTCTCAGCTTCCACTCTTTGTTCCTCGCTACCTCCAGTGCATCTTCATATGTCCTAGGCTTCTTTAGCTCCACTCTTCGACGTATATTCTCCTAAAGACCAGCCAAGAACCTATCCTTATTCATCATGTCAGGTGGGAGTACATGTGGTGCGAAGGCCTTGCACATCCGCTCCCATGCAATTGAAAACTTACATATGTACGCATCTACTGGCTCACCTTCCCTTTGCACCAAACCCTGCACTTCTTGCCACACTTTTTCAGGACCATTTGTCTTCACAAACTCCACTTTTAATCCATTCCTTAGATTGTCTCAACTTAATCTCACAGGTGGATCAGCCGCATGCAACTCCTCTTCAAATGATTTGGACCAAACTCGTGCATCACGCTTCCAACAAATTTGGAGAAGAAGTAGTATCTGTGCCGGATCATGAATCTGGTTGCTAATGCAGGCAACCTCCATCTTTTTCAAAAAGTCTTCAACATCTTCATTACTTCTTCCATGAAATTCTGGATAAGAGAAAGCCATGGTTACCCAAGTTTCGCTGCTTTAAGAGCCCCCTTTGAACACACGTGGAAGAACCCAAAACTTTGACTGATTCAATCCCCAGAAACTTCAATGGAGATCATCTTTAGATAAGGACAAACACATGCACATCAAATGAGTTTTCATAGTAAATCATCGGAATCACAACAGGCAAAGGTAATTCCAGTATCTCTCTTAATCTTCTTGGCCTAAACATAAAGACTATGTGTTGCTGGAAAATAATATTCCTAGACACATGAACATTTATCTTGTTTTTTTGTGTTATATAAAAACGAGTGAATTGAGGCCCATTTGGATCATCCATTAAAGCCAACCATGCAGCTCCCAAGAAGGCACACTTGACTTATCCTTTGATTTTACAAGAATTTCAGCAGCATAACAACATAAATGGCTCAAAAGACAAAAAAACCGGCCATTACAACTTGGAAAAATTTGGTAGAGTTTCCCCATAAGTAGAGCAGTAAGAACCCAAAATATAGACTATATATGTATGGATAACCTGCCAACAATAGAACTTGAGCATCAAGTAAGAATCACTAGTACATAGCTTATGGCGAGGTCATGAAAAGGGTGCTCCAGCCACCTGTATCACCAAAAGGATCTCACATTTGAGAATCCCTCAGCTCAATAAAACCTCACGCTATCGACCCTCTTATGAAAGCTTATGCAAACCTCATATAGTCAAGTCTCAGAAATGACTATCTTCTAGACCAAGTCTCAAAAATGGCTGGGACTGCAAATAAAACCAAATATGCCTCCACAAAGGTATACAATGGCAGTATCCACAAGTAACGTACAATACAAGACAATGCGCTCAAGCAGGCGCCAAATGATGCATACCATGATAATTGCAAGTGACTTCCACTTGCCAGTATATCACTCTACTCCAAATACCTGTACCTATGTGAATCACCTATATGTGTATCTGTAACATGTAACATGTAATCTGTGATCTGTAATCTGCAACCTGTAATCCCGAAGCTGAAGATACTCAAAGAAGAACCTCAGTGGGGGCACCAAAAGAATGTGAGCAGGATGGAAACACACAACGCCTCTATGATCACCCAACACACACACACACACTCTTGGGATGATACACACACACATACACTATGGGGCACCACTTGGCTTACACAACCCACCTGGTCCTGACAAGGAACACACCGATGGAGTGACAGGAGAGAGACTATCCACTTGCCCACTCAACACATAGACACACACACACCCAAAAAACTCAACTCAAAAGAGGATAATTTCTGATGTTCAGATACAATTGATCTTGGGCCAACACCAATGGGGCAAATAGCTCACACAATATGGATGAAATATGCCAGATACAATCACAAATTTGAACAGAGGCTTCGCTCATAGGAGAAACTTACACAGCCAAAACATCAGGAAAAAGTGAGGAATTTGGAAAAATGGACAGCTCCATTGCGATCAAAACGGCCAACAACCCCAGTCTACAATATCAAAGTGCTCAAATCCAACCTTGGATGAGCAGTTTATGGCCAAAACAGGCTCCAAAAACAGCAAAAATTGAGTTGTGGTTGTTCCTCCTCTTCTCTCCACATTTTTCTAGTCTTTTTCTCAGGTTTTTCAGTGTCCACACTTCACTTTATCCCTTGGGCAAATTTGGCCTTTTGATTGACCTCAAACGGACCCCGAATAGGCCAAAAAAATGGCCGCGTAGTGCATTTTTGTCACCCTTCTACATCCATCCGCACACATGGCACTCAAATTTTTCCAATAATGCATCTCACAATCGTGGCCCCCTTTACAGTTCTCATGATGAACTTTGTGTATAATCATCACAAGAAAACATTCCCGCTGTGTCCTCGCTTACCACGTGCAAATATTGACCCCATTCGACCTCCTGACGCCACTAGATACTATTTGACGCACCTGCTTACCTCATGTCTTTGGCCCACGGATAGCTTCCTTGAGAAGTTTTATATGCTACCAACTCCTCATTATTTTAGAAAAAACACACTGGTATTGGTGATAATGAAACTCGATGTACTATGTACACGATGTCCTATCTGTACACAAGTGGGCCCCACGTAACCACCTGGCCATGAAAATGGATATTCCTTTATTCGATGCACCATGCATGTGTATGTACATATACGCAATCACTTCTTACAAAAAACTCCTAACAGTGTCAATCATTTAAATTGAAACTTAATTCTTGCACAAATCTCTCTCTAGGTGTTTGGTGTATGTATGTGTAGCATTAATATTAGTGTTAGTGTACCCTTCCTTCTCGCTTGTATTGCTTAGGGATTCTCCTCTTCGGTGTCCTAGTTCGCTCTGTAACTAGGTGGTACCCCTTCACTTCTTGTTGGTTGTGGGTTTTTTGTGGTTTCTCTTGTTTGTGGTTGCCTCAGCCCTAATTGAGCAGCACGGGATCCTTGAGGGGTTTTTAAAGGTCGTCTCTCTTGTTGCCCGCCCTAAACCGCCTCACTGTCATCTCCAAAAGATACCAAAGACAATTAGCCACTTTTGTACAGAAGGTTAAATATATGTCTTGTTTCATACCTTTGGCATCACAACTATTGTATCCATTGCAGCACGCAGTTAAGAAAGATCCCTTGGAGTGGTCTCGTAACTGTGATGATGTTTTTCACAGAGTCAAGGTTTGGAGTACACTACCCATTATGCAAGCTCATGACTAGGAAAAGGAGTTTTATGTTAACCCATCAATGGGAGATAATGCCATTAAAGGAGATGCCTTGTTGGTCATGAAGCAAGTATTGGGAGTGTGAAAGAATAAGAATCCTAAAGTGAAGAATTTATGCTTCAAGGATGGATGTTGGTCATCCATGGTGTTTGAAAATCTGAGATATGAAGAGAGTTTCCATTTGGTGTGCCTTAATAGTCCTTTTGATAAGAATGAAGTGTGCTTGCTTGCTAAACCTATTGACTATTGTCCATATTCCCGTATTCCCATGGATAGACTTGGGTAATCCAAAGACGAAATCCATGGATATACTCTCCGAAGGTAAATTTGGGATAGGCAATGGCTGGAGTAATCCAAGTTGCTTCCCTCTATCATACATGGCCTTTTGGGCATACTACACATTTTGAAACATACTCTTGTATTTCCACTTTCATGGTAGGCCAATAGAAATACATCTCTACTCCTTGGAGAGTAGGTTGAATGCCTCTATGCCCCGATAGGGAGGAGCATGGGATTCATACACGAATTTCTCACGAAGGAAGTGTGTAACACATAGCCTATTGCCATGGAGAAGGTAACCATGTTGTAAGGTGAATGGTTCCTCTTTCTTCCCCAAAGCAAGAGCTGGTACTATGTCTCTATAGTCAGGGTCAATATAATACTCATCTATCATAGAACACAGATCATTGTGAGTAGCTATAGACACCGCATTAACTTTTGGTCACCGTGAAAGTGCATCGGCCACTTGATTGTGCTTACCTGCAATGTGAGAAATATGAAAATTAAGTTACGAAAGAAAATTTTCTCACCTCATTTGTTTGTCGTAAAGCTTGGTTTGCGTCATGAAGTACTTGAGACTTTGATGGTCGGTTTTAAGATGAATGGAGTCCCCAATAAATAGTGCTTCAATGTGTCTAGGACATGTAGAGCAACTAAAACCTCTTTCTCATAAATGTCTAAGAAACATTCATTTGTATTGAGCCTTCGGCTCTCATATGCTATGACATGCCCTTCTTGAAGCAAGACTACTCCAAGGCAATCACCACAAGCATCACATTGGACCTCAAATGGCTTTGAGAGATCCGGAAGCATGAGGACTGGTTGGGAGGTAAGCTTCTCTTTGAGCTTGTAAAAAAACATTTTTCTCCTTAGAAGTCCATAAATACGTAACGTTCTTCTTTGTTAAGTCATGTAATGGTCCTGCTATTTAACAGAATTTTGCTAAGAAGTGTCTATAGTATGCACATATACCAATAAATTTTCTTAGCTATGTAGATTCCTTGGATTAGGCCATGCTTTTATTACCTCTAACTTTGATGGATCCATCATGATACCATCTTGAGAGATAATATGACCTAAATATTGAATCTCTTGTAGGAAAAATTTTCTTTTCTTTTGGTTGAGAAAAATCTTGTTCTCCCTCAATGCTTGAAAAATCACTTGGAGATGTTGCTTGTGTTCCTCCAAAGACTTGGAGTAGATGATGATATCATCAATTCAGTGAATTTTTGATAGGATCTAAATATTTTCTCCATTAAAAGATTGAACGTGGCTGGTACATTAGTCAAGCCAAAAGATTGAACATGGCTGGTACATTAGTCAAGCCAAAAGATGATTGAACGTGGCTGGTACATTAGTTGTAATCTTTGATAGGGTCTAAATATTTTCTCCATTAGATGATTGAATGTGGCTGGTACATTAATCAAGCCAAAAGGCATGACTAGATATTCATAAAGGCCAAAACGTTGTACAAAATGGTGTCTTTAGAATATCTTCATCCACTATCCTTATTTGATGATAGCCACTTTTAAGGTCAATCCTACTGAAGTAGGTAGAGACTTGTAGCTTATCAAGCAGATCTTCTACCCGAGGCACGGAAAATCTATTTTTAATAGTTATATGGTTTAGTGCTTGATAGTCCACACACATACGGTATCTACCATCTTTCTTTTGCACTAAAAGGACTGGAGAACAAAAGGGAGAGGAGGTAGGCCTCACCATCCCTTTGTCAACCAATTCATGAACTTGCCCCATGATCTCCTCTTGTTGAGCTTGAGAAACTCGATAGAGAGGCTTGTTAGGGTGGTGAGCCTCTTGGTAGGACCTCAATTCGATGGTCATCATCCCCTCGTTTTGGAGGTAATTCCATTGCGATATCATCGATGAACACATGTTGGAATCCTTTTAGAAAATTAGACAAGTATAGCTCTTCTTGATTCCTACCATTTACATTTGATGGAACATTAGGACCTTTTAGGGACTCTTTGACAAAAATCATGTACGCAAAAATTGAGCTCTTCATTGATTTATCAAAATCCGGAGGATTTACAAGTGGTATAGTACGGCCAAACTCAATAGCATCTATGTATATGTTTTTTCCCCTATAGGTGAAGTAGATTCTCCTTTCAGGGAACTTCATGTTGGCAGACATGCGGGTGAACCATGGTGCCCCTAGGAGAACATCCTCATGTTGGAGAAGAGAGATGAAAAGGTCTTTCTTGTCAACATAGCTTTGGATATGGAGCCTCAACTTTCCAATCAAGGGAGTAACAGAGGCTCGTTGTCCCTTGAAAGCAGTGTTGGCCATTACAGCATCTCCCATCTCGAAATCTTGAATGCCCAACTTGGTGGCCAACTCCGTTGATATGAAGTTGTGAGTAGAGCCAGGGTCAGAGCCAGGGTCAAAAAAGATGAAGGCATTATTCTCCCTTACCTTTCCCCAAGCATAGAAGAGAGGTGCACCTTTGCAATGAGCATCCTCTTTTGGAGCTTCAACGGTGGAAGCTCTAGGAGTCTCATTGCAAGCATTTTTCTTGGGGCAAGAACGATAGCCATGTCCTTGCTGCCCACACTTCAAATATTTATGGTCCTTGCAAAAAGCTTCAAGCTCTTCAAGATAGAGTTTATTTTTACCTTTGTAAACTCCCTTCTACTTGGACCGATTGTTGTTGTTGTTGCTGTTAAAATTTCCTTGAGAAGAATTTTGGGCATTGGTTTTCCCCTAACATCACTTTTGTCCTTATTTTCTATGGGCTTGACATTCTGTCTAGCCCCTTGTTGAAAGTTGATACGCGAAGCAACCATGTTGTGGTGGATTACTTCGATGATAAAACCAGGCCATTGAAGGTTGACATACTTGGACATCTCTTCAGGTAATCCCACACAAAATTGTTCCTTTTGCTCAGCAAAGTTTATCTTTTGGAAGATAGTAGCCTTGAGATGTAAATCACCAAAAATTGTCTACATACTTGTGGATAGACTCATGAGAGAGAAGCTTCAAATTGTGCCATTTGTTAAGCACTTTGTCCTTTGCATCGCTTGCAAGGAATCGCATGATGGAAACTCCTAGAGTTTTCCATGTCTTTGGGGCTTTTCCATTGCCACAAAGTCTAGCCCACCATTGATGAGCCAATTTTTGGAAGTGCATAGCTACATGGTGTAGCTTGGAGGAATTTGTGAAGCCCTCGTCTCCAAAGGCCGCATCAGATTGTTGGATGAAGGCGAATACTTTGTTGGCAGCACCAAAGGTGACATCATAGGTGAGAAAAGTGTACTCTTTCCTCCCTCTTTGAACTTCTTGAGCTTTTGTGACCTTCGCCATGCAGGGTATGATTTGTGATGTCCTCCCCTCTTGTATTGTCTAGAAGAGTAGCCATAACTTTCATCGGAAGAGGAGGAAGGTGAAGAAGAAGGAGAAGAGGGTGACCTCTCTCTTGCCCTTTTCTTCCTTTGTTTCCTCTCTTACCTTTTGAAGTGACGAGGAGAAGGACTGTGTGTTGATCTTTTTCTCTTGGGAGGAGTTGGTGATCATCTAGACCGCCGTCTTTATGCACCCACATCTTCTGAAGAACCTAAAGTTTCATGACTTTCTTGCTCTTTTGATTCCTCCTCTCGTATGGGATAGAGTCTTTTTTTGGGGGTCTCTTCAAGAGGCCTCCTAAGCTCTCTCTCCTCTTGGAGAAGAAGGGTAATCCCATAAGCGCGAAGTTTTTGAGTAACTTTGGCTTGCAAAGTAGGGTTTCCCATAGCTTGCTGCAACCTAATGATAAGATATTTAACAAGCAAGGGGGCATTATCATTAGCACCTTCATGTGCAAAATCAAACTATCAATGTTCATTCTACTCTCTTGGTTATTGTCACCATGTTAACAAAATTTGTGTACTTACTTAGTGTATGCTTTGGCAATTCAAAACCTTAGTTGCCACTCCTCTTAGCCTTTGAAAATCGGCACTTAAGTATCTACACCCACGGCTCAAACTGGTTAATTATAGAGAATAGTGAAGTGGGTCTAATATTGCAGAATTGCCGAGGGCTAACTCCTTTTGGACTTCTTATGGCTCAATAATGATACATCCATAGGCAAGTCTAAAAAGACCCCATTATTAAGTCCAAAGCTCTTGAGATGTGTACCATATCTCACATAGTGTGCTCAAAAAAACATATGGTAGATCCCAATCCCACTTACCCTAATATAATTAACAAAATCAACCATTTATAGGCTACTTAAGGACCTATCTTCTTCAAAAATAAAAGACAAAGAAAATGATTTTATACCAATGTAATGGTAATGGCCTATTAACTTTGAGAGTAGCGGAAATTAGAGAAATTACTTTTGTGAATTTACTTGCATAGAGGGTGAACTTAATTGATGGTAGCAACATAAACATAGAATTTAGTTAACTTGGCATGAACAATAATTTTGCAAGAGAGAGTTTAGAGAACATGAAAATAGTTGAGGACCGGATTTATGTGGAGCCGGGTCCCCCCTCCAATAGGCATTTCTAATATAGTTTCTCCCATCAAGGGAGACTTGGTACAATACAATCTTTATGTTACTTGTGACCTAGGTGATGCAATGAATATGGAAAGCTTCATGCATCACGAACATAACATAAAATTTGTGAAAAGAATTAACTATCCCAAGCCTCAGTCCCAAGGCCTCAAACACCTTCGAAGGTGGAGAGAGCTATCAGGGAATGAGGGTAGGGAAGAGTAAGAAGAAACATTTCATAGGAGAAAGAACTAGTTCCTCACTTATCATCACTCTTCTTGCTATCATATATAATAGCATAGTAATGAAGACGGAGAATGTGGAAAGCTTACGCATTGAAGCATGGCGCTTGGTTGGATTTGTATTCCATAACCAAGAGTGTTGGTGTAGGCTCTCAACTTCTCTACTTGCTTGGAGAAGTAGATGCAGCTATTGCACTTTGCACTTCCCACAATGAGAATGTGTGTGAGTGTGTGTGGGAGATTATACCCCCCAAGCATGCCGCTAGATTCCTTGGTCAACACCCTCTTCTAGCACAAGCATGAAGCTCATTGGACCCCTGCAAGTCTAGCCAATCACAAGCAAGATGTGTTAGGTTTAATGGCCATGTGCCCGACCGCCCATCACTAACTGCTACTTATCCTAAGTGTACAGATATACACTTGTGTGAGCCACTAACACTAAGTACAATGTGTATTGTGCCTTAGTGCATAAGATAGAGAAGAAAGAAAGGGGGCACACAGTACGTGTCGGCTCTCCCCCTCCAACTTGTGTGTGGCTATGGTGGTGAGTGTGTGAGTGTGCGTGTACGTAGTTCTCTTCTGCTATGCTCTTGGCTCCTCCCCTTCTTTTGGTATCAGAGCCATCTCCTTCCCAACATCGTTTCTGCATGCGCATGCACTTTCAAGAGTGTAAACAAGGTTCCAATTTTGGCATCAGCAAATGTAGCTTTCCAAGAGTGTTTCCATCAGGTGTTTTGGGTTTTCCCCCCCTTTTGGAGCCATTCGAGCCATCAAAAACTCATTCGAGATACGATTCAGGAGCTGAATTTTTCAGCCCTCTTTTGGTAGTTTGTGTTGCAGAGCTTCCATAGCCATTACATGTACCATTGTTGTAGTCTCTTCCATCTACAAGAGCCCACGGCTCATTCGGGAGTGTGTAGCCTCTTTCTGAGTGGCTTCATATACACACATAGAGTGGGATTTTGATGGCATGGTCTTCATTGACTACAGGTATAGGTATAGGTACAGGTACATAGACTGGCTTGGCTAGCTTTCTCTGTGCTTCTCGACCTCGATCTCGACTTTGGCTACGGCATCGGCATCAACTCACAGGCTACAGGTTTTAGTGCTTGCGATACTCTGGTTCCAGTGAGACCAGTTGTTTGTGCGTACATGCATATGTTGACACTTTTGACAGTGTTTGAGCTCTTTTAAGAGCGGTTTGACTCCTCTCAGGGATGTTTATTTGCATGCACATGCTTTTGCTGCCTGTTTGAGCGTCCTGGATATTGCCATTGTACGCTTTTTGTGGAGCCATCTTTTGGCTAGTACAGCAGTCCCGACCATTTCTGAGACTTGGTCTAGAAGATAGCTATTTCTGAGGCTTGGATATATGTTTTGCTGCATAACCTACGTTGTTGAGGGTCGATAGCATGAGGTTTTCATTGATCTGGGGTATTCTCGAATGTGGAGATACCTTCGGTGATACAGGTAGCTGGAACATCCCTTATGAGGCCTCACCATAGGACATGTATAGAGTGGTGTAGGTGCTTTTGACATCGACTTGGCGGTCTATGGTCTGTTTGATAGTTTATGCGCTTTTTTTTGGTCTCTATACAATGTGATTTTTAGAGACATTATCCTCTTTTATGATTTTTCAATGACATACTTGGTCATTTTGTCTCGTATTTTGGTTGACATAGTCCCAAATACAAAGGATACTTTGCAGAAAGTCTCCTAGAATCTTTTGGTAGTTTTGTCACCATGTCTACTAGCAAAGATCGTGACATTTAAGACATAAAGAAGTTTGATGGCACTAATTTTCAGCTTTGGAAGAACCAAATGCATGATGTGCTTGTCCAAAAGAATCAAAAGTTGCCTATTGCCTACGCGGCTAGAGCTGAAGATATGCACATGACTTAGTTTCAATGGGAGGAGCTTGATTATCTATGCAGGTATATGATTAGACTGCACCTTGGTGAGTCAGTGTATTTTTAGTGTTAGAATGTGAGACTGTTCATGCTTTATGGCAGAAATTATGCGACACCTACAAAAAGGATACGGCTAGCAATAAGGTTTTCCTGATGCAAAAACTTATCAGCCTTTGTATGAAGGAGTCAGCTAGCATTGCCAGCCATATCAATGATTTTGATCCTTTTTTTTGCCCTAATTTGTGCACAACACATGACCATTGATGATAAGATGAAAGCAATCTTTTCACTTTGTTCGTTGCCACCCTCTTGGGATATCTTTTTCACACCTATTAGTAACTCTGCTCCTAATGGTACACTAAAGTACGATGATGTTACTAGTGCACTTTTGTCAGAGGAGATGCATCAGAAGACCATGACTAGCTCTCATTATGGTGAATCTCATTATCTGCAAAGGGATGATAAGCAACGTAAGGGCCGTTCTTTACAACGTGAGTACAAGAAAGAGGGCAATAGAGATGCATCAAAGGATATATCAAAGTCTCGTGGTCGCCGCATTGTTCAATGCCATTATTGTGATAAGTTTGGTCACATAAAGAAGTATTGTTATGCGATTATTGTGATAAGTTTGGTCACATAAAGAAGGATTGTTATGCTTGGAAGCGTGGCAAAGAGAAGGACAAAGGTAAAGGCAAAGATCATGATGATAAAGAGAAGAAACTAAAGAGTTTGGTTAAGATTAAAGATCTGAATATAGTTTAGGATGATGGTGATGCACAAGACATTAATGTCGACTAAAAGTAATGATGTCTTTTATGATGCACAAGAAACTCTATCTTTGCACAGTTCTTTGCCAGCTGAACTCCTTGTTAGTGATGAAGTATCCCATACATGGATTCTTGATTCGGATGGTTCGTTTCATGTCACACCTCATAGGCATTGGTTTACTACATACAAGGAAACCATTGGCTTTGTTACACTTGGTGACAGTTACTCTTGTGACATTGTTGGCGTAGCTGATATTGCCATGGTTATGGAAAATGGGCTGAATTTTATCATCCATAATGTGCGTCATGTTCCAACCTTGACACAATCTGACTTCAATTGGGCGTCTTGATGACTTGGGTTACAAACTCACTTTTCATCATTAGTCTTGGCGTGTTGCAAAGTATCATCTTATTATAGCCCATGGTTCTAAAGTTGGTTCACTTTATCCTCTTTATATATCTGATAAAAACAGTGTTCTTTCTGTAACCGATCTACCAATCATTGATGTGGCATAGCCGGTTAGGACAAATGTCAAAGAAGGGAATGGAGACACTCTCTTGTTTGGGATACTTACCATCCTTATACCCGTGCACAAAATGGTGTTGTGGACCGAATGAATAGGCCCATCCAAGAGCGGATTATGTCTATGCTATCACAGGCTAATTTACCACAAGACTTTTGGGTTGAAGCATTGCTTCATTACAATTTCGTGTACCTTTGGAGTTATGGTCCGGACATAAATTGTCTTATGAAAAACTCCGCACATTTGGTTGTGAAGCTTATGCATATGTACCCAAGGAGTTGCGTGCTAAGCTAGATCCTAAGTCGAGGAAATGCATCTTCATTGGCTATGGTGTAGATGGTCAATTTGGCTATTGTTAATGGGATCCGAAAAGTCGATCAGTGATCTATAATAGTTATGTTGTCTTTAATGAGACGAGGTTGAATTTCAGAAAGGGACATTTTTTGATGTATCACCTCCTGTCCAAACAGCTGCTGAGCCAATTACTACACAAGCTAGTACGAGTTTTGATCAGCCACGGAGATCTCAAAGAGTCTCACATCCGCTAGAACGTTCTGTTCCAGGCGTGGATTTTGTTTTTTTGACAGATAGTGGTGAGCCTTCTTGTTACAAAGAGGTTATGCTAGCCAATGATAAGGTTCAATGGGAGCATGCTATGAAGAGGGAGATGTACAGTATTGCAAAGAACAAAACATGGGAGCTTGTTCCATTGCCAAAAGGTAGGAAAGCATTTCCTTGTGGATGGGTTTACAAGAAGAAGATTGACAATTACAAAGCTCATTTAGTGGCCAAAGGTTTGAAGAAAGAATATAGTGTTGATTCTAGGAAACATTTTCTCCAGTGGTCAAGATGACCACACTTAGAATGTGGCTTGCTTTGGTTGCTACTGAAGATATGGAGCTTGATCAAATGGATGTCATTACATCTTTCTTACATGGTGATCTCAAGGAAGAGATTTACATGCAGTAACTTGAAGGGTTTGTGCTAAAGGGAAAGGAGCATTTGATCTGTAAGCTTATGAAAAGTCTCTATGGATTGAAGCAATTATCCAGACAATGGTATCAAAATTTTGATGCATTTATGCGTTTTCTAGGCTATAAGCACAGTAATGAGGATCCATGTCTTTACGTGAAAAGTCAACCCAATGGATAGCTTATCATGCTTCCTTTATGAAGATGACATAATTATTGCTGGTCATTCCAAGGACATTGCTGACTTGAAAACCAAGCTGAAAGTCAATTTGAAATGAAAGATTTGGGTGAAGACAATCACATTTTGGGTAAGTGAATTACTCGTGAACGTAAGAAGATGTTGTTGTACCTTTCTCAAAAAGAGTATGTGCACAAGGTTCTTGATTGTTTCAACATGCAGACGGGGAAGGCTTTGAGTACTCCATTGCTTGCATATTTGAAACTTAGCAAGAAATATTGTCCCAAATCTGTTGAGGAAAAATCTATAATGGCTAAGGTTCTTTATGCTTCAGCTTGTGGTAGTCTCGTGTATACCATGGTGACTACAAGACCTAGCATTGCACATGTAGTGGGATTTGTCAATAGATGTATGTCTAACCCTGGTAAAAAGCATTGGGATGATGTCAAGCCGATTCTCATAGACTTGAGTGGCACTCCAGATAGAGAGTTATGCTATGGTTGTGGAGAGTCATCCATCAATGGATTTGTAGTCAGTGATTATGCAGGTTGTGTTG
This sequence comes from Adiantum capillus-veneris, assembly GCF_014529385.1. NCBI lineage: Eukaryota > Viridiplantae > Streptophyta > Polypodiopsida > Polypodiales > Pteridaceae > Adiantum > Adiantum capillus-veneris. The sequence goes on along the minus strand of NC_140948.1, from coordinate 133,607,775 downwards.
ACAGTCCTAAATCAACAACATGTTGGATTTACACATTTGCTGTTTCTTCTATTTCTTGGAGATCCATTCTTCAAGACTGTACATCCATTTCTACCATAGAGGCAGAGTATGTTGCATTGAGTGAGGCATGCAAAGAATCTATTTGGCTTGCTTGCCTAGTGAAAGATCTTGGATTGGAGTAGTGTACACCAGTTCTTCATTGTGATAGTCACAATGTTATTGCCTTGGCTAACAATCCATTGTTTCATCCCATAACAAAACACATTGATGTGCGTTATCACTTCAGTTGTGAATGTCTGGCAAACAAGCGCCTTGATCTAGTGAAGATTCCTACGTCAGAGAACACAGTGGATGCACTCACTTAAAGTCTCTCCAGCCATCAGTTTCAGCATTGTCATGAGTTGGGACATTGGGTGAAGAGTGGTTCTCTTCCATTCTTGTGGTCTCCCACATTGGCCATCACTAACTGCTACTAATCCTAAGTGTACATATATACAATTGTGTGAGCCACTAACACTAAGTACAATGTGTATTGTGCCTTAATGCATAAGATAGAGAAGAAAGAAAGGGGTCACACAGTACATGTCGGCTCTCCCCCGCCAACCTATGTGTGGCTATGATGGTGAGTGTGAGTGTGTGTGTGCGTATTCCTCTCTACTGCGCTCCTGGCTCCTCCCCTTCAAGATGCATATCAAGCAAGCATGCTAGCCCTGGGACAAGTGTCCCCCTTTTCCCTTTTGAGAGAGAGGACTTGATAAATGAAAAAACAATTAATTAAATCTACTGATTTATCATTGGACCCCTTGGGTGGCCAACCAATAGGCTTTAGGCACACCATGTGGGCAACATGAGGAGGAACTCGACAAGTGTCCCTTTTGCTTTCTTTGTACCATGCTTGCCTTGTGTGAGGGTGTGTGTGTTCTCTCTCGATCCCCTCTTGTAGGATTTGCCCCCTCCTTGTAGGGATAGTGATTGAATTTTGCACACCTCACCTCAAGAACATTAGTCAGCAAGCATGACAAAGCACCTCAAGCTTGGATGGTGTTCCCACAATCACCTCAAGCTCCCTAGTCGTCAAGCATGACAAGCACTTCAAGCACCTTATTCATCAAGCACCTCAAGGACCTTAAGCTTGGGCCAGGTTCCCACCTCAAGCTCAGCCCTAGCTTACCTAAGGTCAAAGTACTTTTTATCACTAACCTTTGGAGGACTTTAATGAAGATAACCCTAAGGTATTTAAGCTCCATTAGCTAAATTTCTCTTTTGACATATCATCTCTCATTTGGGCCCCTTTACCATTGGCCCCGTGTCAAGATAGACCTGAAAGCACATACCTATATTATAACCATTGTTCCCGTTTATTCTCCCACATTAAATAATCAATTTAATATGAGAAAATCATTTGGGTTGGTTAGATATTAGTTTTTATGACATCCCATACTGAGTAGAAGCACCAAGATTGTCTGGCACCACATCACCGGTTTCCATATCACCATCCTCTTTGATCTCCTCCACAGAGCCACGATGATTGGAAAATTGTAGCCCTCATACATCTGTGCACTCTGAGGGGCTACCTCTATGACATACCACCAGTTTGGTGTAGACTTTGTAGGATGGAATACCACCTACAAGAGACAATTAACTTAATTACATGAGTTCTTTCATAATACCAGTTCTCTAAAGTTGGATGTTAAATATTTACAGACTTACTTGTTCACAATGGTTGGGTAGTACAAAAGTGTCTCGAAGGTTGGTCCACTCTTTGGTTGAGTCCACCTCAAGAAAACCTAAATCTTCTCTATGCACATTAGCGTTGCGACCCTCCATGTTTACCTTGAACCATTGTACGTCAAACAAGTCTACAAAAAATCCTCTATAATCTATCCTCTAAATTGCTTGTAGCGTGACGAAGTAAGTGATTTCCACCACTACAGGATCTGCATCAGAGAACAATCGTCAATTAGATTGATTCCACAGTCTTGTGTAAAAAGCTTTTTGTCACTGCGTTCCACCCTGAAATGTCCACCTTTATGTCACCTTTTTCGTCACCCACTCAATAAGCCTTGAGCAGTCCGCCCCGCCGCCTGTTAACTCGTTAAGGGCTTCCACACTATGACCTATTCGGGTCTTGTCGGGCGGCATTCCCAAGGCCTAGTTAACTAGCCCACTGGCATCCCTTTTGAGCCTTTCAATAAGAAAGGGATTGCGGCGCGTAACCGTTCTGGGTGTCTGTATAAAGAATTCATGCTTTTGTGTATGACTTTTGGAGAGTCCACAACGTAAAAATTTCATATAGCACGTGTAAACAAGAGGTATTTAAATAATCCCTTACCTATATATTTTCAAGTATTATATGTACCCCTTATGTCTTCCCCATCTCCACTTAATTCATTCCCTTTGTCGCTCTTGCTTTTCATCCTCGTACTGTGAAATCCACTTTTACTTCACTAGATTGTGAAACATGCAAAATCGATTGATCTTAGCCTCTAGATCATTTTCTTTTCAACATCAAGATTGCACATCACAATCCTAGATATGTGCTTATCATCTATGGTGTGCCAAAGCATATCTCGAGCACGATCAACTCCAGAGAGCCACTCTCCAATGTAAACTAGGGACTATGAAACCAGCCAAAATCCTCTGCCATGCTACCCTCCGGACATTCCATCCGATGCACATATCCCTTGAACGTCTTCATGAAACATTTTAAAAAGAACATTCATCTAGAATGCACTATGCTTGCTATTTCCACCTCATCCACTATGTGAACAAGAAGATACACTTGAATGGTTATCATGGTATTAGGAAAGTGCAACCTTCGTAGCATTTAGTTTGGCGGATGGTATGGAACCTACAACAATCTCCTTCTGTGAGATCCATTACACAAACTTCACAAGTTTGTAGATTGTGTTCCAGACGCTAGGGGACAAACAACTCTCAATGGCCACCTGTAAAATAAACTGCAAAACAAGTCTAGCAATGGTATCAAAGTACACACACAAATATGCCACGCAATGTGCAGTAAGAATGATCAAGTGGTTGCATCATGAGTCTGGGCCAATATGGCAACTCATACTATAGAGAGAATCTCTTTATCCTTGGGGACAGACTATCATCACACATCTTTTTTTGCTCTAACCATGCTCGAGCAGACATCCTTGGCGATTCTTTTCCCAAAAAATCATCATGTACCTCGTAATTCTCTGGAAGATGCGCTTGATGAACTTCATAGATTTTCTTCTTGAGTGAGGGTGCCCGATGTGCATTAAGTCTAGTGCCACATGTGACGCATGCTCTATATCCGCTTGTCTAGAGCCTTGCATGTATACAGATGACTATAAATCCACATGAGAAAAACAAAGGTTTAATGTGTGAGTTTGACTATCACCTGAGCATTTTGTTAGTCCAAGATAGTAATGCATGGTCCACATCAGAATGCCTCTGATCAAGGCATTGTGTGGACCTGTGTGTCCCCTCATATCCACCACTTCTATGCCAATGCACAATTGTTGTAGCTCTTTCAATAGTTGACAAAGATACACATCCACATTCTTCACTTTATACCGCCTCGACACAATCAAGCTTAGAAATAGGTGCCCCTTCTTGGTTGTTAACCATGGAGGAATGTTGACAATGACAACTATCCATACACTGTAAGATGTCAACCTCTAAAAAAATGGATTTACACAATCCATAGCAAGGCCAAGGTGCAAATTTTGAGCTCATCTCGCAAAATTGGCCCATGTGTCATCTATATGCTTCAATGGAGTACAATCTGTAGGGATTCATAGCACTGTGTTTGACGATCTATTCTCCCCGTGCCATGATGCAAGAGTGGCCATGGACTTGCATTTGAAGAAATGCTTGATGCAAGGAAGTAGAGGAAAGGGTTGCAACACCTTCAACAAAACTTTTTGTCCATGGAGATCTACTTGACATCTCTCGGAACCACATTTCTGACACTTCTCCATGTCCATGTATTCCCCTCTGAAAAAATGCAGTCGCTAGGAGAAGCATGAATGGGATTGTAATCCATCCCCAAATTTTGCAAGATCTTTCTTGCTTCCTCTCTAGAATTTTCCATCACATTATCAACTAGTATTATGTGCTCTTTGAGCAATCTACACAGAGAAAAAATGCAAAACACTTGTGTGCGTAATTTGGTACATTATACATTTAGTGAAACATTGAAGTAGACATATTGTAATAGATCACCTAAAAAGTGTTGTGATGCTAGTGTCACTCCATTCAAACTTTGTCTGCATGTTGAGAAGAACTAGGAGCACCTTCAATCCTTCACTCATGCTCCACCATACAATGGCATATTGGCCTCACTTTTCATGTCATCATAGATAAGCCTTTTTGAATCCATGATCGTCTCAATCATTTCATCAATTTCAGGCTCAAACATAGCCTTGTTGAGAATTTCCTGTGCATGATCACCCTCCGAGATGTCAGCGGCTGCATCTTGTGGCCTCACATATGCTACTTGAGTAAAGCGCTTGCGAACACATCTATTGGGTTGCAAGATGTCTGCATGTTGGCTAGTGTTAGATTCCAACGAGTTGAAATTGGCAACAACTCGATCTATAATAGATGCATGAAACTGCCAAAATCGCAAACATGTTGCAAAGAAACGCGTCTTGTCCATCGCACAACATGTTTGCATTGATTACAATAATCCTTGTTGAGAGATAGGCGTTTCGATTGGACAGCCCCACATCGTCGTCACTACTCGTAATGAATGTAAAAACCTTGAACCTTGAACTTAAATTAAATGCTCTCTTACTCTCCTCTGTCTCTTATCTCTCTCTCTCTCTCTCTCTCTCTCTCTCTCTCTCTCTCTCTCTCTCTCTATCTCCCTCGCAATCAAGAAACCATAAATCACATTGTAAACTACCTCACATTCTCTAACCATGTTGGATCCCCGCAGACCTCGGTCTAGAGGTGCACAAAGATCAGAAACAACGAGTTAAAATCTCGTCTTTATTGGTCAATGCCTATATTTATGGTTACAAGAAATCTACACATCCACGTATACATGACAATGCATGTAGTGGACAAAACCCCTTTGCCTCTTGTTCAATTGTAGCCGTTCCCTAGTGTAAACAACGTGAAGAGCTTAGTTGTAAGTGAATACATCGTTTTGTGGTGTGCGTAGTGAGAGAGTGCTCCCGCTTCTCTAGAGTGCTTTGAAGAAGAGCTTCTTTATTATGCTTCTTGCTCAACATCACTTCACATCAGCTCCTTGTTCCTTGTTTGAGGGATTGATGTGCACATTACATGCCTGCCTCCATTCTAAGGTAATGTGCCGTTGAAAGCTTTCCAACCTATTTCCACATCCATAGAGAGAAAGAGACGAAGAAAGAGAGAGATAGACAAAACGAGAGAGAGAAAGATAGAGAAGGTAGAGAGAAGAGCGTAGAAAGTCATTTTTGAACTCCATCTTGGGGACGTAAAAAATATTTTTTCAAAGCACTTTACAGAAGCCTCTGCACTCTCGCATGACACACCCCAAAAAACGGCTAGAAGTTTCCAGAAAGCTCTAGAAAGTTGAAGAAGGATCCAAAAGGTTCTAGAAGAACTAGAAGGATCAAGAAGGTTCTAGAAAATTCTAACCTCCTCAAGAAGAACCTAGAAAGTCCTAACCTCCTCGAGCACTAGTATAAATAGGGGTCTTGGGCCACAAGCCCCTCAGTCTTGCCAACACTAGTTGTGATCCTCCTATGAGGAAATCCCTCTTCTAGTTCTTATGTTCAAGTCTTGTCCTTGCAATCAAGCCTTGTCTTGTACTCAAGTCATGTAATCCAAGTCTTGTATCTAGATCTCTTAATAAAGTATTAAGTCTTGTAATCAATATTAAGCTTATCATCAAATCCAAGTTCTTGTACATTGTGAGCGCCTCCTCTTGCTCTCTTCTAGCTCTATACGCGCTCATAACAATAAGATTGTTTATACCACAGGTTTTGGATGCATTGGATATAGCATGACAAAATTTATTGTCTATTCTTGCACTTATGATACTTGGGCCTTGTTGAAAAGTTTGTGGATGCAATATATATGCTTCATTTTCTCACTATGTGATACAGCAGTGGCCTCTTACACTTTTATTTTTGGGTTATACAAGGTTAATGCATAGAAAACAAGTGCACTTTTTGATACAAAGACTTTTTTCATTTGAAATTTATTGGCTCTTGTTCCAATTGCTAAAATTTAATATGGTTGTTGAAGCTCCTATGTCCTCTACTTTGTTTTTTGTGCTACTATAATCAATAATTAAAAGAAACACACCAATGCAATCATTGTGATACTTCTAGTGTAGATTCTACTAGTATGTTTTACACCCTTAACTATAGATGCTAATGTAGAATGCTTTGATAGCAATGCTGCACAAATCACATTACATCGCATTGTGATAATGACCACTTCTCTTGAGCCTTGGTGTTGTTGCAAAATTTGTGGATGCAATATAGAATTGTTTGAATTAAATATTCGTGTGGAGGATACAAAATCTAAAAAATCACGTGGAGGATTCAAAAACACGTGTGGAGCCCACGTCATAACGAATGTTCAGTCAAATGTTTTCATGACTATGACTTCTCTGTATCTTTGTGCCTTTCTCCTTCTGCGCCTTTCTCAGCTCCCTCTACAGCACCCTGTGCACACTGCTTATCCTTCGCTATGGATAGCAACCTAAGAAAGAGCCCAAGGAATGCAAGCCGACAGGTCTCCCCCACAAAGACCCGAAATTATCCCACGAAGGTATGTCACCTCTCTCTGTCTCTCTCTGTGTTGTGTACAGCGGACCTGTGTGTAGTAGAGTACTGAGGTGTGGATACATTGAGTAATGAGTATGGATTTATTCCTTTCAGAGATAGAAGTTACAGCCTCCTCCCAAAATCAGCCGCTTTGTTCACCCCAAGGATGTGGAGGTGCCATTAAAGGCATTCTGCACAACAAAGGAGGATTTTCACAGGGAATATGGGTTAAGTCTTGAGGGGAAAGATGTTAGGAAGTTGACAGATGCAGATGTGCCCATATCCGACTGGATGAAAGTTTTCACGTGTCTTCCAGTGAAGGAGAAAAAAGTGCCGATAAAAACAGCAAGGCCGGATCACTACAAGGCACTCTACCAGCTCTACAAGCAGGTGTACCAATCCAAACCACCAAACTATCTGCTGGGAGTCAAGTTTGCATGCGGATATGTTTATTTTGTATGCACAGGTCCGGTAAAGTGGGCTGAGTTTGCATCTGAGGTGGTGAAGAATGTGACCAATGAAGGTCACTTAGATAGGAAAAGAGAACAATGGAAGTTAGAGACTTCCCAAGTATCCACAGGTACCCCAAGTGGTTGTGCCATCTTCTTAGTAAATACCCCATCCGGAAGTACACCAGTCGGAAGTGGACTTTTTGTGACCACTCAGTCTGCCTTTAGTGTTGAAGTATCCACTTCCTTGCAAGAACTTCTTGTTGAGGTTAGAAAATCTCATGACAATGTATCAGCCAAGTGTCAGAAGGCTAAGGATTCAATGGTCAAATCTGTTGTTGATGTGCACCATTGCAAGGGTGCCCTTGACACCATCCGAATGCACTTCCCTGATGATGCCAATGTACAAACAAGCTTGCTTGGCAGCCTCCAAGAAAAATTTGACCAAGCAAAAGCCACACTACATCAAGCACAGGTATGCTTTTAACTCCATCCGATTGTAGTTTAATACATGCAAAGTACCATACGGTATGATTTTTCATACCGGTAGGATTATATCATATTCGGTAAGGGTAGATGACAATACCGGTAGGATGTTATCATACCGGTAGGAGTATACCCTACCGGTATGATTACACCCTACCGGTATGATTATATCCTACCGGTATGATTACATCCTACCGGTAGGATTTAGGAGATAATCCTACCGGTATGATAACATCCTACTGGTATGGTTACATCCAACCGGTAGGAGTATACCCTACCGGTATGATTACACCCTACCGGTATGATTATACCCTACCGGTATGATTACACCCTACCGGTATGATTATATCCTACCGGTATGATTACATCCTACCGGTAGGATGTTATCTTACCGGTAGGATTTAGGAGATAATCCTACCGGTATGATAACATCCTATTGGTATGGTTACATCCAACCGGTGTGGTTAGATCCAACCGGTATGATAAAATCCAACTAGTTTGATGTTATGCTTCCAGTATACTGTTATACTACCGATATGATGTTACCGGATGTTATCCTACCGGTATGATATTATACTATCCAGTATAGTAACATTATACCGGTGGGATAACATCATACCAGCAGGATGTAATGATACCGGTATGATAACATCATTATACCGATTTTCAAGCAATCATACCGATTTTATACCTGTCTGACATTGTCTGATAACAGAGGTCTCTTGCCTACAGGAAGAATTATCCAAATGCTTGGACCGTGAGGAAACCTTTGGTCTCTATGTCACGTTTGTGACAGGCATGATTAGTCAACCAATGCTACCTAAAACCATAGTCTTGCCTACACGAGTTTCAGCTCCTAGACATAGTGTTGTTCTCATTGATGTGTGCAATGCTTGTGGTGTAAAACTTCATGATCACAATCGCTCAAGCCATGTTGTTCTATTGCCTTGTTCACATGCATACCATGCATTCTGCTATGCTCGCTTGGCTGAGAAAGGAAAGTGCATGCTGAAGGATTGCCTCGGAGTTATTTCTGCAGAAGACCAATCCCTTCTAAAGAAGAAGCCAGTTGAACCATGCCAAAAAACAAGTGAGAAAATTGTTTCAATGGGTAATCAAGTGGTTGATTTTTGTCTTCTCTGATGTTTTTTCAGGTGGTTGATTTTTGTCTTCTCTGATGTTTTTTTAGAGTCAAGCTGCTTCAGAACTACTGTCGGTAAAGACACAGGGAACGATGCAGTGACTCCTGCATACAAGACACCTTTGGAGGTATTGCTTGATGAAAATGTCCTTGCTAATGCTGAGAAACCTGTTTCGGAAACAACAGAAGAAGAACAAAACTTTGAGGTAAAGGAGCAGAGTACGACTGGTGCTGAAGAGAAAACCCAGAATGAGGAAGATGATGTGTTGCTAGACACTGGCGTGCGGGTGACAAGATCAAAGACCCCGAGAAAACGAGGCCAACATGGCAAGAGTAAGTTTTTTCATTGATTATGGCTCTAATAAGTGATCTCTTGCTGCACATCTTTATAAAGCTGATGGTCGTGTAGATGTTGAGCTGGAGGGAAGTCCCGAGGAGACCCTTGCTCAGCATATAAGAAAGGAAAAAAGAAGAAAAATCGAGAAGACTGGAGATGAGAAGCCTGAAATGGAGCAAAAAAGCAAGGAAGAGGAAGAGACCCAGGGGTAGCCAGAAGAGGAGATGGACATAGAAGACACTAAGGAGATGCAGAATACCGGCACAAGTTCTGACCCTAAACCCAGAGCCTGCAAAAGATTATAGCTTGCCCCCCATGTTTCTTTTTATGTAACCACTTCTTAAATTAATATAACTTTCTTTCCCATTCGATGTCCCTTTCATCTTGTGCCTAATTTTTGAACATTGTGTGTTTTTATTGTATGATTTCAATCTATAGATATGTCCTAATTGCATATTTAAATTTGAGTCTTGTGTAATTTTGCATCTACAGATATGTTTTCAGTTGAAGAATGGCGCCTTGCAGATAGGTTCAGGGTTGACAAGCAGAATGGCAGGGCTGACATTCGTGCAATATGGAATTGCGTGTTGTCTCCTGCAGTGCTCGTGTTTCCTTTATGGTATAGACTAATTAAAAGAATCCCACTAATATGGCCAAGGCCACCACCTCCATTGAGCGTCCAACGTAGGGTTCTCATTTTGGACCTTAATGGATTACTGCTCAAGAAATTTGATGGAAAATATGGTGAAGAATTGCCCCACTGGCCATAAATGCGGTATGTTGTTGAAGGGGATACACAGTTTTGGGTAAGGCCCGATGCAGAAGTGTTTCTGAAATTTTTTTTCAGATGGTTCGAAGTGTGGATATGGAGTTGCTGCGAGTTTGAGAAGCTCAAACGCACGCTAGCAAGAGTGTTCCCTGACCACCACAAAAGATTCAATAGAGTGGTAAGTCAGGCGCAGTGCACAAGGGCCTCTTTTAAATTGGGTGCGATAGATAAACCGGTGTTCCACAAGAATCTTGAAAATTTTCCTGACCTACCACCTGACACACTTATCTTTGATGATTCTGGATATAAGCTAATGTTTAATCCATTGGGGTCATTTCTTGTTTTTCCCAAGCTAGAAAAGCTGTCTAAAGAAGTGCGCACTTGTTTTCTGTCAACCACTGTCATAAACTGGTTGGCACACTGGTTGTACTCTAAGGACAGAATTGAGTATACAAAGAGGACTATAATTTGTGCAGACGGACAACCTTATGACACCTATGTGCGTCGTTTTTATTGGAAATGGCGATTTGACTTTTTCAAGAAGAAAGGAACATATTTTTTATATAAAAAGAAAGCTTCATAAAGTCTGTGAAGTGGGCACTATGTATTTTTTTGTCGATGGATGTAAATGGAGAATTACTCAGCCAAAAGGCTCAATCAATGTAACAGAATTCATGTATAATACATTTACAAGCAAGTTCCACGGAAATACGTTGTATTCTATATTTGAAGTATATTGCAAATAAAAGGGGGGAGAGAGAGAGAGAGAGAGAGAGAGAGAGAGAGAGAGAGAGAGAGAGAGAGAGATAACCGTATTATACTGAGCATGACTGGTATGATACTGAGAAGTGAGAGAGAGAGAGAGAAAGAGAGAGTCGGATACAAAGAAGTGACATGTATGATACCGGTATGATTCTTTCAAGTGACTGGTATGATACAGGTATGATACAGAGAAGTGACCGGTATGAAATTGAGAAGTGACACGAGAGAGAGAGAAAGAGAGAGAGAGTCTTATACTGAGAAGTGACTGGTATGATACCGGTATGATAATGTGAAGTGACTAATATGATACCAGTATGATACTGAGAAGTGACCGGTATGATACTTAGAAGTGACATAGAGAGGGAGAGGGACTGGTATGATACTGTGGAGTGACCGGTATGATACTGAGACGTTACACACACACACACACACACACATATAGATAGGGACTGGTATGAGACCGGTATGATACTGAGGAGTTACTGGTATGATACCGGTATGATACTGAGAAGTGACTGGTATGATACTAAGAAATGACAGAGAGAGAGAGAGAGAGGAACTTGTATAATACTGCTATCATACTAGACACTCCTCAGTATCATACCGGTATGATACTGAGAAGTGACTGGTATGATACAGAAATGATACTGAGAAGTGACAAAGAGAGAGAGAGGAGAGAGAGAGAGAGAGAGAGAGAGAGAGAGAGAGAGAGAGAGAGAGAGAGAGAGAGAGAGAGAGAGAGAGAGAGAGAGGGAGAGGGAGACAGTTCAGTTTATAGTAATAGGCAGGTATACACAAAATTATGCATTATGCATTTCTTAAGATGGTTCCAGCTCAAAAGGCATACTATTGTAGATAGACTCACTGGCATCAAGTGATATTGTATATAGTTTTGAGTTGCTGGGATGGGGTATCATGGGGATTTTGATTGCCCGAACAAGATGTGAATATATGAACACCTCTAGCTTTTTGTCCAAAAGCTCGTAGATCTGCTCATTTATCATACAATAGTAAAACCCTTTGATAGCATAGGATCCTCGCCCAATGATATTGCCCCAGTCATCTTCAACATCTGAATGAAACTCTTGAATAGCTGCAGTGCATTTCACTATATAGAAATCCACTTTTTCTTCATTGTCATTTTGTGCGGGAACATCAAAATTATCACCAACAATAAGAGCTTGACTGAGGGTGTCATAGTGTCCTTCATATGCTGCATCCTCATTTATTTCGTCATCATCGTCTTCCCCTTCCTCTGTAGGCTCCAAAATAAGGTATGTCTAGAAAGGAACGTGTGACTTGCTCACACATCTCCTCCACTTTTCCTGTTTACATGCACTACAGAAACAAGACAGTGAACGGGCCTGGGATGCATAGGCGGCTGTAGCACCATCTGACAAGGTCCGTCTCAATAATGCCACAACATCTGTAGCACAGTCTATCTTTGGGAAGTTTGGCTGCAATTGGTATTGAGTTAAAGACCTTTTTATCACTGCTCCCACACCGTCGTGTTCTCCCTTACCATGTCCGGATCCAAAAATCCAAGACATTTTCCATCCCATAAAAACACTATATCTGCAATTTTATTACAACTTTAATGCCACTATTATAGGTCTCTATATTAAAACCACCTTCAGATAATGTTTGTTAGAACATGGTATACCTGGCAAGGAAATAGAATGGTCTTCTTGCTTTGAATTGTGAAGCTGCTCCATCATACCATACCCAATGACGTTTTATGTTTAGACCAAATTGCTTTAGCCATTCCGCATGTTTCAGAAAACAGTGTTGAACAAAATGTGTGTCATGTTGCTTGTCATCTGAAATGAATAAGTGAATTGTCTTGTGGGTGTCACCTGCATAATATAAAAATCAAAAATTATTGAAGGCTTAATACAAAATAAATAATACTGATCTAGGGTGATGTCGTTACCTGCAATTTGGAAATATGTTATGTGCACAAAAATAGTTACTTGATTTGAATACCAGTGCATGGACTGAATCTCATTTTGTTCTTTGAAACTATAATTTTCAGCAAAGTCAAAAATTGACACAACAACATCTTCTGGAAAGCTTTGTATACATTCCTTATATTGTTCTGCTCGCCATCTATACACAAAATTATGCATTATGTATTTCTTAAGATGGTCTTTGAACATGAGTGAGAGATCCTGGCATGATATTTCCTTATGCGACAAGACTTTCCTTTTCTTCTTCAGACCGTCACGCGCACTTCCTACTTCTAGGTCCTCAAAAATATTCACCACAATCTTTTTAGCAATAAATGCAGCCTCTGCAGCACAAAAGTCTAACTTATTCGGGCCACACCTTTTACATTGACCACTCAAGCAGGTAAGGGCATGGAAGGTGGACGTATCTAATTTAGGACATAGTATAGAGTCCAATAAGACTGTTACACTCTTGATAGGGTTTTTTGGTTCCTTTTCATCCACCATTGTCTTTGCATATGTTTCATTGACAATGGCAAGCTTTTCCATGCAGACCAAATACAGAACTTTGCATGTGATTTATGGCATCCTTTAGGAAGGACATTTGAACATGAGAAATGCAGCAGCAAGTATATCGGTCTCTCAATTTCCGCACAAAATATGGCTTCATGTACTCAAACGCCCGCTGCCTTATTACAATTTCAGGGTATTGTTCTTGGAAGTTGAGAAAGAGCTCCACCTACAATGAAAGACATATATGGTTAAAGAACATTGAAGAAAACTGCAGGTTTTGAGGAAAATTGTTACATTACTATAAACCAGTATTTTTAGTTCAAACCACTATGTTTTTTCACTTAATTGGTTAGGTAAACCAGTATATATGAACACAAGTCCTTGGTACGTACCAGTGGTATATAAGTGTCAACCAGTGAAAATGTTCTTACTACTGATGTAAACCAGTCTTTTCATTTATAACCGGTATGTTATTTACCTAACCAGTACAAGTGAGCACTTAACCACGATGTATACCAGTGATAAATAAGTGTTCAAAAGAATGAATACATGCCCTTGGTACGTACTAGTGGTATATAAGTGTCAACAAGTTCAAATGTTCTTATTGCTGATGTAAACCAGTTTTTTCATTTAAAACCGGTATGTTATTTACCTAACCAGTACATGTGAGAACTTACCCATGATGTGTACCAGTGAAAAATAAGGGTTAAAAAATGGAACACATGTCCTTGGTACGTACCAGTCGTATATAAGTGTCAACCACTTCAAATGTTCTGATTGCTGATGTAAACCAGTCTTTTCATTTAAAACCGGTATGTTATTTACCTAACCAGTACATGTGAGCACTTAACCACGATGTATACCAGTGAGAACTAAGTGTTATATAAAATGAACACATGTCATTGGTACGTACCAATGGTATACAAGTGTCAACCAGTGCAAATGTTCTTACTGCTGATGTAACCCAGTCTTTTCGTTTAAAACCGGTATGCTTTACCTAACCAGTACATGTGAGCACTTACCCATGATGTGTACCAGTGAAAAATAAGGGTTAAAAAAATGAACACGTGTCTTTGGTACGTTCCAGTGGTATATAAGTGTCAACCAATGCAAATGTTCTTACTGCTGATGTAAACCAGTCTTTTTATTTAAAACCGGTATGTTATTTACCTAACCAGTACAAGTGAGCACTTAACCACGATGTATACCTGTGAGAAATTAGTGTTAAAAGAAATTAACACATGTCCTTGGTACGTACCAGTGGTATATAAGTGTCAACGAGTTCAAATGTTCTGACTGCTAATGTAAACCAGTCTTTTCATTTAAAACCGGTATGTTATTTACCTAACCAGTACATGTGAGGACTTAATCACGATGTATACCAGTGAGAAATAAGTGTACAAAAAAATTTACTGGATATGTAAACTAGTATTTTCCTTTCAAACAGATATGTTTTTTACCTATTTGACATGACAAACAGTACATGTGAACACTTGACGAGTACATGTGAACACTTAACCACTATGTATACCAGTGAGAAATAGGTGCTAAAAGATTTTTACAGGTTATGTAAACCAGTTTTTTACCTAACCAGTTTATACATATCATACGTGTGTGAAAGTATGTGTCTGCAAACGTATGTTTCAACAAACATACGCGTATGATAAAAAGTATGTTTCCATTTATATTCTCCTTCACATCCAATATTTATCTACTCTTAGTCTAGGACCAAATACAGATTCCCCTTATTTCCATTTATAACTTCCTTCATATCCGATTTCATATCTACTCTTATCAACCCATTTATAGTGAATATAGGTGAACCCATTTATAGTGAATATAGGTGAACCCATTTACAGATATAGTGAAGCAAGTTATTACCTGAGATTGTTCAAGAAGATGCACAGGATGTTTGACATATGAATTTCTTCCAATACGCTTTCTGCACACATCCTTCTTATTGGGTGAAACACGAGTGTTAAACATCCAAAAAGAGAAGATCAACTCTTTCTCATCAGGTGTTATGAAACCATGATCCATGGGCTGTCGAGCACACAAAGAGATTGGCAAATTGTCATCACCTGCTGCCCTCAACCGATTCTTTGCAGCTATGAAGTTCCTCTTGTGAAAATTTAGCAATGCAGCTGAAACATTCACTTTTGAGGTAGATGTACACTCAACATTCATAAGCATTGTGGTGATGAACCTTTTAAGAAAGATCTCTTGTCCACTCTTGGGTAATTTGATTGCATCTATTGTGTTGCATATGGCTTCAACGAAGGTTGTTTGTGCCCTGGGCATTTGAAGGTCTCCAAGAGAAGGATGATTGACAAACTTGCACAAAATATCTGAGCGTGATGCAACATCGAGGGCCTTTGTACGCCGATTGAAGAGCATAACAAGGTCATTGCAAAGTCTTTGACGCTTTGCATCATCAACACCATTTTGATCATTATCTTACTCACGTGCTACCTGCTCAAGCTTGTTCTTAGCATGCTGCTCCCTCTTTATCCTAGCATGATATTCCTTGACCGCATCAACAGCATACCTAGCACACAGTTCACAGTGAGGCTGAGAGCAGTCACATATAGTGTGATATTCTTGTTCCATGCTAGAGAGGGAGAGATTGAGCGAGGTGATAGGCCTACAGAGAGCAAGAGCAGTATATGACAGCAGTAGATGTGTGATAGGCCTACAAAGTAAAACAACAATCTGTGCTCCTACACAGAGAGTTAGAGAGAGACAAGAAAACGAGAGAGCGGGAAGACAAAGAGCTGGCTGACGTGCATAGTTAAGAGCTACAGAGCCGTCTTCTATATTTGAAAAAGAGACGTGGAAATAGTAATGGTGTAAAGAGCTGGCTGACGTGCATAGTTAAGAGGTACAGAGCCGTCTTCTATATTTAACAAAAAGCTATAGAAATTCTATATTTAATTAAAAATCTGTTCAAAAGAATATATCGAATTGAACTAATAGAGATGTTTTTATGTACCGATTATAAAACCTCGGTCCGGGACAAGGTTTTTGGTCCACCTATTCATGCATCCACCCCCCTATGGACTTACCTCCAACACGAGGGGATGATGACCATCGCATTGAGCTCCTTCCAGGAAGCTCATCGCCTAAAAAACCTCCTTATCGAGTCTCACAAGCTCAACAAGAGGAGATCATGAGGCAAGTACAGTAATTGGTAGACAAAGGGATGGTGAGGCCTAGTTCCTTTCCCTTTTGTTCTCTAGTCCTTTTAGTGCAAAAGAAAGATGGTACATACCATATGTGTGTGGACTATCAAGCACTAAACCATATCACTATCAAAAACAGATTTCCTGTGCCTCAGGTAGAAGATCTGTTTGATAATCTATAAGGCTCTACCTACTTCAATAGGATTGACCTGAAGATTCCTTGGTTTAGGCCATCCTTTTTTTACCTCTAACTTTGATGGATCCATTTGGATGCCATCTTGAGAGATAATGTGACCTAAATACTGAATCTCTTGTAAGAAAAAATCACTTTTCTTTCAATTAACATAAATTTTATTCTCTCTTAGAACTTGAAATATTACCTGGAGGTGTTGCTTGTGTTTGTCTAATGAATTAGAGCAGATGATGATATCATCAAAGAACACTCTAGTAAAGGTTCGGTGAGGCCTGAATAACTTCTCCATCAAGCGGTTGAATGTGGCTGGTGCATTGGTCAAGCCAAAAGGCATGACAATGTATTCGTAAAGACCAAATGTAGTGCGAAATGCGGTCTTTACAATGTCTTGATCAACTATCCTTGTTTGATGATAGCCACTTTTTAGGTCAATCCTACTGAAGTAGGTGGACCCTTGTAGCTTATCAAATAGGTCTTCTACCCACAGAATGGGAAACCTATTTTTGATAGTGATCCTATTTAGTGCTCTATAGTCGACACACATACGATATGTGCCGTCTTTCTTTTACACTAGTAGCACGGGAGAAGAAAATGGAGATGAGCTAGGCCTAACCATGCCCTTCTCAACTAACTCATGCACTTGCCGCATAATCTGCTATTGTTGAGCTTGAGAAACTCTATAAGGAGGTTTGTTAGGTGGTGAAATTCCTGGAAGAAGTTCAATTGCATGGTCATCATTACCTCGTTTAGGAGGTAGCTCACAAGGGATGTCGTCAATAAAGACATCTTGAAACCACTTGAGAAAATTGGATAACTGTAATTCCTTTTGGTTGTGTATATTTTCTTTTGCTAAAACATTAGGTTCATTTTGAGGATCTTTAAAAAAAATCATGTACACGGAAATAGAGCTCTTTATTGACTTGTTGAAAGCTTGTGTATGTACAATGGGTATAGTGTTACCCATTTCCTTAGCATCTGTATACATATCTTTTTCCCTGAACTTAAAGGAGATTCTCCTTTCAGGGAATTTAACATTGGTAGCCATGCAATCAAACCATGGTGCCCCTAGGATTACATCCTCATGCTTGAGAGGAGAGATAAAGAAGTCCTCTTTGTCCACATAGATTTGGACATGGAGCCTCAATTTCCTGATTAAGGGAGTGACTGAAGCTTCTTGCCCCTTGAAAGCACCATCTGCGGGTAGGACATCTCCCATCTCGTAGGTTTGTATGCCTAGCTTGGTGGCCAACTCTATAGATATAAAATTATGAGTAGAACCGGGGTCAAAGAGAATAAAAGCATCATGTTCTCTTACCTTTCACCAAGCATGGCATAGAGGATATCCTTTGTGGTGAGTTTCCTCCTCTTGGATTTTGACCAAGGTAGCTCTAGGAGGATCATGGCGGTTGTTCTTCTGGGGACAAGCGCGATACGCATGCCCTTGTTCGCCACACTTGAAACACCGGTTATCCTTGAGATATGCTCAAGCTCTTCAGGAGAGAGTTTATTTTTGCCTTTATAAACTCCCTTCTCTTTAGCTTTGTTGGAGTTGCCCTTAGGAGATTTTTGGACATTGTCCTTCCCCTTAGGCTCATTGGAACCCTTGTTTTCAGGGGGCTTATAATTTCTCTTAGCTCCTGTCTGGAAATTTATTCGAGAGGCCACCATAGTATGATGTATTACCACTGATATGGTGTGTGGCCTTTGGGAGTTGACATACTCCGCCATTTCTTCGGTTAAGCCCGCACAAAATTGCTGCTTTTTCTCTCCAAAATCCAACTTTTTTAAGGACAGTGGCTTTGAGTTGTAGGTCCCAAAACATGTCTACATATTTGTGGATGGATTCATAGGGAGAGAGCTTCAAGCTTCACCATTCAGTGAGTACTTTGTCTTTGGCATCGATGGCCAGAAATTGCTTCATAATGGAAGCTCTTAAAGCTTTCCATGTTTGTGGAGCTTCACCGTTGGCCCATAGGCTAGACCACCATTGGCTGGCAAACTTTTGAAAGTGCATAGCTACATGGTGTAGCTTAGAGGACTCCATAAATCCCTCATGTCCGAACGCCGCATCAAATTGATGGATAAAGGCCAAGACTTTATTCGTAGCACCAAAAGTTCCATCGTAGGTAAGGAAAGAGATGCTTTTCCCTCCCTCTTTGAATTTCTTAAGCTTGGACAACCTCTTCCATGCGGCATAGGATTTCCTATGGCCTCTTCTTTTTGATGGTTCAAAGGTTGCACCATCACTTTCTTCAGAAGATGAAGAATTTGAGGAAGATGGAGAAGAGGGTGACCTCTTTCTCACCTTTTTCTTTCCTTGATCTTCTTTGTCTTCACCATCACTTTCATAAGAGGAAGAGGATGAAGAAGATGGCGAACAAGGTGTCCTCTTTCTCACCTTTTTCTTCTCTTGCTTTTTGACATCCCTCTTTGAAGTATGGTGTGGAGAAGTATGCGATGGTCTTCTCCATTTTGGAGGTTATGGAGAGCGTTTGGCCCACCGTTGGAGAGGGGGAATGGAGAAACACACCCATCACCAACACAAAGGCCTCTCTATAGCTCAGGGTATTCATAGCACCCCTATCCTCTCAGAACACACCTTCAAAGAAACACTTTACACTAGCACACAACCGTCTACTAGACTTCCACTGCTTACGCACTCCACAAACCACCACACAAGGCACACCTACTACCACTGCCAGTCTCCACCCTTACACACATACACAGTCACTCAATTTCACTCTCTCACTCAAAACACCATCGGTCCGGGGGGCACACACTTCCACACAGCCGGCGGCACCGAGAAGAACCATGAAAGCAGGAGAAAGAGAAGGGGGGAAGAGGAAAAAAAAGCACGGGAGGCAACTGTGGCTTGACTGCACTTCAGAAAACATATACACACACTTGCAATGCCATCACCATGGCCATTTTCAAGCAAACGTTACAAAGGGGCTAGCTTGCTAGAGAACTCCACTTTGCAGGCTTCAAACGGCACTCTAAAGGCCAAGAAAAAAACCCTTAATTTGATCCAGTTTTGACTTTTATAGGGGGGGCCTTTAATTTGGGAATTTACATTTTAATTGGTCCACTTGGCACCTTGAATTGGCATTTTTGAGAAAGGGAGCACCGCCTTGCTCTATCTGCTCTCTTCTTCTCTCTTTGCACTTGGGGGGGGGGGGGGGGGGGGGGGGATGTTGCTATTGCCCCTTGGCTCTTTTATTTTTTTATTTTCTATCTTTCATCTTTTACCCTCTTTAGGTTTAACCTTATACTGCTCAATTAGCTTGACCTTGATTTTTTCTCTCTATCTGACTCCTCATTTGCTCCTTTTTGATCTTTGGTCCACTGGGCCTTCACTTTGGCCGGCCTTGGCTTGGCTTTGCACCCTTTGGAGGCCTCCTGGTTAACCTCGTTTGAACACATGGAGGGCCCCTCGGGTTTTCCCTCTCTCTGTCTCTGGTTCACCTTACTACCTTGGGAACCCATCCCCGAGAAAGCAATAGCGAGGTCGCTATTGAGTGGGGGGGCTCCCTTAAAAAATTAAGGCCCTTTGGCCGTGGGAATAGCCCCCTCTCGGGCGGCCTTGCCACATCATCATCACTAAACCGGTAGGCGCCACCGGTGCATCCTCCTCATTCGCGCGGGCGTGCCACTTGCACCACCCCGCCCGGTCAAAAGATGCACAGTCTTTGCCCTGCAGCACCGCCTGCGCTCTGCACCATAGCCAAGAGCTCCGAGCTCTCCTCTCTTCACACATGCCTAATGAGGCTCGCGCTCCAGCCATTATACCCCCAATTCAACCACCGCGTGCCCGCATGTGGGGTCATGGGATGCCATGTGGCATCTGCCCGTCGATTGTTTTAAAATGGTCCTCCAAGCTCCTCAGGAATTTTCCCAAAAAAACTTTGCTTTGGCCTTTCTTCTCCAGGCTCCCATCTACTGCCTCGAAGTTGGATCCTGAAGTGGTAAAGGTCTATTGAGACTCATCCTTCTAGGCTCCGAGTGTACATATCATCTTCCCAAACCGACCTCGTTGTGGCTTTGAACGGGGCACCTCAAACTGGGAAGAAAACATCTGGCCCTTCACATTTGCCACAAACTGTCAACTTCAATCGGCCATTTCTCCGTGCTCTGACCTCAAATTCATATGCCGTCAACTCCGTCTAGCTCCACATGATGCACATTACCATTGAGAAACTTGGCGATGCCCAAATGATTCCAGATGGAACCTTTTTCAATGCGGTCAAATGGGCTCAGACGTGGCCCCCGAAAAATCTTCTAATGGCCATAACTTACTATCCAGAGCTCCGATTCGCAATCTGGGAAGACATGCATGCTCCACAACTCGAGCAATACACATGTATATACCGACATCAGCCACGGCCACCTGTCCCGAGCTGCCCTGCCCGTCGGGGATCTGCTATACACTATTCCTTTAAACTACAATATCTTGAGCATCGGGGCTCCGTTTGACGAGCCGTCTGGACCGGCTTCTAGAGCACACTGAACACTACATTCTAGGATACTGTCTTGGCATTTCAGACACCTTCATTTTCCATCCCTTTCGGACCATCCCGCAGCACTTTTGGCCTAAAAATCCGCTTCACGCATACATTTCCGCTACCCTTTGGCTGCCAAGGGCCTTCGCACCTGCCCTAGCCTTCTGCACTGCACTCGACTCCACTCTTTGCCAGGCATAGAGCATCTCCTAGCCTTGACCAACTTTGACTGCACCATCATTTCCCAGCCCCCTTGTTGAACATTTATGTTCCACCAAAAGCATATGTACAAAACTTTGAAACTGGCACATCAAACGAACGATTAAAAGCACTCACAAAACCATAACTATATGTACAGGCTATGTACAAAAGCTTCATCTTCTTTCTTTCACACACCACATTCTTTAGGTGGGTTGCCCACCCCCCTTTACTATAATTTGCTGCACTTCAGGCACTAGATGCCTCTCAAAATACAATTTGAGCCGTACACCATTTACCTTGTTCCTAAGAAGCTTGCCATTTGCTCTTACCAGTTGATACGTCCCATTCGGAAAGGCCTTCCGCACTTTATACGGACCTGTCCACTTCTTTTGGAATGTGAAATCCATGTAGCTTTCGTACTTCATGACAAGGTCTCCTTCCTCTATCTTCTTGTCCGGCAGGTTCTGATTGAACTTGGCAGTTCGCTTCTCTCTTTGCTTCACATAGTAGTCTGCCGTTGCCTCTCTGTCCATCTGCAAATCCTCCAAGCTGGCTATCCAATCCTGTAGACCTTCTTGTTGAGTGGCATTGACATGCCACATACCCTTCAAAGCACCTAGCTGTGCATACACTGGCAATACAGCCTCCTTACCATAGACTAGCTCGACTGGAGTGAAGTTTGTAGCCACCTTATAAGATGTTCTATATGCCCACAGACACTTCTCTAGATTTGATTCCCACTCAGCTTCTTGCTTATACACGTACTTTGTTAACATCTTGATGATTTGAGCATTAGCACTCTCAACTAGACCATTGCATTGGGGGTGATAGGGCGAGGAAAACCGATGCTGAATCTTTAACTTTTCCACTAGTGCACTCATGAGCTTGCTTCTAAACCCCTGACCCCTATCACAAACTAACACCCATGGAACACCAAAACGGCAACAAATATTATCAAACACGAACTGAGCCACCACATTAGCATTTACTCCCTTCACTAATTTGGCCTCGACCCACCTTGTAAGGTAGTCAATGGCTACCACCACATACTTCTTACCACTAGTAGACTTTGGGAGAGGGTCTATGGCATCCAGACCCCACTTCTCGAAAGCACTTTGTGCGATGATAGCACCCTGTGACTCTGCTACCAGTCGTCTTTCACCTATAGTTTGACACTCGTGGCACGTCTTGCACCAGCAATGTACGTCCTTCACAATGGAAGGCCACCAAAAGCCTGCTCTAAGCGCTCCGAATAGAACCTGGTCTTTGCCCTGGTGTCCGCTCTCTTCATGGAATTGCTCCAGCACCATTCCTATTTCCTCTTTGTATAGCACCCTTCTAAGCACTCCGTCACACCCATAGTTCATGAGATCTTTACCTACCAGTGTGAATTTGTGGGCCTTTTGCACCACTCTTCTCTTTTGAAACTTAGACAAACCTTCTGAACATTGCCCTGTACCCAAAAAACCTTCAATCTCCTTGAGAGTCTCTCTACTTGCATAAGTGGTTGGGGCCACATATAGACCTGCAACATGCACACCTGTACTTTGCTACTTGCTAGCTGATCCGCCTCTTGATTCTGTTCTCTTCTCACATGCTTGAATTGGACTTCTTCAAAAGACTTCAACATCTTCTTGAGGGAAGAAAACCAATGCTTCAAAGAATCGCGCTTTACCTGCCATTGGCCTAACAGTTGTTTGATGACTAGCAACGCATATCCCTTCACTATCAACCTTGAAATGCCAAATTATATGCACTGCTTTAAACCCAAATGCAGAGAGAGATACTCCGCCTCATTATTGGTGTGGACATCCTCTAGATCAAACGCCTTCGAGAATATAGCTTTGTCGTGTGGGTCGTGTATCACCACACCTCCTCCTGCCTTCTACACTACCCTTCGATATGCTCCGTCACACCACATAGTAAAAGCATCCTCCAAGTCGGGTTCCTCCTTAGCTTCATCTCGCACCACTCTTGGATAGACCGACTCATGTGATCCACCTTGAACTCGAACTCGAACTCTTGTAGCTCCAAAACCCACTTCATAATCCTCCTTCCTGGCTTCAAACGTAGCACTACCTCTGGCAATAGATTATTAGCCATCAACACAAAAAATTTGTGCACAATCAAATGGACTTTGAGCTTACTGCAAGCGAAGACCAGAGCCATCACCCATTGCTCTGCCTTGGTGTAGGTAGCCTCTCGTGGGCTAATCACCCTGCACTCGAAGTATATCGGCTCGTAGCTTCTCCCTACCTTTTGCAGTAGAACCGCTCCAATAGCAATTGTGCCCACCATCATAGACACATAGAAGTCATCCTCTCGATTGGGAGGACACACTGTTGGAAACTGACACAAAACCTCCTTGACTCTATCAAAAGCCTCCTGAGCTTCCTCATCCCACTCATAACCATGCACCTGTTGAGCCCTCTTTTGAAGAGGATGCACATATTGCGACATCATCCAAAAGAAATGTGATAGATACTTTAACTTATGAACAAATGAAGCCAAACCTTGAGCATCTGATGGCGGCTCCATCAACACCAACGCCTTCACCTTCTCGGGATCAGCCTCTATACCGTTTTGTGACACCACATGACCTAACAGCTGCGCTCAAGGCTGTGCTAGCTTGCACTTCTTGGGATTTAGCTGACCTCCTTCTTCATCAAGCCTTTGAAAGCATAACTGGAGCTTTGTTAGGTGCTCTAATCTCAAACTATAGCAGCCAATATCATCCATGAAGACCCTAATAAAGTGGCCCAAGTATGGACCAAATACCGTGTTTATCCAACCTTGGAAGGTGGCATATGCATTTAGTAATTCAAATGGCATCCTGCTGTAAGCAAAGCAACCCCATGGAGATATGAACCAGGTCTTCAATTGGTCTTCAAGCGCAATCCCTATCTGAAAATACCCAAAAAGCCATCCATAATCGAGTATCTCTCATGCCCAGCCACCTGGTTTAGGATTGCATCTTGAAACGGCAATGGATAGTGATTCTCTTGGTCGTGGCATTCAACGGCTTGTAGTCGACACACATTCTCCATTTCCCATTCTTCTTAGGGGTTATGACCACTAGCGAGACCCATTTTGACTCCTTCACAGGATATATGATTTCTGCATCCAGTAGCTTATTGATTTCCTGCCACAGGGCTTCCTTTTGGATTTCCCCTAGCCTTCTCAGCTTTTGTGCTTTAGGCTTATGCCCCTCCTTAAGAACAATCTTATGCTCCACCCCTTTTGCACCTCGCAAATGCTTGTACTCCGTCACAAACAGATTTGGACACGATTCACACAGTTGAACATAGCCCTCCTTTTCACCCTTGGTTAAGTCTTCACTCAACATGCTTGAAACCTCCTCTATGCTTAAACCATGAGCTTGAGGCTGCATACCTTCTTCTTTAAGTAGAGAGTTGTCTATGATGACCACGAATAAGTCTACATCTATCTTCAGCATGTTGCCCTCACTTTCCTCTTCCTCTGTGCTAGTATAAGCTTCATCATAGCCCGTTTCTTTCTCATACT
The DNA here is from genome assembly GCF_014529385.1 of Adiantum capillus-veneris. NCBI lineage: Eukaryota > Viridiplantae > Streptophyta > Polypodiopsida > Polypodiales > Pteridaceae > Adiantum > Adiantum capillus-veneris. The sequence goes on along the minus strand of NC_140948.1, from coordinate 133,583,011 downwards.
CATAGCTCATCGTGTCACCTTCATCTTTAGCTGCCATAGGATGAAAACTGCTTTCCTTGGTCTTCAAATCAAGCACAATTTGTCTACCTTTCTCTTTGTCAGGCAAAGTGAAGACTTTTCTCTCCCAATCTTGCTCTGCTCCTATTGCCAAAAGCCACGGCCTACCCAATATGATTGGATAAGCATTATCCCCTGCCTTCATCACAAAAAAGTCTATCAGGCACTCTATACCCATCACCTTGACCTTCACATCTTGAGCCACACCCAGAAACTAGGCCTTAGTATGGTTGGCCATCCTCATGCGCACATTTGACCTGACTACTGCCTTGACTCCCGTCTCTTTCATGGAAGCTTCCGTCATGAAAAAAACCTCTGCTCCACCATCTATGTAGGCTTGTACCTGTGTCCTCTTCACTATAATTGCATCTACCAACAGAAGAACATCAGCGGGACTACCTACACTCAAAGCCATGTTTTGCACTGCTTGCACATTTCCCTTAGCTCTTGGTAGCCTAGTGCTAACACTTGTGGACCATTGCCTTCTTAACTTTGGATTTAAAGCTAACAACTAACCAAACATAATATTTGCCTTTTGATTTTGAACATCACTCACCATATTGTACTCGGGATAGCCACGCCCTAGCTGTAAATCTGCTTGCTTGATCTTGTGACACCTCCTTCTTTTGCTAGGCTCAGGCTGCTCTCTACCTTCGTACACCTTCTCTTTGCCTTTGCGAGCTCTAGTCTCCCGTTTTGTCTCTGTCTCAGTCTCAGCTCTTGTCCTCTTATTGGACAAAATTTTGACATCCTGCTTATCCACCCCTATAATGTTAACTCATGGAACCTCACCTCCATTTTGCGAAGCTGGTTGCACAGGATTCTCCACCACTTGCTCTCTTGGACCATTGTACTGCCCTTGACCTCAACCTCTACCAAAAAGCGAGTACATACCTCCTCTCTCTCTGTGGTTGAGGACAATCGGGTGCATAGTGCCCTTCTTCTCCACAATTATAACACCTACCAGGCAGTGGCCTTGCCCTACCCCTTTCTCCTCTTGGTTGTCCTCTATCCATGACACTGAGCCGCAACTCCTGCATTTTCTCGGACAAATCTTGGACCGTGTGCACCCAATTTTGCAGCACAACAACTACACCTCAGTTTCCATGATTTTCTTCGTGTACAGCCTCCCTTGGACTGTGCGATTGAACATGGGACATCGTCTCATAGCCTGACGTACCCTGCTCTATCTTCTCTTTATCTTTCTGCTCTTTGACCGTGCAATGGCTACTGCACCATTGTAATTCTCTGGGCTCTCGAAATTGACCTTTTCTCTCACCTTGGGATGCAAACACACCATGAATTTGTCCAGATTGAAGTAGTCTCCATTAGCCAATTGCATGGCTGCTGCTAGTTCTGCCCAACACTCTTCAAAATGACCCAAAAACAGATTGAATTCTACACTTACATCTTGCTTAAGCGCCTTCAGCTTCGCATCCATCTCGAATGGGGAAGCCTCCTTGCGAAAGTCGTGAAGAAACCTCGCCCATAGAGCCGGCCATGCTTGCTTCGGCTCACCATTTAATGCTTCGTACCATGCTTTAGCTCTACCACACATCACCAAAGGAAAAGTCTGCATTTTTCTATCCTCATTGGGCATATGCAACGATAGCATATACAACTCGAAATTCGACATCCACTCATCAGGGCTCTCTTCTCCTGTGAAAATCCGTCCATAGCTTCTAGCTGCCATAACACTCAATGCAAAAAACCGCTTCGTTTTTATTAATTGGGAGCACTGAGCGTGGTCCTCAGTGGGGGCACTAGAAGATGGAGAGGGGGAATGGGCCTCTCTATAGCTCAGGGTATTCACAGCACCCCTATCCTCTCAGAAAACACCTTCAAAGAAACACTTTACACTAGCACACCACCGTTTGCTCAATCCACTGCTCATGCACTCCACAAACCACCACACAAGGCACACCTACTACCACTCCCTATCTCCACCCTTACACACGCACCAGCCACTCAATCTCACTCTCTCACTCAAAGCACCATCGGACCGGGGGGGGCACACACTTCCACACAGTCGGCACCGAGGAGAAACATGAAAGCAGGAGAAAGAGAAGGGGGGAAGGGGAAACAACAGCACGGGAGGCAATTGTGGCTTGACTACACTTCAAAAAACATATACACATGCTTGCAATGCCATCACCATGGCCATTTTCAAACAAAAGTTACAAAGGGGCTAGCTTGCTAGAGAACTCCACTTTGCAGACGCCAAACGGCACTCTAAAGGCTAGGAAAAAAGCCCTTGATTTGATCCAATTTTGACTTTTATAGGGACGGCCTTTAATTTGGGAATTTACATTTTAATTGGTCCACTTGGCACCTTGAATTGGCATTTTTGGGAAAGGGGGCGCCGCCTTGCTCTATCTGCTCTCTTCTTCTCTCTTTGCACTTGGGGGGGGGGGGGGGGGGGGGGCATTAGTGATGTCGCTATTGCCCCTTGGCTCTTTTATTTTTTATTTTTTATCTTTCATCTTTTACCCTCTTTAGGTTTAATCTTATACTGCTCCATTAGCTTGACCTTGATTTTTTCTCTCTATCTGACTCCTTATTTGCTCCTTTTTGCTCTTTGGTCCACTGGGCCTTCACTTTGGCCGGCCTTGGCTTGGCTTTGCACCCTTTGGAGGCCGCCTGGTTAACCTCGTTTGAGCACATGGCGTGCCCCTCGGGTTTTCCCTCTCTCTATCTTTGGTTCACCTTACTGCCTTGGGAACCCCTCCCGGAGCAAGCAATACCGAGGTCGTTATTGAGTGGGGGGGCTCCCTTAAAAAATTAAGGCCCTTTGGCCGCGGGAATAGCCTCCTCTCGGGTGGCCTTGCCACGTCATCCTCACTACACCGGCGCATCCTCCTCATTCGCGTGGGCGCGCCACCTGCGTCTCCCCGCCCGACCAAAAGCTGCACAGTCTCCGCCCCGTAGCGCCGCCTGCGCTCTGCACCATAGCCAAGAGCTCCGAGCGCTCCTCGCTTCACACATGCCTAGTGAGGCTCGCGCTCTAGCCCTTATACCCCAAATTCAACCACCACGCGCCCGCATGTGGGGTCATGGGATGCCACGTGGCAGCTGCCCGTCGATTGCCTTATAATGGTCCTCCAAGCTCCTCAAGAATTTTCCCAAAAAAACTTTGCTTTGGCCTTTCTTCTCCAGGCTCCCATCTACTGCCTCGGAGTCGGATCCTCAAGTGGTAAAGGTCTATTGAGACTCATCCTTCTAGGCTCCAAGCATACATATCGGCTTCACAAACCGACCTCGTCGTGGCTTTGAACGGGGCACCTCAAATTGGGAAAAAAACATCTGGCCCTTCACATTTGCACAAATTGTCAACTTCGATCGGCCATTTCTCCGCGCTTTGACCTCAGATTCATATGACGTCAACTCCGACTAGCTCCACATGATGCACATTACCATCGATAAACTTGGCGATGCCGAAATGATGCCAGTTGGCACCTTTCCCAATGCGGTCACATGGGCTCAGACCTGGCCCTCGAAAAATCTTCTAACGGCCATAACTTACTATCCAAAACTCTGATTCGCAATCCGAGAAGACAAGCATGCTCCACAGCTCGAGCATTACACATGTATATACCGACATCAGCCCGGCCACCTGTCCCCAACTGCCCTACCCGTCGGGGATTTGCTACACACTATTCCTTTAAACTGCAATATCTTGAGCGTCGGGGCTCTGTTTGACGAGCCATCTATACCGGCTTCTAGAGCACACTTTACACTACATTCTAGGACATTGTCTTGGCATTTCGGACACCTTCGTTTTCTATCCCATCCGGACCATCCCGCAGCACTTTTGGCCTAAAAAGCTGCTTCAAACATACATTCCCGCTAGCATGTGGCTGCCAAGGGCCTTGGCACCTGCCCTAGCCTTCTGCACTGCACTCGACTGCACCCTTTTTCTGGCATGACCATCTCCTAGCCTTGAACAACTTTGGCCGCACCACCCTCTTCGTGGAGCCATCTCCGCCGAGGTGGCGGGAGACTCACTTCTTTCTCATTCCTTCGCTGGAGGCTCTTGAATTCTCCTTTGAGAAGGAGATGCATCATCAAGGAGAAAATTTTTGAGCCCTTCATAGGGATTCTCTTCTTCTTCTTGAATCAGAGAGAGACCTCTTTTGGAAGTCTTGCAAGGAGGCTTCCTAGGTGTTCTCTCGTCATGGTGGGGAGCTTGGAGTATCCCATGAGCACGAAGCTGCCATTGCACTTCACTTTGGAGGGATGGATTGCCCATGGCTTGTTGAAGCCTAGAAACAAGATAGTTACCAAGCATCGGGGCATCATTAGTAGCTTGCTCATTAGAAAAATCAAAGTAATCAATACTAATTTCACTCTCTTTACTATTGTCAGCCATTCTAACAACTTTTAGGTGTAAACGTTTTAGGTGTACTTTGGCACTTCAAGCCCTAGTTGCTACTCCTCTTTACCCCTGTAGAAAAAGCACTCAACCTACTGTACCCATGGCTCGAATACCATTAATTGCAAGGAATAGAAGAGAGGGTCGTTCAGCACCAAAACAGTACCGGCTCCTGTCAAGCTTCTAATAGATCAATAGTGGTTAAGCCGTAGGCAAGCCCCATAGGACTCCACTATTAAGACCATATCTCTTGACAGTGATGCCCCATTAACTGCACAAAGGCAGGCGCACTACATGGCTGAAAAATCCCTATTCCACTTACTCACATGCAATTACTAGTACCAACCATTTATAGCTAGCTTTTGGACCTCCCTTCTTGAGCAAAAAAAGAGAAACCTTGTGCTCTGATACCAATGTAACATTTAATGGCCTAGTAACTTGTGTGTAGCGGAAAATAGCATGAACATAGTGAGCATTTCATTAGAATAGATTCCTAATGAGATTAACAAGAGTGCTTGGGTGGAGAGAGCAACAAAAAGCATAACACCTAGTTAGATAGCATGAACAATACTTCAAAAGAGAGAGAAATTAAGCAATTGACAACAGGTGAGGACCGGATTCGCATGGAGCCGGTTCCCCTCCAAAAGGCTTTGTATTATGGTTTCTCCCATCAAGAGAGACATTTTACAATACAATTTCTTGTGTTCCTTCAATACTAGCTAGTGCAATGAAGATGGAAACTTCATGCACTATGCAAAACACTTATCAAACACAACATCAATTCCCTCACGGTCTCAGATTCAAGACCTCACACACCTTCGAAGATGGTGAGAGCTAGCGGGGTATGAGAGTAGATTGAGAGGAAGAAGGAGTATTCTTACGAGAAAGATGTACATCTCCTCACATAATCACTCATATTAGCATAGCTTAGCTTAGTAATTAGCATGGTAGAGGAGATGAGCATGCATTGAAGCTTGGCTCTTGGTTGGATTTGCATCACAAAGCCAAGAGTTGTTGGTGTAGGCCTTCCTTCTCACAAGCTTGGAGTAGGTGATAAGCTTTCCATTAAAGCTTGAGAAGGAGAGAGAGTCTTATTTACTTCACACATGAGATTGTGTGAGTGTGTGTGTGATAATGCCTTCCAAAAATCAGCCCCCTCTCTCTCTTGGGCGACCTCCCTTGGTAGTTACTCATGCTACAACCCTATTGGACCTCCCCAGCCTCAGCCAATGGAAATTAAGCACCATAAGTGATAGCCTTCTGACATGTGTCCCCCTTTCCCCTTTTGTGAGAGATTTAGGTAATTAATAAATGAAACTAAACTCTCATTGGACCCCTTTGCCTCCTAGCCAATAGGAATCAGGCAAGCCATTGGGCTACTGAATGCTCATTGGACCCCTTGCGAGACTGTCCAATAGTCTTCTAGAGAGCCTAATTCTTATTAATAATTTTATTAAGTCTTTTTAAATTAATTAAACTAGACTTACTCTAGCCTAATTCTCATTGGTCCACCTCTAAGGCCATCCAATAGGATTTGAGTACACCTTGTGGGCATATGGCCTAGGGAGCTGACATGTGTCCCTCTTTCCCCTTGTGTACAACGGAAGCTTGTGAGTGTGTGTGGGTGTTTCTCTCTCATCCCCTACTTCTTGGGCTCGCCCCCTCCTATATATGGCTTGACAAAATTTTTTGGGACACGCTCAAAGCATCCAATTCCCCTAATGTTTGACCTTTGGACACAACCTTTGAATTTTTGGAACCGTAGCATTTTGGAACTCTTAATGGGCTGAACCTTAGGGTCTTTTGAGCCCATTGTTGCACATAGATATTTTGCAGATGGCCTCCCCTTTGAATCCCTATTTTCCCTCCTTTGGATCTCTACTGTGGCCGGTCTGCTAGCTTAACCAATATTCTAGCTTTTTCTCTCGTGTCACTTCCCCATATTAAATGATTAGTTTAACATGAGAAAATCATTTAGGAGAATTAGATATTGATTATTTTGACACAGTGTTTTTCTCCTACTTAAAATGATCTCAACTCAAAAGTGATAGTCTAGTTGTGCTTCATAGAAGCCTTTTAGGAAGGCTCTCTGAGTATAATCACTGCTCAAAATGTGTACTAAGCATAGTTACCAAGAACCAAAAATTTAAACGTGGAACCAGAGGAATGGGCATGAATTTCCATTCTCCATTATGGATATTCACATCTATATTCGGATCGGGAAGTTGGTGTAGAGAAAGGACACCAAATGTCCTTTCCCCCTCTAATAATTGTAACCACATGGCGACCAACGGAGACCAGGAATCATGATGGGAGCAGTTATTACAACAGAAAGGAGACTAGAGGTCCTTTTTTGGACATCAAGAGTCTAGGAAGGGAGGCCAGTCACACTTTCTAGCTGTTGAGGTGTCACCCCTCCAGCTCGTCTGCCATCACTATTCTGCTCCATGTTGACATATCAATCGTGCACTGTACATACCAACTTTCCTTCCGTCACATGATGTGTCAAGTTCTATTGCACTATTCTGTGCTCGATTTTCTAGCTAGCGAGTCGTCAGACATCCAATGATGGAGAGAATGAATTCCTGTCAGTAATGGTCATTAAATGAATGAAAAATATCACGTGCTCCCTGAACTTGGACCTTCACAAAATGAGGAAGGGAAACTCAAGCCTGAAAATGGCCATTCCCTGTATCTATGGTACTAAGTGCTGCTAGTCAAGCATCCCATCAAGATCCTCATAGCCAGATCAGCTCCAACCAATGGGTCATTCTCATCAAAGAAATTAAAATTTACCCTTGTTTCATTCAAAGATCTACAATAACAGACATGCAAGATTTCTTCTCGTGTCCCCTTTGGTTTCTAGCTCTACGAGCCCCTGTTGGAACACTCAAGTACAAGTTGTTCACATGAGCTCAGGAGGAACTTTCCCATTCACATGCACAAGTCAACATTGTATGCTATTTATCTCCGATCTTACAACAAATTTATTTGTTCTTGAAATCCTGGATATCCTCCATCTGGAAGACCTAAAATTCCACACCTCACAAAGGCGAGTTCAGATTCCAGAATATTAAGAAAGATACTTACACCAAATGCTCCTTTTCTTGTCAAAAATGTTGAGTATACTTCTCACTTCCTACACTTGTCAATGTCGGGGGTTGGGGGCAGAGCATCTGCACCACCCATTTGGGGGCCATTCCACCCCATCAAGGTCCAAGGTCGAGGGGTGGTAGCTCATAGCCATCCAAGACAGTCATGGGCATGCATGAGTCATGGGCATACATTAATCTTGGGCATAGGATCAATCAGTTGTGCACAGGCCTACAGGGTGTAGAGTGCACCTCTATGCAGCCCTAGAGTGTCACCACGGCCAGTGGGAGGGCATTTTCACGTGCACACTTCTTGTGCTATGTGGACATGTTCTACCACAATCTAGCATGTGTCATTAGCTTAAGACTGAGCATGGCACCTTTGTGAGCCTCAAGCAGGACGTGCATATCCTGAGGGATTCACCATGGAAAAATTACTGGACCACGTAAGTGCCAGGGAGGGGTTTTTTCTATTACCACATACATGTGGTAGTGATGTGTGTGAACACACTAGGACCGCCGGGGCATTTTTTCCTTCTTTAGGAGGTTTTTTCCCCCGAGCATTGAATATACGCCCATCACTCTAGGGCTATCTATTTTTTTCCATTGCATACTAAGTAGCACACTCTCTATTGTGTGCCTTGAGCTTCCTTCATCTTCTCCAAGGTGTGTGTGTTTCTCTGCAACCCTAATTACAAAAATTGGTATCAGAGATGATTGCATCTTCTCGGGCTTAGTCGCCAGTTGCTCCAGCACACGCCTGCTCACTTTCTCCGATTTCAGTGAGCTTTGGCAAGCGTTCGCAGGTCAACAAAAAATTTGATGAGCTCAGTCTGCTCAGATTTTTGATTCGGGCTCATTTCGGCCTCCGTTTCCACTACAAGCAGTACTGCACAGGCTATTTTGTCATTTTGTGCAAAATTTTTGTCAGTGTTGTTTTCTGCATAACAAGTGCCTCATAGTCTTCTACGGTTTGTGCTATATAGCACGTGTTGTTCCCGCTCCGTTTCTCTTATTTTTGAGCAGTTTTCACATCAGGTGCAGAATTTAGCATGGCTGACAACAACACAGATGTGTTCAAAATGTTTGTTGTTGAGGACAGGTTGGATGGGCACAACTACCCTATGTGGGCTTATATGATGCAACATGTTCTTGTGTCAAAGGGCGTCTGGAACATTGTGTAAAGCATTGATGTACGTCCTGGTTCTGAGGATGTAGGCGATGTTGAGGATGTTGCAGGTCTTTCTGCAAGGATTGCTACTATTAGAGTTGTTTTGCCTACGGCAGAACAAGATCGTTGGGACGTAAAGGATGCGCAGACTCATGCATTGATTGCGTTGTCTGTGATTGCAAAATAGGCTTGGGATATTCTAGCAGGTCTTTATGCAAGCCACAATGAGGCTAAAATTGCTTTGTTGCGTAAAGAGCTGGAGTCGAAGATTATGCATGAGAAAGATGATATGAACACTTTCCTTGCTCGTGTCAAGGATATCAATGAGCAACTTATTTCTGTAGGTGAAGTCATTTCAGACAGTTCCCTTGTGCAGACTGTTCTTGATGCCTTACCAGATTCCTACCAGACTTTTGCTAGTACTTGGAGAGTGATGACCCAAGGAAATCCTGAAGTTGTCAAGTTTGATGCATTATACACATTGTTGTTGCAAGATTCACTTTCCAGAAAAAACAGAACTAGGCAACGTGTAGTTGAGCAGGCTTTTATTGCTTCTCAAAGAAAGGGTGGTAACAGCAATGCGGCCACTTCTTATGGTTCTGCTGTGAGTGAAAAAACTTCTGTTCCTAATGCTTCTGTTGGGAGAAATTCGTCTAGAAATTCTGGTGATAAGGACAAAAAGACGACGTGTGGCCATTATTGTAAAGCTAATGATCAGTTGATCAAGTCGTGTCCTAAGTTGAAGGCCAAAGAGCCTAAGAAGAAAGAGGGTGGTTCCACTGCAAATGCTGGTTCCACTACAAATGCATCCATTGTTGAGTCTTCTGTGAAAGGACACTATGTTGCTGATGTTGATACAAACTGGGCTTTTAGCGCAGAGTGCACTTACAATCCTGTTGTCCATGATGCATGCTTGTCAGTTGTTGCAGATTCACATGTGTGGTATTTTGAGAGTGGTGCTACAAAGCAAATCACCCTGCATCGTGAATCGTTCACCTCTCTCGAGTCTGTCCCTCATGGGAACTCAATCACTTGTGCCAACAATGCCTTTTATCCGGTTCATGGAGTTGGAAAGATTGTGCTTACTGCTGCAAATGGCAGTTCCTTCACGCTTGTTGATGCACTTTATGTACCTGGGATCAAGAAGAATCTCTTGTCTATATCCGCACTTGCTAGACTTGGACTTGTAGTCAAATTTGTGGATGACAGAAGCTCACTTTGTATGACAAGTGTGGACAAAAGTTTGCAAATGTTGTTGCAGATTCAAGGGCTATTTCAGATGCAAAACTTTGGCATGCACGTTTTGGTCATCTGAATTTTGCCAGTTTGTTGCGTTTGAAAAAATTTGATATGGTTGCTTCTTTGCCTCCTCTTGAAGCACCTGTCAAACATGTTTGTGAAGGCTGTATTTTGGGTAAGATGCAGCGTTCTAAGTTTCCAAAGGATGGTTCAGTTCGGGCCACATGCAGGTTGCAGCTTGTGCATAGTGATGTTTGTGGGCCCATGCAAACTCCATCCTTGGGCAATTACCTTTACTTTGTGACTTTCATTGATGATTACTCCAGGCATGCATGGATATTTCCGCTTAAAGCGAAGTCCAAAGTTTTTATGTGCTTCAAACAATTTCTAGCTATGGCTTAAAATGTCTCGAAATGTACTATGGGCACCCTCCGTTCCGATCGAGGGGGGGAGTATATGTCTCATGAATTTAATGTATTTATGGCTAGTCATGGGATGAAACACCAATGTACAGTGCCTTATACACCTCAGCAAAATGGTGTTGCTAAGAGGAAAAACAGGTCATTGACGGAAATGGCACAATGTATGGTCAAAAGTCAAGCTTTGCCGCATTCTTTTTGGCTTGAGGCCATCATGTGTGCCACTTATGTACTTAACAGGTGTCCTACAAAAGCTTTTCATTCTATTACTCCATATGAAGCATGGCATGATAGAAAGCCTTCTATTGAGCACATGCATATTTTTGGTTGTTTGGCATATGCTTTGGTGCCACAAACACAACAGTGCAAAAAATTGGATGATAAGGCTGTCAAATGTATTTTTTTTGGTTATAGTGCTGAAAGCAAAGGTTACAGGTTGTATCATCTGCAAACAAAACGTATTCTGGTTTCACGGGATGTAGTGTTTGTGGAAGATTATGTTCAACCCTTGATGTCATGTACTAGAGACAGTACTGTAAGCTCACAGGACATTTATGACACTTTGTTGCCTCTTTTCACTGGTGGAAATACGAATGTAAGTTCCAATGAGGCAAATGTACAGCCTATGGGGGTTTCTGAAAATGTTACAGATCAGCCTATTACTGATCCAGATGTACATGATGTACTTGATGAGGAAAGGGATGAAAATGAGCAGGCTAGAGGTATGCCAAAATGGGTGGTGCACACTTTGCGTGACAATAAATTTGATGCACCTTTGTCTAGTCGTACTCGTTTAGGCTCTTACCATGCACCTTATGCATCGGATTGTTATAATTTGGCTGTGTCTAGCTTACATGATGTTGAGGAGCCTCTGTCTTTTGATGAAGCACAGAATTCAAAAAATAGCATCTGCCTCCTGATTTTCTGCTCTGGGGACATGAAATAGTTTCACTGCTTCAAATTTCCTTAGAAGATCCTTAACTTGGCATAGTTGACCAAGTAAAACTTGATTTTTACAAACCCAAGTGTCATTTATCTGACTTATCAAAAGCAAAGCATTCCCAAACACATTTAGGTGCTGAAGTCTTTGTGAAATACATTATTCCAACCCAAGAACTAGGGCTGCATATTTTGCTTCATTGTTGGAGTGGGAGTGTAATAATTGCCTGATGGAGAATACTCTTCCTTGTTGCTCATTGAAAATGACTATGCCAGCTACAGACTAGTCCATTGTTCTCTTGTATGCTCCGTCAAAGAAAAGAGAGTGAGATCTTTCTAGCCTAGGACTCTCTACCATTGGTGTTTCTTCCTTTGCTTCCGTGTTGACCTTCAACTTCTTCTCATAGTGGCGATGAGTGAGAATTCCCGCTAAACTAGCCCTGGTGGAGTTTTCTACTTGCATGGTGTAGTCAAACTCTTGTAATTTAATTAACCACTTAGAGATCCTAGATGAGACATCCATGTGTCGCATTACATATGGGAAAACCTCTTTCATTGTCAGAATTACAAAGGGTCTAGGCAGGAGATAGGAGCGGAACTTTGTGGTAGCAAACATTAGTGCCAGAAACATGTGTTCTACTTCGGTAAATCCCTTTTTTGACGGGGTCATGACACGACTAGAGAAGTAAATAGGACACATGAAAGAAGCTTGGGGGTCCTTTTGCATTAGCACGGGTCCGAGTGTATCACTTCTTACACTAGGGTTCACATAAAATGGCTCGTGCCACTTAGGGGGTGAAATGGTGGGAAGCTTAGCTAGGATTTTCTTTACCTCAGTAAATTGCTGCTCATTCTCTTCACTCCATGAGAAGACATCCCTCTGGGTGAGTTGTTGTAGGGGAAGGACCACTTGAGATAGCAAGTGAATGAACCTGCTTAAGTATCTTACCTTCTGAAGGAAAGAAACCAACTGCTTAGCGGTGGTGGGTGACAATAAAGATACCAGGGCTTGAATTTTGCTAGGGTCAGCCTCAATCCCTTTTGATAAAATTACATGGCCAAGGAGAGTGACTTTGCTTTCACCAATGTGAGAGTTATCCACGTTGAGCTGGCCACCCAAGGCTTGCAACCTGGTTAAGCCATCATAGACTTTTCTTAAATGAAGGGCTCGTGAACTATAGATGCAAAAATCATCTATGAAAACCCGTATTGATGTTCCAAAGTAGGGTTGGAAAACAAAGGTCACATAGCGTTGAAATGTGGCCGGGGCGTTAGTGAGGCCAAAAAGCATCACCCTTTAAGCAAAGCATCCCCAAGGTGTGATGAAGGTTGTCTTCTTCCGCAATGCTAATCTGGAAGTATCCTGAGTAGCCATCACACACTGTGTATCATTCGTGACCCGCCACTTCATTGAGAATTTCATTCTGGAATGGGAGGGGAAAGTGATCCCTCTTCGTGGCTGCATTGAGAGTTTTATAGTCGACACAGACTCTCCACTTACCATTTTTTTTTGGTGTGACTACTACTGGGGAGACCCATTCTGAGTGTTCAACAGGGTAGATGAAACCTGCTTGTAGCAAACTTCTCACTTCTTTAAGTAGTGCCTCTTGTTGGATTACTCCAAGTCTTCTGAGCTTCTGCATTATGGGTTTACTGCCTTCCTTAAGTTTTATGTGGTGTTGCACTACTGTAATTCCTGTGATCTTATCATAGCCATCAATGGACAAATTAGTGAAGTTACCTAGCATGGAAACATATTCCTTCCTTTCTTCATCGGTTAACTCATTTGAGAGCATTTTTTGTAATTTACCCGCATCCTCCAAGGACTGCGTACCTGATGATTCCTCTTGGTTTGTCGGGGGTGTTTCAGATTGTGTCAATCTTTTTGGGTCTTTAAGAATGACCCCCATCACTTCGACGCTACTGTCACTTTCATCGGTGGTGGTTGTCTCTTCTCCTGAGGTAGACGAATAGTCGCTGGTGGCCTCATCTTTTGAAGCCTCCAAGATCATGTTGCATTGCTTCCCAGTCCTCATGTCGTAAAATATGGACCTCCCTTTAGTGTCCTTCATCTAAATCATTCCGGTGCTCCAGTCTTGTTTAGCCTCCATAGCCATAAGCCAAGGCCTCCCAAGAATGATGGGGTAGCCCTCCCCTTTGTGTGGCATGACAAAGATGTCTACCTCCACTTCTGTATTGAATGCTTTTACTTTGACCGCATTCACAATGCCCACACATTTCACTCTTACATTGTTTGCCATTTTGGCTTCCAGACTACTTACCTCTAGACCTAGTTGGTGCATCATCTTTTCACTCATGAAGCATATTTGCACGCCACCATCTATGTAGACGTTTGAGATCCGTTGCCCCTTGATGTGGGAATCCATGGTTGGTAGGATGTCATCGAGATCCCTTCCAAAGATAGCCCCAGCTATCCTGGGTCTTGATTTCCTGGTACTCACCATTTTTGTCCATTGCCTCCTCATTCTTGGTGCAAGATAGAGTAATTGGGGCCAAGTTATCTTCGGGCCCTACATTAACACATCCTGAACTAAGTCATAGGGTTTTGCATACTCACCTAGTGAGAAGTCCACGATGTCTATCTTCCGTCGAGGTTTAGCTGCTTGCTTGCTAGACTCGGCCTTCCCTTTCATCTTCTCTTTTCTTTGATAGGCTTCCCTGTGCCTGGCACGCTTCACTCCCATAGCATCCACTTCTTCTACCTTCGCTTTCCCTTTGTGCTTCTCTTGAACTGATTCTTCTACCTTTGCCTTCCCTTTAGCCTCCAAGCTAATAACACTCACCCCTTGGTTCATAGCAGGTGGTGGGGGTAGTGGTGGAATGAGAGGTTGGGGTGGTGGTTGTTGTTGTACAGGTGGTCGAAGGATCTGGACCGGTGGGATCGGCCCTGGTTGCCTAGGTGGTGGTGGTCTTGCTCTTGGCGGAGAGATCTGATTTTGTCTCCCCCCTCTATTGAAATTTTGCCTCCTTGGATGTGGGCAGTAGTACATACCATGGCCGTCTTCCCCGCAATTGTAGCAGCGGTACTCTTGGTTCTGCCTTCGTTGTCCTCTTCCTTGTTCTGGATTCTTGACAGGTGCATGCCCTTGCTACACCAGATGCACAAATAAACTCTCTAGTTGGGTGGTGATGCGACTGAGCAGGTCTTGATGCTCCTCTGATGCCTCTTGAGGTTGGGCTCTTACGGTTGGGTTCTATGACTAGCTGTTGTAGTCATTGGGGTTGGTCGGACCGAGCTTGTTTCCTCTGACTCGTTTACTCTTGCTTGCATGCGTAGCTTCTTGTCTTTAAGGCGGGCTACTTCTATTGCCAACTCATATGTTGCAGGAAACCTTCCCTTCACCTTCTCTCTAAGCGGCGACCATAGACCAACAATGAAACGGTCCTTCTTTAGGAAATTAGGTGCTCTTTCACCTTCCTCCAGTGAGGCAACCCATCTGTCCCATAAGTCCACAAATTTGGACTCGTAAGTGGCATACTCTAACAGACCCTGCTTCAATTCCGTTAGTAGCTGCCATAGCTTCTCCGAGGTTGGGCCTCCACCAAACCTCTTTACAAAAGCATCCCTTAACACATCCATGAATTCTTGGTAGCCTGGGGCAATGCACTATACCAGGACTTGGCCTCTACTTTCATCAGTAGAGGAAAAATTTGAAGTTGTGAAGCGTCATCATCTTTGTTGGAAACGACACAAGAAATTTCGAAATCATCCAAAAAGTTGGTGGAGATCTTCTCCCTTCTTTCCACTGAACGTGGGGAAAGAAACACTTGCCATGGTAGTGACTCACGAAATTACAAACCTTTAAAAAATAAAAAAATATATATATTTTTAATGATAGTAGCGGCTCATAGCGGCTTTTTACAGGGTTGGGTGGATAGGTTAAAACAAGATAAAGATAGAAACATTAAAGGAATGATGGTAATACAATATAGGAAGAATGATAGGGTTTGGGGAATTATGGATTTCGCCTAGTACTGCCACACCGAATAGGTACACGATCTTATGTTGGTAGAAGATTTTCCTATCTACATAGATATTCACATGCATATGCTGCACGAATCTGAACGGGAATGCTGTCGGCCCGTTTTTCATCATGCACAGAGGGTGGAGTACTTACTTATACTCTTACCGTGCCAATGTTGATGAGTAGGCACATCCACAGGAGGTTGTAGCCTTTCATGGGCTCCACCTTCCTTCGTCGCTCAGCACGTACGGGGTGATGGCGACGCGTCTGACCACACCTAGCCTCTTGGCTAGTAGCAATTGCAGATAATTTTTTTAGTCGGCGTGTTGCATGAATTCCACTCCATTCAGCTGCAACTCGTCTCCAGCCCACTGGGTTTCACCCGTGGTGGAGAGCTTCTTCAGGATAGGTTGTACAGGGAGAGGAGGAAGATCCTCTACCCGTCTTCCAAAACAGTGAGAGTAGTAGCCGAACCACTCTTTCCTAGGACATGGGAATTTTATTACCACTGCTTCTTCAGGATTGTCGAAGTGGATTGGTAGTACTCGCATGCGTCGTGCAAATCGGTAGGCGACCTTCCACCGCTTAGCTTCGGATGACTTCCTCTTTGGCAAGCTGGGTACAACCCGGCTCTCTAAGCTTGAAGCACTTTCTTTTCCAGATGTTTCTCCTTCGGGGTCACGTGTTTCCAGACTGGCTTTACCTTTGGCTCGAGAAGCCCCTGTAGGCCATTTTGGAGTGAAGGTTATAACTTTGAATGTAGTTTCTTTAGGGAAGACAGGCCTCACCATTTTCTTTCCTCCCTTGATGTGAATGACTTCTTCGCGATGAATGTCGATGTAGACAATTTCAGCCCCTTCGCTACCTACGTTCCTGGTACTCATTGACAGTGTGTTTTGGTTGACAACAGTTATGGCACTTCACAGACCTCCCACCTGATGCTCTCAATTTGTGTTTAGAACGAGCAACACGAGATGGAGAATTTACCTCTTGAATACTGACGACACTACATCCCGGCAGTAGTACTTCAATGAAGGCGGCTAGTGCTTCCTTAGTCTCCTCTTCTTCCGTCCTCCAGTTAGAAAATTCCTTCAGCCATTCGTCCATGATTGATAAGCGTGCGTCACTCTCAGCATTGTAAACTAAAGGGTTCTTAGAATCCCTCCTCCATGGGGGCACCAAATGACGGTGTCGTGCAGCTCCGCTTCCATGATGAGAAAAAGAGCATAGAAATGAAAGCTAAGCTTCTTTGAAGCCTACACATTAAGTGAGCAGTGATCAAGGCTTGATAAGAGGCCAAGCTTAATGATTAATGTATGCCAGATGCGGCTTAAAAGGGCCAACAGATGCCTCTACTCAGTGACTCTAGGCGAGTTTCCTCGTTGCACGTGTGAGGGGTTTCTGAAAAGAGAAAGCAAGTGCTTGACATACATGCCATGTAAGCACTTGTACTAAATGTATTTTCAAATATTGGGATTGGATTCATCATCTCACGAGTTCATTCACCAGGCAGCTCTCACAAAAGTTGCATTATTTCAGGCTCTTAGTGGCAGACATTGCAATGTCACAATTTGACAATCATGTGTATGAGCATTAAAGCCAACTAAGTCTTTTTGTCTTTTTGAGATGCAAATCGCGACCAAGCAACAACTAGAAACTTTTTGGTGTATATTTTACATCTATACGGAGATTCCTCTTTCGCTTCTATCTAATGGATCAAAAACTATAGCAATATAAAATCAAAGAGCATACATTTTTCTATGAAGTTTGGAGTATATTGCCATCATTGTTTTTACTTTTTGTTTTAACACTGTGAAGGAAACAAATTTATTGTAAAAGTGTTCTAGTTGCTCATAAAGTAGAATTACTATAATAGATATATAGTAGTTATTGGAGTTTGTATGCCCGTACGTATGTATGTATGCCTATCCGTATGTATGTATGTAGTTTTTTAAAAGAAAAATCAAAAACCATATTGGTGTCTAAGGATATTTTCCATTTTTAGTTCTTCTGCCAAGTATCCACTGCCAAGGCTTGCTCGAAAACTAGGATTGCTCGAAAAACCTTGCTCGGAGATCGGTATTGAGCTAGATCTAGTATATATACATAATAAGACATTGCAAATTTAGAAGGACTAAAAATTGAATTCATAAATATTACGTATTTTACCCACACAACTTTCTATATTTAATTCTAGTCACAAAGATTTTTTTTCACATGAAAATTGCAAAAATGTCACCATGAATTATTGCATTCACACTACTCATTTTTTTCTTAGACTAGAGTACAAGTTTTAGTGAAACATTGACTACTATTTTGCATAAGTATTTTTTATGAGTGTGTTACTATTGAGGTTGTGTATAAAAGTGACAAATTATTTTTTTTATGAGTACTTTGGATAACATTTTATAACTTTTCAAAATCATTTCTTGATATATTTTCTAGATTGGACAATAAAGTGTCCTTTTTGGTACCAAACTAGTGTTAACAAATAGACCACCTTGAAATGTCCCACAAACGATCCTTTATACTTAAGTGTTTAGTTAGAAACAAACATGTGGTGTCTTGGTGCTTTTCAAGTGATTCATTTTGTTCCAACTTTTGTACTAGAATAATACATTTCACATCACATTAGGATTAATCTTGAAGGTAAAGAAAGAGGACCATGACATTTTATTTTGGGTCTTCTATCAAACCCCTATTCCTGACATAATTAACCAACAAATGAATCAAGGAGAGGTTCTCGTTGTGGATTGGAGGGGATACTTTCAAGTCCAAGTTACTTCAAAACACTAAAGTATATGTATAATTGTGGAATGGGTACCATGGAAAAATATCCATGCTTGTTCTACATGGAGTTTGCGAAGGTGACGGACCCAAAGCGGTGAAGAAAGACTCTTAATCAACACAATGAAGACCCTAATTTTTGGTCAATTTTGGCTATTTCACTTCTTAATGTCCACATTTATACATTGAAGAAGTTAGTATATTTCTACACTAGGTTTTATTGGATAATTAAGAAGTTAGGTGAACACCAAGTGGCTCTAGAGGCCCTTGAACTAGTATGGCTAGATATGGGTCTCCATCGGGGCAATCTCAAAATCAAGCAGGACAAAAAAAGATCATGCAATGAGAAGGACATGTCTTCCAAACCATCCATTGGTAAAGTGTGGGAGGATATATCACTCCATCTATGTTAACAAAGTTGAGTATCTGCAATGGAAAAAACTACATATTGCCATGAAGGACCAAGAGCCAGCTACTCGCAACGCCAAGGTTAGTGTCTAGTGTTCCATAGATGCACTCTTTTTTATGCGTAAGAAAGATCATTGGTCACAAGAGTATCTCAATTAAGGAGAATCTTTAGCTACTAAAGAAATCATTCAAGACAACATGGATAGACAGTCAGATTACTCATTACATGGTATTCTTCAACCATTCTTGTGATTAGAAACAATTATGTCACTTGTTTTGTTTTCTTAACAAACTTTTCTTCATTTGTAGCATTCTTGTGATTAGAAACAATTATGTCACTTGTTTTGTTTTCTTAACAAACTTTGCTTCATTTGTAGCACACCATTTTTAAGCATTTACCATACTTTACTCAAAAATACAAAAACCCAGACATAAGGAATATGACGGGCTTGGAAAAGTTTCAATACATGACGAAAAATGCCTACTTCAAACACACATAGCATGGTGGATCTCGAGACAAGGCAAACAATTAGAAAGAGCTATTCCAATGGTTCTATCACAGAATCCTTCATCGCATGTAGCAAAAGCAAGTATTAGCATCTTCAGCAACAACACAGAAAATAGGGCCTTTACAAACAAAACGCCCATAGGCTTTTGACAACTCCAGTGCTCGTGAAGGCCAAAGAAATTGGAGAGAGAATGAAATATGTGAACCCTAGGTGGAGCAAGAGACACTGAGTGTTTGACAGAATATGTACTAGTCACAAGTTGTGTTTCAACTTGTTAAGGATTTGGATATATTTTCTAAAAATTACACAAATGGTAATGTGTTTAACAATTGTGTTTAACACAACATGTACAAGTCACAAGTGTCCCAACTTGTTGAGGATTTGGATATATTTTGTGGCACATTGTCCTTGTATCTTATTATTAAGTGTTTTCCATAATCTAAGAGTTCATTTGGGTTTTGTTTTCCTAATGATAGCACCATTGCTATGTATGTGTAGTAACATGTGGCATGGCCGCCTGTATACCTAGGTTTATATTCAAAACACTCTACAACAAAAACTTTATCGACACGAATGACTTTGTCCATGTTTTACAGAAGCGTTGATTCACCTAGGAAGCATGAGAATGTCTTCAAGGAAAACTTTGCCATATTCCCCACTTGCGACGTTCTGTTGTGAAAGACCAGAATTGGTGCCTTGCTAAGTTTATCAAGATATTTTGAAAGAGTTGCATCCCCTCCATGGTACTTTGTCATCCAACGATGGAGAAAGTCATCCTTTTCAACAATCCAAGATTGCAACCAAAAAGAAGTGTTATATATATATATATATATATATATAGAGAGAGAGAGAGAGAGAGAGAGAGAGAGAGAGAGAGGGTGAGGGGGTTTACCATGAAGCTCTCATCTTGCATCCAAAGTTCTTCCTTTCATAGGTCCACCAACCCGTTCGACCCCTATGCTTAGTGCTTATACCAATCCTTTGCTTCGTGATTTCTTGTTGAGGCCTTCACTCTATTTTTGATTTCTTGAAAAGTGGTCTCATCAAGGAGTGTCTCCTTATACTTTTTTTCCTTTTGAAAATAGACTTTGAGGCACTCCAATGGGTACTGAAGGTTTTCATTGCCTTCTCATCAATACTATCTTGAAAACAAAGCCAATCCTCTCGTCATGGAATTTTGAGATGGTGCCCAGTGCAAAGTCTTTCCTCAGAGAGAAAATACTCTGAATGTCATAGAGGAAAATGTATGTCCTGTCACCAATTCTAAATTCTAACACACCAAGAAGCATCAAATCAGCTTATTTCTTATTGAATCTAGACACATCTAAAGACATCTTGATATTTGATGTTTTCCAAGACAAAAATTTTCTTTGTTCAACCTCCTTTGCTTCTGCCTCAAGGATAATAGACTCCTCAATCTCATCCACTTCATTGTAGTCCTTCTCCTTGTCCTCTTGTTCATCTAGTGGTAGATCTTGTTCCTCCATAATTTTCTCAAGGTTCTTCATAAGGTTAGCAGATAGGCAATTCAAATATAAAAGAAAGCCAAATAATTCTTGGACTAGCGTTGAACTCCTTTTTGTGCATGGGGCACCACAATGTTTTGTATTAGAGTGAAAATTGATGGAACTTCCTTTGGTATCACAATTTTTAAGTGGGCCACCATGTCATCAAGTATGACCCTTCCCTTTGGCACCTCTAGCTCAAACCTCTCTCTTTTAGGCTTTAGGAAATTGTTGTGTTGAGCTAGAATATCATCAAGACTAGAGGTGTCATTAAAGATGCAAGATACTTTATGAAATTTATCAACAGCTCTTGAAGATGTAGGATACTTTATAAAACTTATCAAAGCTCTTGAAGATTGTACAAAGTCAAAAGACTTTCATCAATGACTGAAAGGTCTTCTAGAATAACAATATCTCTTTCTCTTTGCTCTTTTGTGCTACTCTTTCTAGGTGGCACACATGGAGTAGTTGAAAAATCCATATTTCTCTTTGTGAGTTGAGCATATGAACCTTGGGGGGTGCAATGGCTTCTTTGCTAGATCGAATGCAGGAGCGAGAAGAGAGAGTGTGAGAGAGAGAAGAGAGTATGCAAACACATATGAGGGTGAGTCTTTCCCTCCTACATAGCACACACACAATATATCGAGATAGTGTGTATGGCTCGTAATGTATTATCTATACATCTGGATAAAAGAAACTGTAAGTATTAGTGACGGG
Source organism: Adiantum capillus-veneris (assembly GCF_014529385.1). NCBI lineage: Eukaryota > Viridiplantae > Streptophyta > Polypodiopsida > Polypodiales > Pteridaceae > Adiantum > Adiantum capillus-veneris. The sequence goes on along the minus strand of NC_140948.1, from coordinate 133,561,810 downwards.
AGTTAGAAATGTGAAGGAATGGATCATAGGTGTGCGTGTGTGCAGTGAAGATGGAGAGAGTAAGAGAGAGAGAGAGAGAGAGAGAGAGAGAGAGAGAGAGAGAGAGAGAGAGAGAGAGAGAGAGAGAGAGAGAGAGAGAGAGAGAGAGACATTGTGTGAATAAATGAGAGCTCCTTATTCTTTGTAGGTATAAAGAATAAGGAGATAAATGTGGGTGGGCGGACACTGGCCGGTGCACACAAGAAAATCAATGTGAGGTACACCACCTTTACCTAACATTCTTCCATTAAAGACCATGTACCGTTAAGTGGCGAGAAGACTAGCCTACAACTAGTATATGCAAGAGGTGAGAAAAGACAGCTCTCAACCTATGCTAAGTGACTCACTCCAATCATGTAACTGAATCTGTAACTACTCTAGCAAAAATGCAACATGCATAGCACTAGGGCTAGAGTCATGATGACACTCCTGATGCAGGTATCAAGTGACAACCTGCATGGATCCACAATGCACAATGCCAGTGCCAATCATCGCACAACTAACAACTTCCATTGCAAATGCACCAACCGCATAAGCAAGATCAGGTCTCGAGACCAAAAGGTTAGACATGAGAGACCCAAAAGCCGAAGAAACATGCACTATGTGTGCCAACCTATCCCTGTCAGCAACCTCAATTCCATATGCATCCTCATCAGGAACCACGTGACTATGTATCACCATGTCAGCATCGTCTTCTGGCAAAGACACATTTGTTGAAAATGATTGCAAAATAAAAAATCAGCACCACTGCAATCACACACAGTTGTCTGAAGGACATTGTCACCCTCAAACGTATCAGGTGCATCATTGAACAATGCATCGATCTTTGGCTCAATTGATGTCACCTCAACTGATGACTCACCAAGTTGTGCATCCCCAGAGATACCACTGTCTGTGTGAACGTCACCACAAGACAAATGCACAACCTACTCTCCATGCAGCACAGTCACAAAAGAGACACGCCTCATCTCTCGCTCCAAACATGGCTGCAAATACACAGAGAGTGCACCTCCTCATGTGTAAGAAATATGCAAAGGGTACACCAGAACACTCCTAGCATCTCTGGCTATCACCAGTGATCCCCTATGCAAGCAATACATGATGTCCACTACTCTGCAATTGACACACTAAAATGAGACTCTGGTTGAGTCTTGGTACATAACGTACATCTCGTAGCATAAGCAATGCACTGCTAGGTAAAGACATGCATACATCTCCAGCACCCTCTATGTCATATGTTGAACCATCAACAAACTGCACACAGCCAAGCCCACTAGATAAAGAGAAAAACAAATCACAACGACGTGGCATCACGTGAGAACTACATGCTTGTCTAGTAGAAAATGTGTAGACAATGTGCTATCCCAAGAGACAAAGTAGTATGAAGGCAAGCTAGACTCAAAAGTGGCATGCCCATCACATGCATACTCACTAGCATATATCCTCATAGTAGCCCCATGCATCTGCCTCTTCCGCTGCCTCATACGCCTGAAGCAATGGCACCTAATATGCCCATCATGGATACAGTGCCAACATGTTAGTCATGACTGTGAGGAATAACCGCCTCTAACCTGAAGCATCTCCATATCCATGCCAAAACTATGGCAAACAATGCTCGAGATCTCAAGAATTTCCCACCCAAGAGCAAATCACTGTTTGAAGCAAAGAAGGTAAGCAAATGGTGAAGCTCACTAGCCTCTACAATAGGCATACATATCTGGTAAAATTTTGGCAGAGTCTCCTCTGTAAGTGGAGCAAAAAACTCAACAGTAAATCGCAATGGAGACAACAACAAATGCTCAAATGACCAATCCGGGAATGTACTCATCCGGAATCACCTCACAAAGTCATACACTGAGCCAAATCACTCTAGTCAGAGTATCACTCAATGGTGCCACAAATGACATACATATGTGAGTAAAAAACTGCTATGTGTCAATGAATGAACAATGTGTAGAAAATCGTAGCATACACAACTTGTGTAAAAGTGGGAGTCAAAACTCAACCACTATCAAGAGTAACAAGAATTGTACTTGTAGAGTAACACAAGGTCGTGTATGGCTGAAAAATATGGCTACAAATCAGTCCCAAAACAGCTCCAAATTCAGCTCTCAAATAGTTGAACAAACAGGTCAAAACTGTGCAGCAAATCAGTTTACAATTGAGCCATACATAGGCACCTACAAAGAGGGAATGATGGATGAACAATTCAGCTCACAAATGACCCTCAAACCTGCCTATAAACATGTCAATGTTAGAGATAAGCTTGATCAAAAACTATGGCGAGTAAACTCTAGCCACTATCCCACAAAAACATACACAAAGCAAAAGCTCAAAAACCTGCTGTGTCGTAACCACTATGCAAGCCAAAACATTGCAGAAGATGTCCTCAACTACAAATAACAACAAAAGTGGGAGTACTAGACTCAATCTATAGCTAGGACTCAAAACTGGAAGCTCCAAAATGGCTGAGAACTTATAGCTCAAGACCAAAAAAGCAGAGCAAAACACACCCGCGATGCACCACCCAGAAAGGAAAATAGTGCACTCAAATCCTAAGTGCTAGAGGCTTTCAAGAACCATCGAGTCTAATTCTAGAATGAGCGTGGTAATACGTCCACTTCAAGTGCTTGTATAGACTTCTCCTCAGTAATAAAAATACTATTACGGGGGAGGGACCAACCCATCTTTCGGTCCCCAGTACTTTGTCAATATTCTCACTCTCTATCTCTCTCGTTCTCTCTATATCCTCTGCATTTAGTATTAAGTGATAAATTCTATTTATACGAGTATATTTTATATTGTTATGAGCTCCCGTTTGTGACAGTGGTATGAGAGCATCGTCTCTTCTCTTTCTCTGTAAAGGAGGACAACTCTAGGAAGATATGGGAAGAAGCCATGACAAGCCAAGAGAGAAGTAAGCAGGCCGAACTCTAAGTTCTGCAGGAAATCCTCGCAGAGTCAGGAAATTTATTTTTCTCTGCAAGAAGTCGACAAGACTTTGGATTCTTTGAGAAGGCGACAAGAGCATGATGCTCTAGAACCTAGAGAATTGGAGGAGCGGAATGCTCAAGACCCTTCGGAACCCAGAAACATCAATCCAAAACCATAGCCAAAAAATCCCGTCATTTTGGGAAGGATATGAAGAAGGTCTCTAGACCTCGGAACACTCCAATCAAGTTTGATACTTTTGATGGAAGGGAAGATGTCCTTAAACCTACCGCTTTCATTTGACAATTTGAAGTTTTCTTTGCAAACGGAAATTTCTCAGAAGCGTCGAAGGTGAGGCATGTGACCAAACACCTCAAGGGGAATTGCAAGTACTTGGTTGTATCCCAAAGCTCTGCAAGGAATTCAGAACAAGACTTATTCAATTCAAGGTTGAATTTTTCGACAAATTTTTTTTCCTCTACGCTTTCGAGGAAGACATCAAAGAAGATTGGAATCAGTTTTCTCAATAGGAGAATGAGCGAGTTGCAGACGTGAACGTGTAAGTTCACTCTTTTAAAGGTGGCTCCACTCTTGAACCCTCTCTGAGGAAGAAAAGATGAAGAAATTCAACGAAGGACTTTTGCCCGAATTTTGTAGACGCATCCACAAGATACTTTGCAGCGGATGGTGGAGTCAGCAATACAAGCTGAAAGTGCACACCTCACTGTACATAGAATCTAATCCCTGTAGTGGGATGGGAACCATTGAACATAGAAACAACCAATTTTTGTTACCTTTCCCGAAGGATACATTGTTATCTAGAGAAAGTTTTGGAGTAAGAAAATTCAAACTAACTCTTGAGATTTTGAACAAAGTGAGAGGGCAAGCCTCTGATCAAAGTTACATCTTTGAGGAGATCATAAAGCACGTTTTATTTTTTGCACAAGGTATGCATATGTCTATAACCAAGACGATCACTCTCGAGTGTTTATGAGAGTAGGTCAAGTTGGAACATTGTTCTATGAGATGAACTGGTTTACTAAACCATCCAAAAGGTCAATAATTGATCTAGTATCCGCTAGTTCTCCCACAGATTACCTACATCTGTAGGTAGGACATTACGAAGAAACCCTTTTGACATTTCACTAAGCTTGACTACTCTCTACGTCCACACCCCCTACCCAATAAGGGAAGATATGGTAGTGCTTTTTGCACAAGTGAATAAACACTCTCTTTATGAGGAAAGGAGCAAGAGCCGGCTATGGTCTATGCCCGTGGAATTCCAGATTTGAAATCCCAGTTTATCTGATGAGTGGATTTTCTCTGGAACCAAGTCGAGGAATCATCTGGTTGAGCATGGTTTCTCTGAGCATCTTAAGAAAGGAAGGAAATCTTTTGAGTTCATAAAAGCTATCACACAACATGAGCATTATGTACACTTTTGGGTACATGGATAACACATGAAGATGCAGACCTTGTTATCAAAGTGAGTTGACTACTAGTCGAATTTATTTTCTACTACATAGAAAGAGATGAGCCAACTTCCTTTCAGGAAATGGATTGATATTTGAGATACCTCTTGAGCGCCTTTTTGTGCAATGATATTCCGATACGAGAATCTCTATTTGAGATAGTTCGGTAGCTTTGAGTTTCTCTACTGAGAAGGGGTATTCTGATGGTCGATGATCATCAAGTATGTTGTTAAGGGAGCAAATCACACCACCCATAAAGTGCATGCAACACAACTTAGATCAGAATAATGTCAATCGAGGACACAAATGACACGATAGTCACACGGAGGAAATATCTTTAGCTTGTCAGGCTGAGACCATCCTACACATACATCACTCTAGAAGGCCAACTAAACCACAATCTAGTATCTCACTACTCTCTACTACACCACCTACCCACATTCACACAACGGAAGAAGATCACCAAACCATGCCAGAATCGTATGAAACTTAAGGAACACCATCCCCTCGCTAGGATACACCTGTCCCAAAACCTCTACACTCAAAACCCTTGCTCTAAACCCATCCATGAAAAACGCGTATAAAGACAAAGAAAAATTCTAAAATGCTCGAAATTGAAATCTATGAGTACATATGCGTATCTTATGTCTCTACGATTCTAATGACTACTTGTAGGCAAAAAACAGACTTCATTTGATATACTTAGGACCGCAAATAGCTCGTAGATACGCAAGCGTGTTCACTCCGTTTCGTGGGGAATGCTTGGAATTGTCGCATAGCTCTTGCCGAGGCTAGCGCAATGGTGCAGTCAGATTTACAATGTGATGAACGAGCAGGGAGTAGCACCAGGATGAAGCTCACGCTCTCTCTCTTCCTCTCTCACACACAGTCGACGGCAGCATAAAACTTGATTATAATTAAGTTGTTTTGACAAAAATGATGTAGGTACCTTATATACTAAGGCTACCTTAGGTTAACCAAAAGTAGAGTTTGAGGGGTCAAATGAATTGGTATTTATAATCTATAAGTGCCATCCCTGGCAACGGCGTCAATGTTGCGGGAGCGAATCACACCACCCATAAAGCGCATGCAATACAACCTAGATCAACATAATGTCAATCAAGGACACAGATGACACGATAGGCACACACAGGAAATTTCTTTAGCTTGTCAGGTTGAGACCATCCTACACATACAACACTCAAGAAGGCCAACTAAACCACAATCTAGAGTCTCACTACTCTCAACTACACCACCAACCCACATACACGCAAACGGAAGGAAACCCATCAAATCATGTCAGAAGTGTATGAAACTCAAGGAACATCATCCCCTCACTAGGATACACCTATCCCAAAGCCTCTACACTTAAAATCCTAGCTTCAAACCCATTTACAAAAAGCGCGTATAAAGACAGAGCAGTATTTTGGAAGTGTCCAAAGCTTAAATCTATGAGTACCAATGTGTAGCTTATGTCGCTACGATTCTAACTACTACTTTCAAGCAAAAAACAAACATCGTTTGATATGCTTACGATCGCAAATAGCTCGTAGATGCGCGAGCACGTTCTCTCCATTCTGCGAGGAATGCTTGGTGTTGTCGCGTAGCTCTTGCCGAGGCTAGCGTGATGGTGTTGTCAATTCTCCAATGTGATAAGCAAGCGGGGAGTAGCACCAAGATGAAGCTCACGCTCTGTCTCTTTCTCACACACAATTGATGGCAGCGTAAAACTTATGATTATGATAAATTTTTTCTTACATAAGTGACCTAAGTACCTTATATACTAAGGCTATCTTAGGCTAACCAAAAATAGAGTTTGAGGGGTCAAATGGCTTGGTATTTACAATGTAGAAGTGCCATTGCACTCCACCTTATGCAACTAGACTACCTACTTATTACAAATGATGTTTATAGCCATAATCCGCAGCATTCCATAACTCTCAGAGAATAAGGGTTTGGTACCAAAATTGAGTTATGTCGTGTTGTTGACCCGCCGATCAACATACATTATGTGGATTGACCACTAAAGTAGCAAGTTATGGTTGCAATATACGCTTCTCAGTAAGCAAGTCAAGTAATGAACGCTTATCTTCTAAGACAAAAAGAGCTACCTTCACCACATATGGGAGAACATCCTTGAGAATTAAAACGGGTTTGCTATATTGTGCACCGAGTTTGGACATATGTTGAGAAATGCTATGGCTAGAATTTTATTTGCCTAAGATTTTGCAAACCGCCACTGACGCTTGCAAAGTAAAACATTTTTGACGATTTTGTGAGGAAGAGATGCTATTGGGTGCCAGGAAAACACTGTCGGTGGTAATAACTTGCAGGAGGAAAAGAGGGAAAGAAGTGTCGTCGTGCACAAAGGATGTTCGGATCAGAAAAATCGGCCTACACTAAGCAAAGGCCCGGAACAAGACCCTTCTCTAATGAAATTGAAGACTCTATTTGTGAAAGGAGGACATCCTCACATAAGATTAATGCTCTATGATTTTGACATTCCCTATGCGGGAGAACACAAGAGGGTTAATACCCTCAGGACTAAGAGCACAGGATTACGCACAAGGAGAGATACCTAGATTGATTATTCTTCCTATGGTTGAGAAGACGGAATTGTGTTAACAAATTTTCAAATCAAGGAAACTTCCAACCTATTGGAAAGATGAGAATGACAAGTTGCCTGTGTAACTCATAAGATTGATGATTAGTGAAAAGATATCCTCGAGCCATTAGGGGAAGGACATGACTTTCTCCTAATGGACTTGAGTACCTATCTACTTTTGAATCGGTAAGGTAAGTATTGAGTTATTCAATTTTTATTTAGAAAGGACCGTCTCAACTCACCATTGAGCAAGATATGGAACTTTTCCCAGTTCTCCCCAGGCAGTTCAATTGGACCTTTATAGTCGAGGAAAAATATTTATAAGTGTTGGATTTATCTATCAGAAAAACAATCCTAAATGAATTATTGGAATTTTAAGTGCGACGATTTTTCTCACTCCAAACATCCAAGTACAAATATTTGGTGAAGTTCAAGTGTTGGAATTAGGGTTGCAGAGAAACACACACATCTTGGAGAAGACGAAGGAAGCTCAAGGCACACAATAGAGAGTGTGTTACTTAGTGTGCAATGGAAAGATAGATAGCCCTAGAGTGATGGGCGTATATACAATGCACGGGGGAAAAAACCTCCTAAAGAGGGAAAAAATGCCCCGGCGGTCCTAGTGTGTTCACACACATCACTACCACATGTATATGGTAACAAATCCCCCCTGGAGTGATGCGGTGAACGAGAGCTGGCACATGAGTAAAGGGAAGTGCCATGCCCTGAGGACAGGATCAGTCCACAAAGGGGAGTAAGCCCAAAGCTTTGCAGAAAGCTTCAAGCTTCTCACGAGACAATGCCTTTGTGAAAATATCTGCAAGGTTGTCCTGTGTTGGCACATAAGCGAAGCTGATCTCTCCTGCTGAGAGCCTCTCCCTGACATAGTGGTAATGCACCTCAATGTGCTTTGTGCGAGCATGAAAAACTGGGTTCCTCGCAACTGCCAATGCGCTCTGACTGTCAGTGTAGATAGTGTTGGCAGTGTCCTGTCCAACACCCAAGTCAGCCATAAGGCGTCTGAGCCATACACACTCAACCGTAGCTGTGACGACTGCCCTGTACTCATCCTCACAACTCGAAGTGGCCACAGTAGGTTTCTTCTTGCTCAACCATGATATACATGAACTGCCAAGCATGAAACAAAAACCCCTTGTGGACACTCGCGTGTCAAAACAACCAGCCCAATCTGAGTCCGAAAAAGCATGTAAGTCTGGCGGCAATGATCCCCCCTTGGGATAAAACAAGCCAAGATGTAAAGTGCCACTAAGGTAGCGGAAAATCCTCTTGACAGCCTGCCAATGCTTAGACCCTGGGCTATGCATAAATCGGTTGACCTGCGAGACTGCAAACTGAATATTTGGCCTCGTGTTGCATACATAAATGAGGCAGCCAACAGCAGTTTGGTAAAGAGTGACATCAGCAGGATCGCCAGCATCATGTAGACTCAACTTCAAACCTGTTTCCATGGGAGTGGCAATAGGTTTGCAATCCTCAAGTCCAAACTTACATAGCAATGTCTCTATGTAACTTTTCTGACACAAGGCAATACCACCATCACACTGCTTAAACTGTATACCCAAGTAATGATGCAACAGCCCAAAATCTTTCATCTTGAAAGTAGCATTCAAATCAGCCTTAAATTCAGCAATATGTCTCTCATTTGGTCCAGTGATCAGCAAATCATCAACATAAAGAACCACAATGAGAAATACATCATCCTCACGCTTTACATACAATGTGCTTTCTGTTGGACTGTTACGAAAGCCCTGTTTAACCAAATGAGTGTCAGCTTTCTCATACCAAGCACGAGGAGATTGCTTCAACCCATACAAAGCCTTCTTAAATTTGCACACTTTGTCCTCTTGTCCTTTTATGACAAAACCGCAAGGCTGCGTTACATAAACTTCCTCAAATATGTCACCATTCAAGAAAGCAGTAACAATGTCTGATTGATGTACATCCCAACCAAAATGAGCTGCCAATGCACAAAGAAAATGCACAGTAGTCATACGACAAGTGGGAGCAAAAGTCTCTTCATAATCTATGCCTTTTTGTTGTGCATAACCCTTTGCAACAAGTCGAGCCTTATGGCGATCGATCTCACCATCCGGCTTGCGTTTCAACTTGTAAACCCACTTCGTACCAATGGCCTTTTTGCCAGGAGGCAAATCACATAAAGTCCATGTGTCATTCTCTATAAGTGCATCATATTCTGATTTCATGGCAGCAATCCAATTTTCTGAATTCTGTGCTTCATCAAAAGACAGAGGCTCCTCAACATCATGTAAACTAGACACAGCCGAAGCATAACAATCTGATGCATAAGATGCATGGCGAGAGCCTGAACGAGTACGACTAGATAAAGGTGCATCCAATTTACTGTCACGCAAAGTGTGCACCAGCCATTTTGGCATACCTCTAGCCTGCTCATTTTCAGCCCTTTCCTCATCAAGTACATCATGTACATCTGCATCAGTAATAGGCTGTTCTAAAACATTTTCAGAAACCCCCATAGGCTGTACATTTGCCTCATTGGAACTTACATTCGTATTTCCACCACTGAAAAGAGGCAACAAAGTGTCATAAATGTCCTGTGAGCTTACATTACTGTCTCTAGTACATGACAGCAAGGGCTGAACAGAGTCTTCCACAAACACTACATCCCGTGAAACGAGAACACGTTTTGTTTGCGGATGATACAACCTGTAACCTTTGCTTTTAGCACTATAACCAACAAAAATACATTTGACAGCCTTATCATCCAATTTTCTGCGCTGCACTTGTGGCACCAAAGCATATGCCAAACAACGAAAAACACGCATGTGCTCAATAGAAGGTTTTCTATCATGCCCTGCTTCATATGGAGTAATAGACTGCAAAGCTTTCGTAGGACACCTGTTAAGTACATAAGTGGCACACATGATGGCCTCAAGCCAAAAAGAATGCGGCAAAGCTTGACTTTTGACCATACATCGTGCCATTTCCGTTAGAGACCTGTTTTTCCTCTCAGCAACACCATTTTGCTGAGGTGTATAAGGCACTGTACATTGGTGTTTTATCCCATGACTAGCCAGAAATGCATTAAATTCATGAGACATATAGTCCCCCCCTCGATCGGAACGGAGGGTGCCCATAGTACATTTTGAGACATTTTCAGCCATAGCCAAAAATTGTTTGAAGCACATAAAAACTTCGGACTTCGCTTTAAGCGGAAATACCCATGCATGCCTGGAGTAATCATCAATGAAAGTCATGAAGTACAGGTAATTGCCCAAGGACGGAGTTTGCATGGGCCCACAAACATCACTATGCACAAGCTGCAACCTGCATGTGGCCCTAACTGAACCATCCTTTGGAAACTTAGAACGCTGCATTTTACCCAGAATACAGCCTTCACAAACATGTTTGACAGGTGCTTCAAGAGGAGGCAAAGAAGCAACCATATCAGATTTCTGCAAACGCAGCAAACTGGCAAAATTCAGATGACCAAAACAGGCATGCCAAAGTTTTGCATATGAAATAGCCCTTGAATCTGCAACAGCATTTGCAAAATTTTGTCCACACTTGTCATACAAAGTGAGCTTATACAGCCCACGGCACAAAAGCCCAGATGCAAAAATTTCATCACCAAAATTGAGATCATGAACTGTACATCTGTCATCCACAAATTTGACTACAAGATCAAGTCTAGCAAGTGCGGATACAGACAAGAGATTCTTCTTGATCCCAGGTACATAAAGTGCATCAACAAGTGTGAAGGAACTGCCATTAGCAGCAGTGAGCACAATCTTTCCAACTCCCTGAACTGGATAAGAGGCGTTGTTGGCACAAGTGACTGAATTCCCATGAGGGACAGACTTTGTAGCACCACTGTCGAAATACCACACATGTGAATATGCAGCAACTGACAAGCATGCATCATGGACAGCAGGATTGTAAGTGCACTCTGCGCTAAAAGCCCATTCTGCATCAACATCAGTATCACAATCTCCTTTCACAGAAGACTCAACAATGGCTGCATTTGTAGTGGAACCAGCATTTGCAGTGGAACCACCCTCTTTATTCTTAGCCTCTTTGGCCTTCAACTTAGGACACGACTTGATCAAGTGATCATTGGCTTTACAATAATGGCAACGCATCTTCTTTTTGCCCTTATCACCAGAATTGCCAGACGAAGTGCTACCAGCAGAAGCATTAGGAACAGAATTTTTGCCACTCGCAGCAGAACCATAAGAAGTGGATGCATTACTGTTACCACCCTTTCGTTGAGAAGCAATAAAAGCCTGTTCAACTGCACGCTGCCTAGTCCTGTTTTTTCTAGAAAGGGACTCTTGCAACAGCAATGTGCATAATGCATCAAACTTGACAACTTCAGGATTTCCTTGGGTCATCAGTCTCCAAGTACTAGCAAAAGTCTGGTAGGAATCTGGTAAGGCATCAAGAACAGTCTGCACAAGGGAACTATCCGAAATGACTTCACCTGCAGAAATGAGTTGCTCATTGATATCCTTGACACTAGCAAGGAAAGTGTCCATATCATCTTCCTCATGCATAATCTTCGACTCTAGCTCTTTACGCAGCAAAGCAATTTTAGCCTCATTGCGGCTTGCATAAAGACCTGCTAGAATATCCCAAGCCTGTTTTGCAGATTTTGCTGAACGGATGTGAGGAATAATGGTGCGCTTCACAGACAACGCAATCAATGCATGAGCCTGCGCATCCTTAACATCCCAACGAGCTTGTTCTGCCGTAGGCAAAACAACTCTAACAGCTACAATCCTTGCAACAAGACCTGCAACATCCTCAACATCGCCTACATCTTCAGAACCAGGACGTACATCAATGCCCTGCACAATGTTCCAGACACCTTTTGACACAAAAACATGTTGCATCATATAAGCCCACATAGGGTAGTTGTCCCCATCCAACCTGTCCTCAGCAGCAAACATCTTGAACACATCTGTGTTGTTGTTGTCAGCCATGGTAAATGCTGCACCTGATGTGAAAACTGCCCGAAAATAGGAGAAATGGAGCGGGAACAACTTGTGCTATATAGCACAAACCGTAGAAGACTATAAGGCACCTGCTATGCAGAAACGGCACTGACAGAAAATCTGCACAAAATGACGAAATAGCCTATGCAGTACTGCCTGTAGTGGAAACGGAGGCCGAAATGAGCCCAAATCAAAATTCTGAGCAGACTAGAGCTCTTTGAGCTTTCCCAAAATATTTGTCGACCTGCGAACGCTCGCCAAAGCTCACTGAAATCGGAGAAAGTGAGCAGGCGTGTGCTGGAGCAGCTGGCGACTAAGCCCGGGAGGACGTGACCTGCTCTGATACCAATTGTTGGAATTAGGGTTGCAGAGAAACACACACAGCTTGGAGCAGACGAAGGAAGCTCAAGGAACACAATAGAGAGTGTGTTACTTAGTGTGCAATGGAAAGATAGATAGCCCTAGAGTGATGGGCGTATATACAATGCACGGGGGAAAAAACCTCCTAAAGAGGGAAAAAATGCCCCGGCGGTCCTAGTGTGTTCACACACATCACTACCACATGTATATGGTAACATCAAGAACTATCCACCTATGGATGCAAAGTGGATGGAAGAGCATGAACTGTGAGAGTCACCAAAAGTATTGTAGCTTTACTTGAGGCCTTTGGGTTATAGCCTACATATGCCCCAACCCAATGTGTGCAAAGGAGGGGTAATGATGGAGCTAGCACATCAAATGTACATACGGATTCAGTGCAATAGAAGTGTGCATCGCTCTTCAAGTGTTAAAGGTATTATGCTCACTTCTATCATAGATGGAAATGACAAAATTATGAAGGTCTCATTAAGTCATTTGTATCTATGTGTTATGACCTTTCTTGAGAGTACATGCGATGATAAAAGCGTGCTAACAACACAAGATCATCAATGGCATCTATATATGGCATGCAATCGAGGACGTTTATGATTTCAAGAGGGGGGTATGTCACAAGGATGTGGCAACTGCTAACCTTAGTTGTTGGTTTCTTTTCGATGATTTTTATTAAATTTTTGGGACCCTCTTTTTGAAGCCACAAATGTCCGGACAAAGTGTTATAGGAGATGGGATAAAAGGGCTATTAGGATATACACAAAACCTTTTAGTAGAGAGGGACATTCCTAAGCTAGAGAACCATTTGCTACAATAGTTCAAGGAACATGCAATCATTGCAAAATACAATCAAGAGAAAGAGAAAAAAGCTTAGGCCCAAACAAAGACAAAAGAATTTGAAGAATATTGAAAGTCTCAAGGGAGGAGGTGAGAGATGTAGCAAAAGAATCAATGTAATGAGGTAAACCTGCTTTATGTTTCAAGTTGGTGTCTTTGTTTTGCAAGCTGGTACTTTGGGTGCTATAGTCTTTATTTGTGTTTATCTTCAGTCCCTGGTTCATTTAGACTACTCACAAGAAAACATGAGAGGTGCATCACAATCATTTTGTGAAGTGATTCCACCTATTCTTTTGGATGAAAGAAGATTCAACAAGGCTAGAAAGAAATGCATCAATGGATTTTTGTATAGTTTCACCCTAAAGAAGGATGAAATTTAGGGGACTATACAAAACCATAGCCATAAAATCCTGTCATTTTGGGAAGGATATGAAGAAGGTCTCTAGAACTCGGAACACTCCAGTCAAGTTTGATACTTTTGACGGAAGGAAAGATGTCGTGAAGCCTACCGCTTTCATTTAACAATTTGAAATTTTCTTTGCAAATGGAAATTTCTCAGAAGCGTCGAAGGTGAGGCATGTGACCAAACACCTCAAGGGGAATTGTAAGTACTTGGTCGTATCCCAAAGCTTTGCAAGAAATTCAAAACAAGACTTGGATTCAATTCAAGGTTGAATTTTTCGACAAAATTTTTTTCCTCTACACTTTCAAGGAAGACATCAAAGAAGATTGGGATCAATTTGCCCGATAGGAGAACAAGGGAGTTGCAGATTACGTGAATGTGTATTGGTTCACTCTTTTAAAGGTGGCTCCACTCTTGAACCCTCTATGAGGAAGAAAAGATGAAGAAATTCAACGAAGGACTTTTGCCCGAATTTTGTAGACGCATCCGCAAGATACTTTGCAGCGGATGGTGGAGTGAGCTATATAAGCTGAAAGTGTACACCTCAATGTACATAGAATCTAATCTCCGTAGTGGGATGGAAACCATTGAACACAGAAACAACAAATTTTTGTTACCTCTTCTGAAAGGATGCGTTGTTATCAGGAGAAAGTTTTGGAGTAAGGGAATTCAAACTAACTCCTGAGATTTTGAACAAGTGAGAGGGCAAGCCTCTGATCAAAGTTACATCTTTAAGAAAATCATAAAGTGCATATTTTGTTTTGCACAAGGTGTGCATATGTCTAACCAAGACGATCACTCTCGAGTGTTTATGAGAGTAGGATCAAGTTGGAACATTCTTCTATGAATGAACTAGTTTGCTTAACCATCCAAAAGGTCAATAATTGATCTAATATCCGGTAGTTCTCCCATAGATTACCTGCAACTGCAGGTAGGACATTACGAAGAAACCCTTCCGGCGTTTCACTAAGCTTGAGTACTCTCAATGTCCACACCCCCTACCGAGTAAGGGAAGATATGGTAGTGCTTTTCTCACAAGTGAATAAACACTCTCTACCTATGCGTAGCTTATGTCGCTACGATTCTAAGAACTACTTGCAAGCAGAAAACAAACATCGTTTGATATACTTACGACCACAAATAGTTCATAGATACACGAGTGTGTTCACTCCGTTCTGCGAGGAATGCTTGGACTTGTCATGTAGCTCTTGGCAAGGCTAGCACAATGGTGCAATTAGATCTACAATGTGATGAACGAAAGGGGAGTAGCATCAGGATGAAGCTCACTCTCTCTCTCTCTTCCTCTCTCACACACAGTCGACGGCAGCTTAAAACTTGATTATGATTAAGTTGTATTTACAAAAATGACCTAGGTACCTTATATACTGAGGCTACCTTAGGTTAACCAAAAATAGAGTTTGAGGGGTCAAATGAATTGGTGTTTATAATCTGGAAGTGCCATCCCCGGCAACGGTGCCAATGTTGCGGGAGCAAATCACACCACCAATAAAGCACATGCAATACAACCTAGATGAACATAATGTCAATCAAGGACACAGATGACATGATAGACACATGGAGAAAATCTCTTTAGCTTGTCAGGTTGATACCATCCTACACAATACAACACTCAAGAAGGCCAACTAGACCACACTCTAGAGTCTCACTGCTCTCAAATACACCACCAACCCACATACACACAAACGGAACGAAATCCTTCAAATCATTCCAGAAGCGCAAGAAACTTAAGGAACACCATCCCCTCACTAAGATACACCTATCCCAAAGCCTCTACACTCAAAATTCTAGCTCAAAACCCATTTGCAAAAATACGTATAAAGACAGAGCAGCGTTTTGGAAGTGCTCAAAACTGAAACCTATGAGTACCTATGCGTAGCTTATGTCACTATGATTCTAAATACTACTTGCAGGCATAAAATAGACATCCTTTGATATACTTATGACCACGAAATAGCTCGTAGATGCGTAAGCACGTTCTCTCCATTCCGCGAGGAATGCTTGGTGTTGTCGTATAGCTCTTGCCAAGGCTAGCGCGATGGTGTTGTCAGTTCTCCAATGTGATGAGCGAGCGGGGAGTAGCGTTAAGATGAAGCTCACGCTCTGTCTCTTCCTCTCTCTCACACACATAGTCGACGATAGCTTAAAACTTATGATTATGATAAAGGTTTTCTTACAAAAGTGACCTAGGTACCTTATATACTAAGGCTACCTTAGGCTAACCAAAAATAGAGTTTGAGGGGTCAAATGGCTTGGTATTTACAATCTGGAAGTGCCATTGTACTCCAGCTTCTACAACTAGACTACCTACTTATTACGAATGATGTTTATAACTATAATCCTCAGCATTCCATAACTCTCAGAGAATAAGGGTTTGGTACCAAAATTGAGTTATGTCGTGTTATTGACCTACCGGTCAACATACGTTACGTGGATTGACCACTAAAGTAGAAAGTTATGGTTGCAATATATGCTTCTCTGTAAGCAAGTCAAGTAATGAACTCTTATCTTCTAAGACGGAAAGAGCTACCTTCACCACATATGGGAGAACATCCCTGAGAATCAAAGTGGGTTTACTATATTGTGCACCGAGTTTGGAGATATGTTGAGAAAATGCTATGGCTAGAATTTTTTTTGCCTAATATTTTGCAAACCGCTATTGATGCTTGCAAAGTAAAACATTTTTGACGATTTTGTGAGGAAGAGACGCTAAAGGGTGTCGGGAAAACACTGTCGGTGGTAATAACTTGCAAGAGGAAAAGACGGAAAGAAGTGTTGTTGTGCACAAAGGATGTTCGGATCAAAAAAATCGGCCTACACTGAGCAAAGGCCCGAAACAAGAACCTTCTCTAATGAGATTGAAGACTCTGTTTGTGAAAGGAAGACATCCTCACATGAGAGTAATGCTCCATGATTTGGACATTCCCTATGCGGGAGAACGCAAGAGGTTTAATACCCTCAGGACCAATAGCGCAGGATTACGTGCAAGGAGAGATACCTAGAATGATTATTCTTCCTATTGTTGAGAAGACGGAATTGCGTTAATAGATTTTCAAAACAAGGAAACTTCCGACCTATTGGAAAAATGAGAATGACAAGTTGCCTGTGTAACTCATAAGATTGATGATCGGTGAAAAGATATCCTCAAGTCATTAGAGGAAGGACATGAATTTCTCCTAATGGACTTGAGTACCTATCTACTTTCAAACTGGTAAGGTAAGTACTGAATTATCAAATTTTTGTTTAACTGAATTTGTAAGATCTCTTTTGAGAAAGGACCAACTCAACTCACCATTGAGCAAGATTTGGAACTTTTCCAAGTTCTCCCCGGGCAGTTCAGTTGGACCTTTATAGTTGAGGAAAAACATTTATAAGTGAGAGGGATGTTGCTAAATTGGCTTTATCTGACAAAAAAACAATTCTTAATGAATTATTGAAATTTTAAGTGCAACGATTTTTCTCACTCCAGACATCCAAGTACAAATATTTGGTGAAGTTCAAGAACTATCCACCTATGGATGCAAAGTGGATGGAAGATCATACACTGTCAGAGTCATCAGAAGTATTGTAGATTTCCCTTGAGGCCTTTGGGTTATAGCCTACGTATTCCCCAACCCAACGTGTGCAAAAGAGGGGTAATGATGGAGCTAGCACATCAAATGTATATACAGATTCAATGCAATAGAAGTGTGCATCTCTCTTCAACTGTTAAAGGTATTATGCTCACTTCTATCATAGATGGAAATGAAAAAAGTATGAAGGTCTCATTAAGTCATTTGTATCTGTGTGTTATGACCTTTCTTGTGAGTACATGCGATGATAACAGCGTGCTAACAACACAAGATCATCAATGGCATGTATATATGGCATGCAATCAAGGACTTTTACGATTTCAAGAGGGGGGTATGTCACTAGGACGTGACAACTGCTAACCTTAGTTGTTGGTTTCTTTTCGATGATTTTTTAATAAATTTTTGGGACCCTCTTTTTGAAGCCACAAATGGCTAGACAAATTGTTATAGGAGATGGGATAAAAGGGCTATTAGGATATACACAAAACCTTTTAGTAGAGAGGGACATTCCTAAGCTGGATAACCATTTGCTACAATAGTTCAAGGAACATGCAATCATTGCAAAATACAGTCAAGAGAAAGAGAAAAAAGCTTAGGCTCAAACAAAGACAAAAGAATTTGAAGAATATTGAAAGTCTCAAGGGAGGAGGTGAAAGATGTAGTAAAAGAATCAATGTATTGAGGTAAAATTGCTTTATGTTTCAAGTTGGTGTCTTTGTTTTGCAAGCTGGTACTTTGGGTGCTATAGTCTTTATTTTTGTTTACCTCCGGTCCCTAGTTCACTTAGACTACTCACAAGAAAACATGAGAGGTGCATCACAATCATTTTGTGAAGTGATTCCACCTATTCTTTTGGATGAAATAATATTCAACAAGGCTAGAAAGAAATGCATCAATGGATTTTTGTTTAGTTTCACCCTGGAGAAGGATGAAATTCATGGGACTATGGACAAAGTTGAAATCGGTAGTATTGGTTACCAAAAGTTGCCCAATATAATGAATTAAAACATAAATCAGTTAAGAGTGAAGGGATTTTTGCTACCAAAGCCGTCAGTTGTTCAATAAGCAAGGATTATAAGTAATAATTAATTGTACCTAGGTCATGGAGATGCTTGGAGAACCTTTCCACATCAATGACAGTAGGGGGAAGTTGGAGGTCTTTGACTTGCCTTTTAGGACTTTGGGATTTTAAGGGCTCCATTACAAAAAAAATTGGTTTTTGTTTTAATGGGAATGGCATAAATTCTAAAAAGAACTCCAAATCGTGCATATTTTGGCGCATTTGGAAGCCCTTAAAGAGATCTTTTCAATGATAGATCACATCATATAGTTTTGAACAAGAAAAAAACAGCTATCCATACCCTCTTTTTGCAGCAAACTGATGACTATACAAGTTGTTATAGGGCTAAAAAATGACCTCAAACTTCCCCTATTGCATGTATCCTGGTAAGAAGAAAGACCTTATGTTTAACAATTTCAACAATTTATTGTTTGACTTGAGAAATTTGCAAAGGGCAATGATAAAATTCTATGATCTTCAGCAAACTGAGGTGAATGTGCATGCAAAATTTGTAATCAAATTAGATGAAAATGAAATTGTAAAGGATATCAAACTTAAGAATCAATAACCGTCATGAATAGAGATCTTATACAAAAGGGGGCCCAAAAAATTTAATGTGGATTTTGAGAAGAGCATTTGGTGGTTGGGTTCTTTTGAGGTTGAAAGTGAGGATTTAAATGTGTTAAATTGGGTGCTCCACCACACTAATACATGTGCAATAATCAAGGCCAAAAAGGATAGAGAGGATTTAGATGTTGAGGGTTTTGTTAAGTACAAGGTGGAATAGCACATGGGGGAGACACCTAAAGCCACTAAAGTATATGTACAATGTGTCAAAATGTGCCAATGCCAAAATCCATTGTATCTATTGTACGGGTGTAGCAATGAAGTTGAATCCTACACATTAGAACAAACCCCTGGATAGACTCTCAAGAGTAGTGGCCTTGTCGTGCACTATGTGAGAGCCAAAAAATTTGGAAGCACACAACCTTGCTACAGGCTCAACAGATGTAGAAAGTGTGTCAATCACCTTGTTGTATCATCATCAAGTGATCCTCATGTTGCAGTGAAGAGGAAGCTCACTACTATTTCTCCACTACATTGCTACCATTATACCACCATCGTTGCCTTATCGCCCATCTCACACTCACACACTCTCACACTCACATAAAACAAGAAGATAAGGTGAGAGAGAAGGAGAGAGAGAGATCACTAATCCCTAACCATGCACCTATGGGATCGACAATCCCGGACCATGACTCTAAAGAGAAAAAATAAGAAGAGTTTCGTCCTAATTTAACATGCCTCCCTTTATAATGTAAATTACATCCTCAAAATTTATGAGTGTAGTAACTCGGAAGCAAGAACTTTACCCAATTGCTCTGTATGGATATTGTACTATTTAAACGTCTTGATGAAAGTAGTGGCCCATGGGTGTGCTTACAATCAAGAAGCTAAATACTTGGCAAGACGATGCACTCGTCCTTTGTAAGAGTACAACCCTCCAACTTTACATGATCATTGCAATATCAATTGTTTGAGAGTATGCTAGTTCAACATAAGGCAAGTCATTGAAGAAGGAAGTATCAATTGGGGATCCACATAAATCAATG
Organism: Adiantum capillus-veneris; assembly: GCF_014529385.1. Taxonomy (NCBI): domain Eukaryota; kingdom Viridiplantae; phylum Streptophyta; class Polypodiopsida; order Polypodiales; family Pteridaceae; genus Adiantum; species Adiantum capillus-veneris. Next base: position 133,541,891 of record NC_140948.1, on the reverse strand, counting down.
AGTTAGAGTATTGGTATTATTATCTTATCTTGTAGTCAACTTCTACATCTCGTAGTATGTTAATTACCAAATACAGTATGTTAATTAGCACATAAAATATGCTAGCTATCACTTATAGTATGCTTCCATGTATGGCTTGTATATTGATTAGCATTACTAATATGATAACTTGCACACTTAGTAAGCTAATTAACATATTCAAGATTTTAACTTGCGCACACAGTATGCAAATTAGCACTTCAATACGCCTTCATGTATGGCTTGTATACTAATTAGAATCACTATTATGATAACTAACACACTCAGTAAGCTAATTAACATATTCAATATTTCAAATAGCATATACAGTATTATAATGACCATTTTACAATATGTCATATGCTAATAACTACCAATGAACTATTGTTTTTAGTATGCGAATCAGCACCATGTTAAAGAATAGTTGGTATGTTAACTTTATATTTTAACTTTCTTATTAGTGGTATTTAAATAATGGTGGTTTGGTTGAATCAATTACCTAAGGTTCATCAAGGAGGTGCACAAGGTGCTTTATGTAATTTTTTCTCCCAATTATCTTTCAAAATAAATACTTTTTGTTAGGAAATACACATGTTTCATCCCTCCAAAATGTGTAAACCAGCAGCTCTTTCATTTCATCTATGATGTCCCTTTAGTTGTTCCTATAGAAAACCTTGGTAAATGCTTTAGTCACCTCCATACCGTAATTTCTTGGAGGTTTCTGATATACAACTGTGAACAATGTATAAAACCGGTTCCAAAACTCTAACTTCACATCTCCACATTTTACTTTACTGCCCCTCTTGGGCACCTCCTTAACGCATTTCAACTAGTCTTTGTCTGTGAAGTCTACCTCACTCACGGATCGTGCATCCACTTTAGAGTTGGGAAGGGCATATAATTCACGTTCTTGGGCTTTGTTCATGTAATAAACTACCTTCCTTTCAAAAGGCACATAAGGAGTACACCAACGTATCTTGCCCTGTAAAATATAGGGAAAAAGCTAAGATATGAATACATAGGCAACCAAACAATAAAAGTTAAATTAAAAATACATGAATGCACAAACATGTATCTTAGACATGTATTTTTCAATGCATGCTTGCATCCCTCTACGTCGGGTTTTCAATGCAAGGTTGAATGCATGCATATAAGCTTATGAAGCTTGAATGCATGCGCAAACCATCTAGCCTCTAACCCGATTTTTCTTCACAGTAATCTTATAAGCTTATGGACCTTAGAAACAACAATGTACTATGTGTAGAGATAGCCAATAGTAAAATATATGAATGCATGCATGCACTAGTAATACATAAGCCTAAGAAACTTCGTAAACACATGAATGCTTGCAGTAGTACCTTTTGTGTTGGGAGTAACAACATCTGCCATATTTGAAGGAGTGGAGGCCTTGCGTGAAGAAGTAGTGAACACCTTCTTTGTCCTCTTCCTGGCAAGATATGTCAATGGTGTGGACAAAGGGGAGTCTAAGCATGAAGGAGAGGGAGATGGAGAATGGGTTCTTCTCCGCCTCCTTGTTGACTTGCTTTTCTTTTCTTCAATTGGAGGAGTCTTTTGGCCACCAACATTGCCCGCCCTTTGCAATAGTCAATGAGTAGGCTTCATGATTGCATGGTAAGGTGCTAGACTCCACTACTTTCACACATGTATTGAAGTTCTACAATTTCAAAAGAATGGTTTTTGATTCAAATCCGAAAAAAATATTCAAATAATGCTCCCTCACCTAGCTATCAAACATCACACCCCCTTGCTACCAACCCCAAAAGTAGGTAGCTATTATACCACCTATTCATGTATATACCCAAGAGTGCGAGGTAAGGAAAGTTTGTAAGCCATATCACTTTAGTGCTTGGCGATGCACATGATGACACATTCATAAAACATGATATTCAAGAATGCACTTGGGCTCATGTGTCTAGGTTAAAGATTCAATAGATTTGACAAAACGTGATGATCAATTACCTTGTCATCACTATGTAAGCATTTACGTGAATGATTTACATGGAAAAATGAATGAATGAGAGATTGTGCATGTAAGAAATCTTGTAGGACATATCGCCAATTCACTTGAGTATTTTGAATGGACCAAAATATCTAGGAAATAACTTAGTTGCAGAACTAGTTTTCAAACTTTTTGAATACTCTAGAATACATAAAAAGACCTCTTCTCCTTCCATGAAGATAATTTGTCAACATTTATCACCAGCATACTTATGGTATCTATCTTGGGCTTATCAAAAATTTTGAGGAGCAAGCTTCAATATATCTTTATGGTCTTGGATAAAGTACTTCACTTGCTAAATTTTCTCAGTAGCCAACCCAACCTAATTTGTGATCTCAATTTAAGCCCATATATAAGCATGGAGAGACTAATTGTCCTAGTCGTGACGTGCTTTGCACATAAGCAAACTATAAAATAGAGAGATACTCTTTTCGATTAGATTGCTTCTTTCTAAGGTATGCTCATAGCGTATCCTCTAGCACTTGATTAACACATTTAATTTGTCCATTTGTTTATGGATGATTTGTAGTACTGTTATTGAGTTGTATTCCCAACCGTACAAAAAATAGCTATTGAGAAGTGATTAATAAACTTGGGATCATAGTCACTAACAATGTTGTAGGGAAATCCATATGACTAGTACATATTGACAGCAACCAATTTGGCTAACTCTAGAGTTTTAATAGTGGACTTGGTCAAAATAAACTTACAAATTTAGTCAACCTGTCTGCAATCACCCATATATGAGTCGTGAACTTGTATGATGGTTGGTAGCCCCATAATAAAATCCATAGAGATACTCTCCTATTTACCATTGGGAATATCCAAAGGATGCAAGAGACATCTTATTTTCAATGCTCTACTCTATTAGCTTGACATTTTTGGCAATGCAAGACATTTATCCTTGCAGAGTAGGTATCTATTATCATTGGAAAAGCTCTTCCCTCTATTCAACTCATCACTCAAAAGAAAAAAAAGGGTGTGGATGAAATAGAGGCATCATCAACATTGAGGTGGGAAAGATCCTTTTTTTGACATGACTCCACACCTTGGAGTATGCATCATCGTCCTCAAAAACTCACTTTGAAGTTTTGCGGAGAGACGAGAGTTGATCTCAGGCATTCTACCAAGAGCATCATCTACCACTTTGTATCATCCTCTATTATATTAGAGCTTGTCATCATACTTCTAAAGAATCGCAACCAACCTGGCCTTTTGACCCTTCAAGTGTAATTGCTATATAAACCACTTTATACTCTCATGGTCATACATTATTTCAAATTGAGCGCCATAGAAATAATGTCACCACATTTTTAGAGCGAGCACTATTGCATAAAGCTTTCTTTCATAAAAAGAATAATTTTCTGTGCTAGATGGAGTTTCTTGCTTTCAAAGGCAATCCATCTTTCTTCTTATTGAATAACTGCTCCTATATCTTGATTATTAGCATCTGTCTTGAGTACAAAGGTTTCATTGGATCCATAATAGCTGAGATGGGTGTAGTAGATAGAGAAATCTTGAGAAGTTAAGTGCATCAAAGCTTTGCTATCGAGCTTCTCCCCAATGAAATGATTTTCCCTTGGCAGCCCAATTTGAGTCTGAGAAGGGATGTAAGTATGGCGACACTGATCCCCCCTTGGGATAAAACAAGCCAAGATGTAAAGTGACACTAAGGTAGCAAAAAATCCTCTTGACAGTCTGCCAATGCTTAGACCCTGGGCTATGCATAAATATGCTGACTTGTGAGACTGCGAACTGAATATTCAGCCTCCTATTACATACATAAATGAGGCATCCAACAACAATTTGGTAAAGAGTGACATCAACAAGATCGCCAGCATCATGTAGACTCACCTTCAAACTTGTTTCCCTAGGAGTGGCAATAGGTTTACATAGCAATGTCTCTATGTAGCTTTTCTGACACAAGGAAATATCACCATCACACTGCTTAAACTGTATACCCAAGTAATGATTCAACATTCCCAAATCTTTCATCTTGAAAGTAGCATTCAAATCTGCCTTGAATTCAGCAATATGTCTCTCATTTGGTCCAATGATCAACAAATCATCTACATAAAGAACCACGATGAGAAGTTCATCACCCTCACACTTTACATATGTGCTTTCTGTTGGACTGTTACGAAAGCCTTGTTTGACCAAATGAGTGTCAGCTTTCTCATACCAAGGACGAGGAGATTGCTTCAACCCAAACAAAGCCTTCTTACATCTGAACACTTTGTCCTCTTTTCCTTTCTTGACCAAACCGCGAGGCTGCGTTACATAAACTTTATCAAATATGTCACCATTCAAGAAAGCAGTAACAATGTCTGGTTGATGTATATCCCAACCAGAATGAGATGCCAATGCACATAGAAAATGCACAGTAGTCATACGACAAGTGGAAGCAAAAGTCTCTTCATAATCTATGCCTTTTTGTTGTGCATAACCCTTTGCAGCAAGTCGAGCCTTATGGCGATCGATCTCACCATCTGGCTTGCGTTTCAACTTGTAAACCCACTTCGTACCAATGGTCTTTTTGCCAGGAGGCAAATCACATAAAGTCCATGTGTCATTTTCTATAAGTGCATCATATTCTGATTGCATGGTAGCCATCCATTTTTTTGAATTCTGTGCTTCATCAAAAGATAGAGGTTCCTCAACATCATGTAAGCTAGACAAAGCCAAAGCATAACAATCTGATGCATAAGATGCATGGCGAGAGCCTAAATGAGTACAACTAGTCAAGGGTGCATTCAATTTACTATCATGTAATTAATGTATGCACCATCCATTTTGGCATACCTCTAGTCTGCTCATTTTCAGCCCTTTCTTCATCAAGTACATCATGTACATCTACAACAGTAATAGGTTGAAACATTTTCAAAAACCCCCATAGACTATACATTTGCCTCATTGGAATTTACATTTGTATTTCCACACTGAAAAGAGGCAACAAAGGGTCATAAATGTCCTGTGAGCTTACATTACTATCTCTAGTACATGACAGCAAGGGCTGAACAGAATCTTCCACAAACACTACATCCTGTGAAACCAGAATACGCTTTGTTTGTGGATGATACAACTTGTAACCTTTTCTTTCAGCACTATAACCAACAAAATACATTTGACAGCCTTATCATCCAATTTTCGGCACTATGTTTGTGGCACCAAAGCATATGCCAAACAACCAAAAACACGCATGTGCTCAATAGAAGGATTTCTATCATGCCATGCTTCATAGGGAGTAATAGACTGCAAAGCTTTCACAAGACACCTGTTTAGTACTTGCTGAGGTGTATAAGGAACTGTACAGTGGTGTTTTATCCTACGACTAGCCAAAAATGCATTAAATTTCTGAGACATATACTCCCCCCTTCGATCGGAACGGAGGGTGCCCATAGTACATTTCGAGACATTTTCAGCCATAGCCAAAAAAAAATTGAAGCACATAAAAGCTTTGGACTTCGCTTAAGTGGAAATACCGATTCATGCCTGAAGTAATCATCAATGAAAGTCACAAAGTAAAGGTAATTGCCTAAGGATGGAGTTTGCATGGGTCCACAAACATCACTATGCACAAGCTGCAACTTGAACCATCCTTTGGAAACTTAGAACACTGCATTTTACCCAAAATACAACCTTCACAAACATGTTTGACAGGTGCTTCAAGAGGTGGAAAAGAAGAAACCATATCAGATTTCTGGAAACGCAGCAAACTCGCAAAATTCAGATGACCAAAACGTGCATGCCAAAGTTTTTGCATCTGATATAGCCCTAGAATCTGTAACTGCATTTGCAAAATTTTGTCCACACTTGTCATACAAAGTGATCTTATACAACCCACAACACAAAAGGCTAGATGCAACAATTTCATCACCAAAACTGAGATTATGAACTTTACATTTGTCATCCACAAATTTGACTGCAAGTCCAAGTCTAGCAAGTGCAGATACAGACAAAAGATTCTTCTTGATCTGAGGTACATAAAGTGCATCAGCAAGTGTGAAAGAACTGCCATTTGCAGCAGTAAGCACAATCTTTCCGACTCCTTGAACATGATAAGAGGCATTGTTTGCACAATGACTGAATTCCCATGAGGGACAGACTCGAGAGAGGTGAACAATTCATGATGTGAGGTAAGTTTTGTAGCAACACTATCAAAATACCACACATGTGAATCTGCAACAACTGACATGCATACATCATGGACAACAGGATTGTAAGTGCACTCTACACTAAAAGCCCATTCTGCATCAACATCAGCATCATAGTCTCCTTTCACAGAAGACTCAACAATGGCTGCATTTGTAGTGGACCAACATTTGCAGTGGAACCACCCTCTTTCTTCTTAGCCTCTTTGGCCTTCAACTTAGGACACTGCTTGATCAACTGATCATTAGCTTTACAATAATGGCAATGCATCTTCTTTTTGCCCTTATCACCAGAATTTCCATACGAATTTCTGCCAGCAGAAGCATTAAGTACAAAATTTTTGCCACTCACGACAGAACCATAAGAAGTGGCCGCATTGCTGTTACAACCCTTTCTTTAAGAAGCAATAAAAGCCTGTTCAACTGCACGCTGTCTAGTCCTATTCTTTCTGGAAAGTGACTCCTGCAACAGTAATGTGCACAATGCATCAAACTTGAGAACTTCAGGATTTCCTTAGGTCATAAGTCTCCAAGTACTAGCAAAAGTCTGGTAAGAATCTGGTAAGGCATCAAGAACAGTCTACACAAGGGAACTGTCTAAAATGACTTCACCTGCAGAAATAAGTTGCTCATTAATATCCTTAACACCAGCAAGGAAAGTGTCCATATCATCTTCCTCATGCATAATCTTTGACTCCAGCTTTTTACGCAGCAAAGCAATTTTAGCCTCATTGCGACTTGCATAAAGACCAACCAAAATATCCCAAGCCTGTTTTGCAGATTTTACTGAACGATGTGAGGAACAATGGTGCGCTTCATAGAGAACACAATCAATGCATGATCCTGCACGTCCTTTACATCCCAACGAGATTGTTCTGCCATAGGCAAAACAACTCTAATAGCAGCAATGCTTGTGTTGGAACGAGGGCTAGGGTGGATGCAGCCTGAGGAGTTCCATGGCGAGGAGGTTCGATGCAGAGCAAGAAGAGGGAACGAGAGATTGGGAGAGAGAGAGATTCGACACAGCAGAATGAAAAAAAAATACACTATTCTTCTTCTCTATTTTGATTGATGTGTAACCTTTTACATATATAGGCTAAACTAACCATGCAAACTCCACTTGTGGAGTGGCTCATAACTAAAAGCACCTGCATGCCATAGGAGGCTTTCCCACGGGCTGGCCGACAAGGGCTTGAACCCAACAATCCCCCCCTCAAGCCCGAACTGGACAAGCAACTCATGATACATCGAGTTTTTGGTATACTCGTCAACAATGAGTTTTAGGTTTTCTCACAACCAAGGATTTTTGGTTTATCCATAACCTGGTGCTAGTTCAGTAACCCCCCCTTGATTAGATAAGGTGTAGGTCAAAACATTAGCTACCAAAAGTGGAGTTTTTGGTTCACTACCAAACCTTGGGTTTAAGGTGTACCCAGTAACCTCATGAGAAGCGGAAAAAAGCTAGCTGAGAACTGAGAAAAATGGAAGGTCTTACTATTTATGGATGGCAGTGTCTATATCCTGTACAAAATTTGGCATGACTGACAACAGAGAAACTAAAAGAAGGCTTTGACTGAAAAATATATGACTGTGTTGACAAATAAACATAAAACTTCTATGACCAGATAAAAATAGTTTGTGAAGTCTTGTACCACAATCTCGAAGCAGATCTTCATCTTCTGCATCTGTTGATGTACCAAAAGCTCGAAGCAAAGTGTTGAAAAAATCATAGGTGGCTTGCTTATCACATGAGCTATGATTTTTGGATAAGCCTTGTTGTTCTTCTTCGGCATCACTTTTATCGGGCACAATTATTGTTGTCAAGCCGATGGAAGTGCCACAAGACGCTCTTGAACCGGCTTCTAAATGCTTTCACTTCTTGAGTATTGCCAGCTTTTTGAAATGCTGCAAATATTGCCAAAAATGCTCCTTTACTTGTTGCTTTTCGAGATGCTGTATTGTGCAAAGTTTCCCTATTAACAAGCTTAACTGCTGCCTTTTGATATGCTAGGATCATCGATGCCTTGACTTACACAAGACAGCGTTTTAGAAAGCTGTGAAATTGCCAAGCTCAACAAAACTACCTTACAATGCTTTTTGAAAATCTATGCTGTGTGAACAATTGCCTAACTCTGCCAAGCAGTGTTTGTAGGTGCAAATTTAGGTACCCTTTTGAGATGCTCTTCTACGTAGCAAAGGTAACATTTTGAGAGCCTTGTCTAGTCCCTGCCAATTGGGTGCTCATATAATAGCGTTTTGAGATGCTACCGGATATGCTGCTTGTTGAGATGCTAGCCTGCCGTTTCTGTCTGCCTGGGAACAACCGCCACACCGTGGCCTTTTGAGATGCAAGTGAGATGGATGCCGCCTGCTACACCTAGACGTCACAAAACAGCAGTGTTTTGAGAGGTGGCCTGTCTGCCTGCGAGCACCAAGCTCTAATACCAGTTGTTGGGGTTGGAGGCTAGCTATGGTGGGTGTAGCCTGAGGCAAGCCATGGCGTGGAAGATGAGCAACAGAAAACGAGAGAAAAAGAGAGAGAGCGAGAGCAAGAAGAGGGAACGAGAGATGGAGAGAGAGAGAGAGATTCGACACAGCAGAATGAAAAAAAATACGTTATTCTTCTTCTCTATTTTGATTGATGTGTAACCTTTTACATATATAGGCTAAACTAACCATGCAAACTCCACTTGTGGAGTGGCTCATAACTAAAAGCACCTGCATGCCATAGGAGGCTTTCCCACGGGCTGGCCGACAAGGGCTTGAACCCAACACCTTGCAGTAAGACCTGCCACATCCTCAACATCGCATGCATCCTCAGAACCAGGACATACATCAATGCCCTGCACAATATTCCAGATGCCCTTTGACACAAGGACATGTTGCATCGTGTAAGCCCACATAAGGTAATTGTCCCCATCCAATCTATCCTCAGCAGCAAACATCTTGAACACATCTATGTTGTTGTCAGCCATGGTAAATGTTGCACCTGATGTGAAAACTGCCCGAAAAGAGGAGAAATGAAGTGGGAACAACACGTGCTATATAGAACAAAATGTAAAAGACTGTAAGGCACCTGTTATGCAGAAAATGACACTAACAAAAATTTTGCACAAAATGACGAAATAGCCTGTGCAGTACTGCCTGTAGTGGAAACGGAGGCCGAAATGAGCCTGAATCAGGAATTTGAGCAGACTAAGCTGTACGAGTTTACCCGAAATTTTTGTCGACCTGCAAACGCTCGCCAAAGCTCACTGAAATCGGAGAAAATGAGCAGGCGTATGTTGGAGATGCTAGCGACTAAGCCCGGGAGGACGCAAGCTGCTCTAATACCAAGTGTTGTAATTAGGGTTGTAGAGAAATGCATACAGCTTGGAGAAGATGAAGGAAGCTCAAGGCACACAATAGAGAGTGTGTCACTTAGTGTGCAATGGAAAGATAGATAGCCCTAGAGTGATGGGCGTATATACAATGCACGGGGAAAAAATGCCCGGGCGGTCCTAGTGTGCTCACACACATCACTACCACATGTATATGGTAACACATGAGCCATCTCAATAACATCTCCCAACCAGTAAATGAAGTAGTTCTTGTACAAGAGTAAGCTATAAATGAACTTATAGACAATCTTGGAGATGGCTAACTTATCGACCCCGAAGTGCTCGCTTATCTCAATCAATCCAGTGCCACTTGCTAAGAGCAATATGGACTTGATATCATCTTCTCCACTAAGGTCACTCTTCCACTTATTATATTGAATGCCTCTAGGATATCATGTTGGTAAAGGTCCTCGTAGGGAATCAAGATAACTTGTTGTAGAAGGGAAACCGGCAATCGAAATACGTCTTCGAAGAGTTGGTCATCTCCTCATGTAGCCATCACATAGAAGTTTCACTAGTTGCTTTCTTGAGGTCCATAGAAGTGAGTCAAGCAGCCAGCGGGTCGCTATTTGATGACCCTTTGCACAAGAATAATCCCTCTTATGATTGGGGGATGTACAAAGTTTTTTTTTAGAGAGTAAAGGAACTTTGAAACACACGCACACACCCTATGTACAACGGCCTCATAAGTAGGGAGAGAGGCATCCCATCACATGCACACACCCAATTGGGAACAATCCCTAAGCACTTAGAACATGTCTTCAGTTCGCCAAGGAGGGATTGAACCCAAGACCTTAGGCACATAGGCTATGACTCTACCAACTGAGCTAGCACTCGTTGACATGATGTACAAAGCTGGCAACCAGGTGCTTGATGACTCTACCAACTGAGCTAGCACTCGTTGACATGATGTACAAAGCTGACAATCCCTAAGCACTTAGAACATGTCTTCAGTTCTCCAAGGAGGGATTGAACCCAAGACCTTAGGCACATAGGCTATGACTCTACCAACTGAGCTAGCACTCGTTGACATGATGTACAAAGATGACAATCCCTAAGCACTCAGAACATGTCTTCAGTTCGCCAAGGAGGGATTGAACCCAAGACCTTAGGCACATAGGCTATGACTCTACCAACTGAGCTAGCACTCGTTGACATGATGTACAAAGCTGGCAACCAGGTGCCTGGTTGTGGGTTGCCAACTTGCCACATGTGAGCTGGCTCTTAGCCCATACCATAACTCAAGAGTTCGGTGTCTAGTTGGAGACGTAGGAGTGAAAGACTCTTAAAAGGAGTAGTGGAGCCCACTAACCGTTGAATGAATGTTCATTGAGCAATAAACGATGGGCTGAGGAGCTCTACTCAACTAATAAAAGCTCTGCGTGCTGTTTACCTGCGTGAATATGTGAGCGAAGGCTATCGTGGGGGACTTGGCAAATGGTGGCCTCATTAGGTCCTCATGACTGCTTCCCAAACATGTTGCAAGGCCATAAAACGTTGCCAGAGGAAGATATGCAGAAAACATGATGGCTACGTATATCATTTTTCAATGAATAGAAATGAATGCCCAACAAAATTGCAGAGCAATTCCTCTGCAAATCACCTGTGGCCAACTAGGAAACGCTTCAGCCTATGAGGGGAGGAGACAGAGCCTTTTCAAATGCTGGCTCACAGGCTGGAAGTACGGCCAGATGTCCAGTAAAGAAGCGATCTTGGAGCCCAAATGCGAAAGTGTCACACATCATTGACAAAGAAGGTAACACAAAATTTCTGCAAGCAATTGATTTGCACAAATAATGAATTTTGTCAGGTTTAGAATCCCATATAATTTCTAGTATGCATTCTTAATTAGCAAAGATAACTATAAACCCTCAAAGAAATAGGTGCACAAAGGGGGTGAACATTGTGAAAGAAACATATACTCTTACTATTTTAAAAACTGAAATGGTCATAACATTGCTTGGAGTTTCTATTGTAGTGTTCAGAAGAAGAAAGTAATGCTTTGTAAAGTGGGTAAAAATGGAGAAAAAGGAAATTATTTTCTACATGAGAGGTCTGTCAAAGTTGACGATGCGGAAGCGATGAACCAAAGAGAGAGAGAGAGAGAGAGAGAGAGAGAGAGAGAGAGAGAGAGAGAGAGAGAGAGAGAGAGAGAGAGAGAGATAGAGAGAGAGATGTCCGAACCAACCAATCTTGGCAATGAATTGATAAAGTACAATGGGGGCCTAGGGTGCTTATATACTAGCCTTGGGGACCATAAGTACCTCCCTAAGGAAATTTCTCTACCCAAGATTTGACAAATAAGTAAAATAAATACCTAAAGCCATAATACACAATTGGGATCACATTGGACCATTCACTCGAGATGCTCTAAACTTTAACACCCTCCCTACAACTCATAGTTGGATCTAGATGCGATTGCTAGCTACATTGTCGATAAATCATGGTCTAAGATCCGAATGAATGTTGAATGTCATGTGATGTCCTGTGATGTCTAATGATGTCCTGTGATGTGACTGTCGATTGGTACATGTGCTAGATGTGTGTTCCTAGTACGTAGGTACTAACAGTCAGTGCCTGCTAAGATGGCTTATGGCCACTGTCTGTTTTGCATGCGTAATCGAGGGCGATTACAATGCTTTCAAGAGGGGGGTATGTCACAAAGTGATGACGTGGCTGCCCAGAAACTGAAACGCTAATTGCTGCTGAAAACCAAATCTGGAAACCTAACCCTAAAACTTGCAAATCCTAAAACCTGCCAAAAACCGTAATCCTAAATTTTGTCCCTAACCCTAACCCTATAAGGCAGCAGGGGCTGAATCTCGAAAATGTGCAAACATGTTGACGTGGCACCATACGACAATGTCCAGAAATCACGCGTTGGGAAAAGCAGCTTTTTCTCTACGCAATTTGAGATAGAGAGAGAGAGAGAATACTCTTACTTTATTGTCTAAAGCTCATGAGAGCTTGTGAGAGGAAGAAACTTTGCTTTTATTTTTAGGCTTTTGATTTGAAGCTTTTGGGGCTCTGCTTTTGGCATCCCTTGTAAATTAAATATGTGAGTTGGGCTCCTACTCTACAGAGCATCTGGACGCAGAGTTTGAGAGTGAGACCCAAACCACTCTTGTACTTTGAACACTAATTAATACAAAAAGAAATACCGAAAGGGGGGGCAGTCTTTGGGGCCAATATCTCTAGGCGCAGAACTCCGTTGGGCCAGTGCAAATCTATTGTGAACTGTGAACTGTTTTGAAGTGGTTATTTGGGGCTATCATGATTGATTCTTGACTTGGAGTGTCCAAGTCTGTTACAAGGACCGCTTCGCTGTGAGTTTGCTCTGCTCCTAGGAGCAGCTGCGGAGAGGCCTAGAGCCAGGGATTTCAAAATGACGTGATCACACTATAATTTCAGGTTAATAACAATAGAAATGCAAAATAACAAATATTTTGTTAATTGATATTCGTCTTTTTTTATCTCCAGGGAGACCTGGAGACCGGCTCGTAGCCCGCCGGGCTAATTAGTTGGCCCGCGGGGCCCGCCATGGCTATATAAAGGTGACGTCGGTGCTTGTATTTTCACAAAAGAGGTACATTGAAAAGTCTTCACCAAACTTTCTGGCAGCTTTTCATATTCTCGAAGCAGTGTAGCAGTAATTTTTTAAACCCTTCCTTATTTTATTGATGTTTTTTTGAGTTTTTTGCGTTAAAACTTAAAGGTTTAAAATTTCTTTTATCAAATCATCGTACGTGGATGCACTGGCACATGGTTGCAATTGCGACTAGGTATGTCATTGTATTATTCAAACCCAACATTAGTGTTATAATGAATATCACACACAAGCGTAGTAGTGAAGCCTGAAGGGAATAAACCTCAATCTACTCAAACATGAGTAAGCCAATACAACGGTGAATCAAATATGTGATCAGTCCATCCCAAAAGTAGAGATATCGACCAAAGATTCACCTTCCTACCTCCTTTCATGAATCATTCTAGTCCAAAAAAGAACTAATGACACACACTACAAGAGGCTATTCATATTAGCGACGCTCAAAAAAAAAATTCCTGGCGTCGCTATGAGCGTCGCAAATTTACAAAGAAATTTGCGACGCTCATAGCGACGCCGGCTGGGCTAAAAAAATAACAGAGCGTGCCCAAAAACTCAGATCTCAGATCTGAGTTTTTTGGCGCCCTCAAGCAAGGAGCAGGTAATGCTCTCCCTCACTCTCTCTCTCTCTCTCTCTCTCTCTCTCTCTCTCTCTCTCTTTTTCTTCTCCACACACACACACACACACGAGGAGAGGAAGGAGAGCCAGGTATGCTCCTTCCCTCTCCTCATTCTCATGTTCCCTTCCCCTCTTTCTCTCTCCCTCTCTCTCTCTCTCTTTTTCTTCTCCACACACACACACACACACGAGGAGAGGAAGGAGAGCTAGGTATGCTCCTTCCCTCTCCTCATTCTCATGTTCCCTTCCCCTCTTTCTCTCTCCCTCTCTCTCTCTCTCACACACACACACATACACACACAGTGTTTTTGAGAGAGAGAGAGAGAGAGAGTACAAACAAAAACAAAAACGCACACACACATACATAAACAAAGAATGCACACACACATTGAGAGAGAAAAAGAGAGAGAGAGCATGCATAAACAAAAAACGCACACATTGAGAGAGGAAAAGAGAGAGAGAACATGCATAAACAAAAAACGCACACATTGAGAGAGGAACAGAGAGAGAAAACATGCATACGATCCAAAAAAATGCACACACATTGAGAGAGAAAGAGAGAGAAACTAATTTAACGTCGTAGGAAACTAATTAAAATTAAAAGAACTAAAGATCTAGCCGACGAGGAGTTGAACTCAAGACCTATTATTCAAGAGGGAAATGGCATAATCAATCTATCATACTTGGCATGGGTGATAGAAAGGTTATACCATTTATCTCATTTTATTGGCACACACATCCACACACGCGCACACACACAAGAAGAAGAGAGTTATAACGTCGTAGGAAACTATCTTAAAAGACGTTAAAGATTAGGTTATATGTAGACTTACATTAAATTAGATTTAGGTTTATTTTTAACTAGATTTACGTTTATTTACGCTAGATTTAGATTTATGTTATATTAAATTAGATTTAGGTCTCCATAGACTGCGATGCCTGCATGAAGCGGGTGAAGAAAGCCCTCAATGGAATATAGGGTATTGCTGCCTTCACTCATGGTGGGCTCCGTCGATCCAAAAGTACTGGTGAAATGTCTTCAGAAGATAGGGAAGAAGGTGGATCTTTAGGGCGGCAAGAGTCACTACATCCCCGACACAATGACCATCTAGACAACCTCTAGTCATTCAATAGCAACTTCAAAGTTAGTAACAAGAGCAAGAACGGTCTAAAGGGCCAATTGCTATCGTCATATGTGGATGGAGATGAGGCAGCGTCACCGCCGGAAGTTAACTCTCACATCTTTAGTGATGAGAATGCCAACTCTTGCCGAGTTATGTGAAAAATTATGTGTTAAATCAGTTTTAAGGTTCTTATAATCCCTGTTAGTTTAGTTCTTTGTTTTTAATATAACATAATATATTTACGTTAGATTTAGATTTATGTTATATTAGATTAGACTTAGGTTTATTTAGGTTTACCCACACACACACACACACACACACACACACACACAAGAAGAAGAGAGTTTTAACGTCGTAGGAAACTATCCCAAAAGACGTTAAAGATTAGGTTAGATGTAGACTTACGTTAAATTAGATTTAGGTTTATTTTTAGTTAGATTTACGTTTATTTAGATTTACACTTATTTACGTTAGATCGAGTCCACGCAAGAATTACTTACGGTTTAGGGTTTAGAGTTAGACGAACAGTGAAAAGATCTACTGTGAAAAGATGTTAAGATGCTGTGAAGTGCTACAGCTAGAGAAGAGGCAAAGGGGTTTTGTCCACTACATGCAGTATCATGTAGACGTGGGTGTGTAGATTTCTTGTACCCACAAATATAGGTATTGACCAATAAAGACGAGATTATAACCCGGTGGTTCTGATCTCCGTGCACCTCTAGACCGAGGTGTGCGGGGATTGGACATGACTAGAGAATGCGAGGTAAAGAGAGAGAGAGAGAGAGAGAGAGAGAGAGAGAGAGAGAGAGAGAGAGAGAGAGAGAGAGAGAGAAAGAGAGAGAGAGAGAGAGAGATAAGACGAAGAATGCCAATAGAATATTAAATTTGTTGTCCAAGTTATAAGTTTTTTATCCTCATTATGAGTAGCGACGAGGATGTGGGACCGTCCAACCGAAACACCTATCTCTCAACGAGGGTCTTATGTCCTTGTAATCAATGCAAGCATGCTGTGCGACGGACAAGAAGTGTTTCTTTGCAGCACGTTCGTGAATTTGGCGAGTTCGATCCATCTATTATAGATCGAGTTGTTGCCAATTATAACTCGTCGGACTCTGACGCTGGCCAACAAGCAGCAATCTTGCAACCCAATAGACGTGTTCGCAGGTGCTTTGGTCAAGCAGCATATGTGAGGCCACAAGATGTAGCCTCTGACAGCTCGGGGAATGATCATGCAGAGCACATTCCCAACGAGGCAATGTTTGAGCCCGAGATTGATGAAATGATCGAGACGATCATGGATTCAGAAAGGCTTATCTATGATGATATGAAAAGTGAAGCCGATACACCATTGTATAATGGAGCACGTATGTCTAGATTGAAAGCACTCCTGGTTCTTCTCAACATGCAGGCAAAGTTTGGATGGAGTGACACTAGCGTCACAGCGCTTTTCACGTGATCTATTATACAATTAGTTTACTTTAATAAAACTCTAAATGTATAATGATCTGATAGATTTTTACACGACTGTATCATATTTTTATGTTGTGTAGATTGCTGAAAGAGCACATACTACCAGCTGACAATGTGATGCCAGATTCCCGAGATGAAGCAAGAAAGATTTTGCGAAACTTGGGGATGGATTACAATTCTATCCACGCTTGTCCTAATGACTGCATTCTTTTCAGAGGGGAATACATAGACATGGAGAAGTGTCCGAAATGTGATTCCGAAAGATATCGAGTAGATCTCCACTGGACAAAAATTCCACAAAAGGTTTTGCGACATTTCCCTCTACTTCCTCGCATCAATCATTTCTTAGAATGTAAGTCCATGGCCGCCCTAGCATCATGGCATGAGGAGAATAAATCTTCGGATGGTGTGCTACGAATTCCTGCAGATTGCATAGCGTGGAAACATATAGATGGAACATGGTCGGATTTTGCCAGGGAAGCTCGAAATTTGCGCTTAGGCCTGGCTATGGATAGCATAAATCCATTTGTTCAAAGATCAACATCTTACAGTGTATGGCCCGTTGTCATCGCCAACTACAACATTCCCCCGTGGTTGACTACGAAGAAGGGGCACCTATGGCTAAGCTTGATTGTGCCAGGGCGATATAAAGTGGGGAATATGGATGTGTATCTTCGTCCACTATTGGAAGAGCTACAACAATTGTGGATTGGCATAGAGGTGGTGGATATGAGCCGACACACAGGACGACGGAATGCTTTGATCAGAGGCATTCTAATGTGGACCATGCATGACTATCCCGGGCTAACAGAATGCTCAGGTGATCTATAGACACTCCTCACTCAGACACTGTAAATCTTGTTTTTTCCCATAGTTGATCTATTATCATGTGTATACATGCAGGGCTTCAAACAAGCGAATACAGAGCATGTGTCACATGTGGACCTAGACTGAATGCACGTAGGGCACCCTCACTGAAGAAGCAAATCTACGAAGGTCATCAAGCGTATCTTCCAGAGAATCATGTGTTACGCGACGGATTTTTGGGAAGAGAGCCACCAAGGATGTCTGCACAAGCATGGTTAGAGCAGAAGGAGATGTGCGATGACAGATTGCCTCCAGGGTTGAAGAGACTATCTCTATGGTACGAGTTACCATACTGGCCCAGACTCATGATCAATCACTTGCTCGATCCAATGCACATATTCAAGAATGTGGGTAATCTACTATGGGACCATCTGACCGGCAAGAAAGATACTTTGGGAGCCGTTTAACGTATTCCTCAGCGTCCATATGTAATGTTGGCCACCATATTCCTGCGGCTAAGACAAGTTTTGTTGTATTATCACCTGAGAAATGGCCTCCACCTACTCCTCCATGAGCTTGCTCTAGGATTATCACATACTCAGACTCTGATGCGCAAATCCTAAGCTGGTTGTCTTTACCTCTCTTATAGAGTTGATCTCCTATTAAAGCGTAATCTCTAGCTTCTGTCTCTACCAATTTCTGACGAGCTTTTGACGTTCCTTCTGGGAAAGTTCTATTTGTGAGATATTCAACAATATACTGACTCCATTCTGGAGCGATCATTATCTGATATAATGTCGAATACTCGGCTGGCGGTTTTGATGAACATACAATACATAC
This sequence comes from Adiantum capillus-veneris, assembly GCF_014529385.1. NCBI lineage: Eukaryota > Viridiplantae > Streptophyta > Polypodiopsida > Polypodiales > Pteridaceae > Adiantum > Adiantum capillus-veneris. Next base: position 133,523,858 of record NC_140948.1, on the reverse strand, counting down.
AGTGACATATTCCATTCCGGGCCAATAGACTCCCAATTGTAACAAATTCCTATATGTGTTCCTTCTTGAACAATGAAATGCACATTCCTGAACATGTGCTTCACGCAGATATATATTATATTCCTCAGGATTGATGCATAGTCGTAAAACATGATCATTTCCCAATTGATACAACCTTCCTGCAACCAATTGAAGATTCTTGGATTGCTAAATAGCAATATGTTTCAGGTTGCATTCTCTTCTATCGAACTCTCCTCCATAGGTTAATAGGTTAACGACCTTTTGAGACCACTTAGGTATCATTTCTATGTTGAACAAGTACGCGTCTGGCATGCCGTCATCTACTCCTATAGGGTCTTCTCCATTCGTCAATCGCGAAAGATGATCAGCTCTAAGATGTGTTTTTCCTTTCTTTACTACTACCGTGAAGTCGAATTCCAGTAAGATAATGAACCATCTCACTATTCTCCCGGTATTGCATGGTTTATTCACTAGGTAGAGCAAGGCTTGGTGATTCGTAAAAAACACAAACTTGTTGGCTAGAAGATAATGCCGAAATTTCTTCACAGCATAGATCATTCCTAATCCTTCTCGCTCTGTTGTGGTGTAATTCTTCTCTGCATGGTTGAGCTGTCGACTGGCGTAACAGATAGGAAAATCCATGTTTCCTTCTTCTGGCTGAGCCAGAACGCATTCTATTGCATATGCCGAAGCATCTATGTGCACATGGAATATCTTCTCCCAATCTGGTGATTTCAAGACTGGAGCAGTAATGAGTGCCTCTTTCAATTTCTTGAACGATTCCTCACACTCCTCTGTCCATTCAAAGTTCACTATTAGCCTGTAAAGTGGTTGGCCTATTATAGCGTACATGTAAATGAATCGTCTATAATATCCACAATGTCCCATAAAGCTCTGTACTTGTTTCGCATTGGTTGGTCTATGAATATCCACTATAACTTTTATCTTCTCTAAATCCGTGGATATTCCGTTTTGTGAGACAATATGTCCCAGAATTCTGCCCTGTCGGACCATAAACACACATTTCTCAGGATTGAGACAAATGCGATATGTCCTACATTTCTCAAATACTTTTCTTAGGTGTTCTAGATGCTCATCTCTCAGTAGAGAATGTACACATAAGTCATCCATGTATATTTCGAGAAACAGCCTTAAGTATTCTTTGAAAGCATGCGTCATCAGCCTCTGGAAGGTTGCGGGAGCATTGGTTAGACCAAAAGGCATAACCCGATAAGCATAAATTCCCCACTCCGTTGTAAAAGCTGTTTTATGTTGATCTTCCAGTGCTATGGCTAGCTGGTTATATCCTGAAAAACCATCAAGAAAGGAGTATGCTGTTTTCCCTGATACACGCTCTAGAACATGATCAGTTATCGGCAAGGGATAATTGTCCCTGATTGTTGCAGCATTCACTTTCTTTAAGTTGACACACACTCGGAGTTTTCCGTTCTTCTTAGGTACTACCACAATCGGAGATACCCAATCAGTGTGTTCAATCTCGTATATGAATTCAGCTTCCATTAGCTTATCTATCTCCTCCTTGATTCGCTTAGCAAAAGTATCATTATATGTGTATGGTCTCTGTCTGCTAGGCTTTGCGTCTTGTTTCAGTGGGATTGAGTGTTGGCATATCGATGGGTCAACTCCCTTTAAGTCCTTATAAGACCATGCAAACACATCCCTGTACTCTCTGAGAAGACTCAAAAGTCTCTCTTCCTCGCTTGGAGACAAATCTGTGGCTATGTACACCGGTCTAGGTGTCTCACCTGGAGCTGCTAAATCAACTCTTTTTGCATCCTCCGGTCCGTCATAAGATTCGTTCTCCTTCCTCTCTCGAATAGGTGGGGTTAATATCACCTTCCTATCCTCTATTGTGAATTTCCTATAGTGAGAGGGAACATCCATGTTTTCCTTGATTTTGACGTTTTCGTCCTCTCCACTCTCAATTTCTGTCGTCCAAACTTCCTTCAGAGTTTTCTTGAGCTCTCTGTACTTGTTTCTACGTTCTAACTTGGACTCCGTGTATTCTCTGTTGCGCTTGTTCTTTTCTGATTTTTCTGTTTCAGTTTTCGTTCCATTCTTTTGAACTTGATTTCTTGAGCCTCTTTTGTCTTTTCGTAAGCTCTTTTGATCACTGCCTCTCATTCTTCCAGAAATCTTATCCTTAACACAATCTTCAGCCTTTGCTAGCATTAGGAATTGATTTTTTCCTTTTATTCTAGGCATCGAATTGGTTCTAACCCCTTTTGTTTTTTTCTTTGCTCTATAGTGTCTCTGGCGTTGTTTAGTTTGGTTCGGAAAATCATAAAATCGGACATCCATTATAGTTTCTTTGTTTCCGCTTGAATTGTCCGTTGACTCGTTGTCTGCTTCATTTCCCCACTCTGGATGATTCGGAATGTCGTGAAACACCTCTTCTTCATCTTCTTTTTCCAGTGTATCGTTTTTTTCAGTTTCTTTTTCGAGTACAGTTCTCAACATGAAATACGGAACCACGTCGTACCCGTCCTTGTCGCAAAATTTCGTTGTGGGACCATCCGAAATTGCACAAACATCTAGGGTTGCTAGAATGTGTGTCCATTCTAATGGTTCAAACGTGTCCTCTGGAAAGGGTTCTCTTACATAAGTTTCGTCTTCGATAGCCCTTTCTAAAACACATTCTTCTCGTTTCAGACTTCCACATTTCGAAGCTCCACACATCCATAACTCCTTGGGTTTACCTAACCAAGCTGGAAATTCGGATCCCGCCAAAGTAGCTGAATCAAACTCCTCTACCGGTGTTCGGTTCACATCTTTGTAGCTATGGTCTTTCAGGTTCACACGTGTAGTGGTTTCCATATTTCTCAAGTATATGTGATCGTAGCCCCAATCTTGGACCATTTTCAACTGTCTCATGAATGGTCTTCCCAATATGATATCATAGTTATTCTCCTTGGCAAAATCGACAATAGCAAAAGTATGTTCGTATTCAATGCCGCAAGAAGTCACTACAACTTTCTCTAATACCCCCATAGGTTTCTCCATGTGTCCATCTGCTAATTGGAGTTTCAACCTAGTCTTCCTTATTGCTGGTTTCCCCCATTTTTTCCAGATTTCTTTTGTAGCAATGGCTACCCCTGCTCCGCTCTCTAGTATTGCCATCGTCTTCACTCCTTGGAATTCAACTGGTAAGGTTGTATTCCCCTCTTCACCTTCGCAATACTCTCCGACCTTGTTTAAGGGTACAGGCTTAGCGTTCTTTTGTGGTTTGCTCAGCTCCTCTATGCTCTCTTGCAATCTCGATGTTGGATCTTTGATCCCGAATTTCTCCAAGCATTTTCCTACAGTGGTCCACATATGTGGTCTTAGCCTCAAAAGCTCAGCTAGAGTGATAGTGCATTTCACTGGTGTTGACAAAATCTCTATCAATCCTTGCGAGTCCATGACTTTTTCTGATGAGATTTTTCGTGAGGGAATTGCTCTAATCTTGGATTTTGCTTCATACTCTCCTAAGTATGAAGGTAAGGTTTTCAGTGAATGAGGTTTGCTCTCCATTGTTCTAACAGAGCCCCCATCTCCCCAGTAAGATTGCAGATCCAAGTCCACTTGAGATCCTGCCTCAAATTCCACTATGGGAGGATTCCTGATGTCCTTTTCCCAATTTGTCTGATTAGCTTGGCAGCTTAGCCCGTTTGCAAAGTTTGCCTCTCTCACTTGTTTCCAAAATTCATTGTAATCCTCATCTTTTCCGTAAATCCTCTGTATGACTGGATGAAAACTCTCTATCTCCTGATCGGTTGTGTTCAATACTATGCGGTCATCCTTTTGTGTATTTTCAGGCTTTTGTGCACTGGGAGTCTTTTCAGCTACCCGTGAAACGATAGTCTCTTGCTGAATTGGGTTTTCCTTCCCACAATTCATTGTTTCTTTTGGTGATTCTAATAAGGCTTGTGCAGTCTCGATCATTCTCTGGCACATTTCAAGTCTCTGCTTTTCCAATTCCGCGTTTGGGTATGTCATCCACCTCTGTTCTTGTGTTTGTTTGTTCTTTAACCTAGCTTCGTAAGCTCTCATCAGTGCGTCCAATGGTTCGTGTACTTTGTCGACTAGGACTGATCCCCCTGAGCTTAAGCTCGTTGTTTCTTTGATACTCTTTTGTTTCATTCTTTCCGGGCTCATCTCTCGTTTCCCGTTTTGACTCTCAAGTTTTTCTAATCTAGCTTTAGTTTGCTTTAGTTCCTCAGCTAGAATAGCATCTTCACGTTCTTTTCTCAACTTCATGCGTGCTTTTCTAGCTTTCCATGTGTTTTTCTGACTCCGCGGTCCTTGACTAACCACTTCAGTCGCTAACTTTTCATTCTCAGGTTCTCTAGTGGTTTTCTTAGCTTGAGCTCTAGTAACAACTTGCGTTGGTATCAGAGTTTCATTTTCAGACCCACTGCTGGTAGGAATAGTTTCTAACATATTCAATGTCGTCTTTTGCACTTTGTTTGGATTCTTTGAACAATCCTCAATGAAGTGAGTAACCCCACACTCAGTGCAATAAGCGTTTATTCTAATGATTTCCGTATGTGGGCAAACATTCATCAGATGGTCACCTCCACACTTGTAACAGGGTCCTAGTGCTGGTCTTGGTCCCATTTGATTCGTCCTTTGTGGATAGGATGGTCTTTGTCCTGTTAACCCTCCATGAGCTATGAACATCAATGTTCTTGCGTCCAAATTGTATCTCTCTTCATCAGAAGCACTTGTAATTGTTGGTATTCCAACATTCCCCATCATGCCCCATGGTTCTGGTTGTTTTGGTTCTTCTTGTGGGTAATACACTGTCGGAGACATGTGTGCACCCGATTCTTCGTAATAGGCTTGAACAGGCACTAAGGCTTGTTCTTCCTGATTCTCTAAGGTTGGTGCATATCTAATACCCACTGGTCTTGCTCCTGGTACAGATGGTTGTTGTCCCAATACCGGTTGCGGTCTTTCTATCCCCATAGGTCCCGGTACATTTCCCATTGGGTATCGAGGTACTGGATGTATCTGAGGTGGTGATAATTGAGCAGGAGGTGCAAACTGGCGCTCCCTTACATACCCTTTGTTGTAATAACACTCCTCTGTTGGATGATTTGTCCATTTTTGTTCAATAGCACACCATTTCAGTGGTTTTGGCAATGGTTTTTGGTATGGTGCCATCCTTTTTAGAGCATCTTCTATCATTTGCTCTACATTTGGCATGGTTGTTGTTTGAAAATTCTTTTTAGTGGTAGTCTCGCTCGCTACGGAGGAGGAGCTACTGGATGCAAAATCTGTATCCGCTGACACCTCTCCATAAACCGTACAGTTATCCACTAAGTACAATGCCTCTCTCGTTACTTGCTCGAAACTTGTACAAGCTTTCAAGTGCAAGTCCTTCTTGAGAGTGTCGTTCCTCAGTCCTTCAATAAAGAGAACAGATAGTCTGTCATCTTGTGGTCGTTCACGTACTAGACATCTTTCAATGTATTGTTTGAAGCGAAGTGAAGCTTCCTTCACCTTTTCGTGTTCTCTCTTTTTAAAAGCATATATTTGTGAGACCGTATTGTGCTTAATCCCTCGTTTTGAGAATTCCTCAGCAAACTCTCTTAGCAAATGGTCAATGTCATGGAATCCCCCTATGTTCATTGTTTGAAACCATGTCAATGCAGTACCTTCTAGAGTAGGACCAAATCCCTCGTATTGTGTATGGAAATCTGTTATCTGCTCAGCTCTTAAGACTTGCTTAAAGAGTGACACATGTGCATACGGATCTCCTGAACCACCATACTTCTTTGGCATACACTTCACGACTTGAGATGGTCTCATACGTCTATGGTCTGCTACCAGTCTCATTGCTCCTGTGTCCCGGCTAAAGCTTTCTCTAGCATCGTGGACTTCATGGGTTACCCTTGTCGGTTCCTCTGCCCTGAATCTACTACTGGGAGGTAAATGTGATGGTTCCGCTTCAAACCTTGGACCTCGAGTGGTATAGGTGGGGATTGGAACTGCACTACCTCGATTCGTCTCCATTGACTCTCTGGAATGTAATGATCCCATTGGTCCGAGCTTCGAGTCCCAAGGTTGACTGAAAGAGTCAGCAACCTGAGTTCTTTGTCCTCCTATTGTCCTAGATTTTTGCACTCCAGTTGTTGGTGCTGGTCTATGTGAGCTAGAAGTAACATAATACTGATGTAGTGGTCCCCCAAAGTATGTGTATCCTTCTAATTCTTTCTTGCCCGTTGTTGAGTATTGCCTGCCATACTTATCGTAAGCGGAAATTTTCACTTCCGATCCCTCTGTGTAGGTAAAGACATAGAGTCTTTTTTTGTCTGTCAACTCTCCGGTGTAGGGTTCTTCACATCTATAATAGAGATCTTGCTCCCCATTATTATATTTGTATAGCCCCACATAGATGTTATCAGTGTTGATCCTTGTAGTTTCATTCTCTCTTCTTAACCTCGCATTAGGGAAGTTCATTATTGGTGCTTTCTCCTCGAGTTCTTCATCTATTTTGGCTTTGGTGCCCATCAATCCCCACTTGTCCACAATGTTAGGGTTTAGGACTGCCAAGTACATGGTACCCTCGTCATCTAGATATCTATCTCCGCTATAGCTCACAGGCACTAAGTCCTTGAACTCACTAGGTCTATCTTCTATCTTTACACAATAGCGGTCCATTCCGTCTTTGTAGATCTTTGCACCTTGCTCATTGTCGTACTGATATTTTATGAACAATAGCTTCATTGTGGCGGAAGGGTTTGATGATCCTGCTGCCATATTTTCTCTGTTGTTCCTGTTCGAGTGTTCGGTGAAAATCTCGTAAGACCTCTCCGAAGAAGTATCAGAAACACTTCCTTCAAAGATCGGCTCTAATGGTTGCACCCAACTTTGGTTTACACTTCCCTCGGTTGATATGACACTTGCTGGTTCCCCTTGTTTTGGTTGATTATTCCGGAGATTCCTGTCCGATCTCAAATTCATCAATTTCCCTAAAGAACTGTAACTTTTCCGTCTCGACAATTTGTTTTCCCCAACTTTTTGTGGTCAGAATTGATCCAAGCTGATTGATACTTGGTCAATTGTTTAATCTTGTCAGTTGGACATCTTCTGTTTCATCAAGTGAGAATTTTGTTACTGTTATGCTGAAAAAGACATTATACGCGTATGATGTCTTTTTTCACAGAATTTGACTATTTTGGTTATGCTCACTCTCAGTGGCCCCTTTATGCTCTGTTCACTCACAAAATTCAGTTTGAACTCTGTTTGAGCAAGTTATGGCTAGTTCAGGCTTTTCTTGGCAATTTTTTGCTTTTGACTTGTTTTTGGGTCAATTGTTATCCAAATGGGATGAAACTTGAAATATAACCTCTAGACAGCTATTACAATGGATCTGTGTTAGCAATGTATCAAAATATGTCCAAAATTAGGTCAAAGACATCATACGCGTATGATGTCTTTTTCATCAATTTGGGTCCAAACTTGATATTTATGCTTCCTACAGTGCCTGTAACAATCTTGTCAGGTCAGATATCAAAAATAAGCAGTGGATGTGCCAAAAGACATTATACGCGTATGATGTCTTTTGTCCCAGATTTTGACTATTTTTGGTTTTAAGCCTTCTCCAATGTTTATAATTGAGTTTCAAGTGTTTTTGTCAGGTTTGAATGTAAAAACAAGATTTGAATCCAAAATTTCCTATTCTTTGCGTTTCTTGGACTCCGACTTGTCTTTTTGGGTTTCTTTGAGTGTTAATGCTCTTGTTTTAAGTTGATCTTAGGGTAAAACCCCCCTTATCAACACTCTGGCAATGTCAAATTTTCAATTTTAGTCTCTGTTTAGGTCCTAAGACATCATACGCGTATGATGTCTAAAGTTGCAAATTTCCAGTTGTTCAGCACAGAACTCTCCCAATAGCTCTTTTAAGTGCTCAGCAGTAATTAGTTACACAGAAAATTTTTCTGAACTTTGTTTATTGCATATTTCACTACCAAAGCAACTTTTTCAGTGATCTAACATGCAATCAAACACATCAAGCAAATAGAACACCAATTGATAGCTCTGGATCAGGATCAAATCAGGCCCTACCTAAGCTACTTCTAATCATAAAATGGATTTTTTGCAATTGAAAATATAAAGAGATTTACTACCACACAAGGAGTAGCAAATGCTTTTTATGTCAACAACCACTTAAACACCACCAAAAACAATCTAATCTAAGCTAAACTAAAAATACTATCAACACGGAACACCCAGGAATACCCCACTTCCTAGTATCTCTCGAGACCTTCGAAGTCCACCACTCCTAGATCTTTTCTAACTAAAGTATACAAAGTAGTTTATATGACTCACCTCGTAGGATTAGTCTAAGGTCACCTACTTAGGGCTCTCGTCCCCGGCAGCGGCGCCAAATGTTAAGGCGGTTACGCCGCTAGCGGAAGCTAAATAGCGAGAACTCAACCAACAACAGAATTTGTTAGACGAGGACGGAGCTTGACCCGCAGGCGCATGGAAACAACTAGGTGGGTGTCAAATCACCTACTCGACCTTCTAATGACAATCACTACTAAGGAAATCAAATCTAAGTTCTAAAACACGCAAGTGACTGAAATCCGTACTACGAACGAATGCTATACGAAACAGGATCTAGAATCATTGAATCGATCTCAAACTCAAGGAGAAGTCTATACACTAGGTAAGAACAACACCCTAAAGACTTAAACTGCAAAATCAACCTATAACCACTCCGTGCGGCAAACGGGTATGAAGACAGGCCGAAAAATACAGGTGACTGAAACTTGACCTCGATGGTACTAATGTGTAGCTCTACTCGTTGTGGTTCTATAGATATGCTGCACGCTCTATTCCGACACATGAGTTGGAAGAAAACTCACACCGAAGCTTGTAGGAACTTACCACACATAGAAGCCGATAGCGCGCACTCTTGGTATCTGTGCGTAGCTCTCACCGTTGCTAACACAATGGTGGTGTCGCTTCTCCAATGGCGGCCCCGTAGCCCGCGTAGCAAGAAGATAAGACTCTCTCTCACTCTCTCTCTCTCTCAGACACAGTCACGGCGCTCTAAAACTCACTTTGATTAATAATTGAATCTCCCTTAGGTTACAAAACTTTGGCTTATATACCTCAGTCTTGGAGGTGAGAACATCTCTAATTATTTACATCAACAGGTGAAATTACTTCGGGATTACAAGCTGGAAACTCAATTGAGTCCCGTTACTTAATGAATGGCTCAAATAAAAATTAATGTCGGAAAGACATTTATTACAATCAATGGTTACAAAATGATGGGTGTGAGCAAAAATGTGGGTGTGATCTTCTGCTGGCTCAACACCAACCAACCTTGGCAATGAATTCATGAAATACAATGTGTGATCCTCTGCTGGCTCAACACCAACCAACCTTGGCAATGAATTCATGAAATACAATGGGGGCCTAGGGTGCTTATATACTAGCTTTGGCGGCTATAAGTACCCCCCTAAGAAAATTGCCCTACCCAAGATTTGACAAATAAGTAAAATAAATACCTAAAGCCAACATAAACAATTGGGATCACATTGGATCATTGACTTGACATGCTATAAACTTTAACACCCTCTCTATTTCAGTGCGCGGTGCAGAGCGTGTGAGTGCGCGAGGTGCGGTGCGGGAGAGGGGAAGAGGAGACTCACAATGTGGGTTAGTGGATATCTCACGTTCTAGGCATTGAGTGAGTCTCCCTTATCCTTTTATCTGCCTTTACCCCAACAATCTCCCACTTAAAGGAGAATGTGCCGATAAGTGGACCTACTAGCTTACTACTAGTATATACAAAGGATATAGGGGAGAGACTCTCTCAACCTATGCCCAGTGGCTCAATCATTCTCTCTGCATGCAACCGTATTGGTTGTAGTGGTAGGGAAATGTGCGTATTTACGCCAGAGCCTGCATGTAAATGTCACAGACAACTCTGTATGGTTCGCTAGAGGACAGAGGCAAAGGCAAGCTTGACAAGGATGAGAGTACTAGTGCCCAGTTAGCTGCCTTGGTACCCACGATGTCCGAGAGCATTTGTTATAAATGCGAGAAGACTCTTTGTTTGGCTCCGAAATGCGAAGCCAAAGGCAAAAGTAGGAACACACAAGAGGACAAAGGCAAAGGCAAGCTAGACAAAGATAATGGTGATAAAGAATTGACAAAGGAGATTGGCATGGCACACGTGGTGAAGACCACAGTGGTCACAATGCCAAATCTCTAGTCAGTTGGCGGTTGCCGCAACTAGCTTCATCCAGGGAGAGGCTTGTGAGCGGCAGGGAGGGGCAAAATGAAGCTCCCTACAAGTGATTGAAACCCATGCTTTGGAGTTCAACGGAGTTCAACGGAGTTCAAGGCACATGCATATGGCAAGGAACCAATCAGACATATCTAAGACACCAATTCATTCTTGTTGGCTAGTTAGGATGTGTTTCAAAGTTTATTGTCTAGGAATGCTTGGACGTGATGTGTTCACAGTTCACGAATGCGGATTCTTGGATGTAGTGTGGTCTACAATTCAATTTTCTATGAGGCAAAAGGGACTCAAGATGGCATTCTTCAAAGGTTAAAAGATTGGTGAAAGCATAACCGAGGTGTATCCAGTGGAGTGTACACTTGCTGGGTGTCTACTATGAGCCACAAAATAAGAAGAAGAAGAAGACAAATTTTAACGTTGTAGCATCTCAAGTGAATAATTTAATGTGAATCCAATATTTTTTTTGGCTTAAGGTATTTATTTTACTTATTTGTCAAATCTTGGGTGGGAAATTTGCTAAGGTAGCACCACCTTGCCCCCATTGTATATCATCAATTCATTGTCAAGGTTGGTTGGTTTAGCACTCTCTCTCTCTCTCTCTCTCTCTCTCTCTCTCTCTTGCATTCTCCCCATTGCCACATCGTTGACTTTGACAAAAGAAAAAAGGGGGGGAGGGGGGGGCAGAGAGCGCGTGGAGGAAAGGAGGGGGTGAGCAAGTGAGAAAAGGAGAGGGAAGGGGGTGATGGAGATGGCGGCCGGTGAGCAAGTGAGAAAAGGAGAAGAGGAAGGGGGTGATGGAGATGGCGGCCGGAAGAGGTGTTTTAATAGGGGTGTAGCAGAAAGAGATGTGTAATACCTTCCCTTGAAGAACTTTTGACCACAAGAGTGTAGGTAAAACTATGGTTCTACAACAAACCTTCCTTTAATGTTGTACATAGGTAGTGAGCTAGCATTGTCAGCTGGCCATAGACAGAGGACAGTGCCCTGAAAATGGCGTCGGAAGAGAGAATTAGACCCAACAATAGAGATGCATGACAAAGAATTCTTATGGTAATATGCCTTTTCTAATGCATTTGGCATAAGTATCTTTTGGAATATTCTAGAACTTGAACTCATCCATTTGAGGTGTGAAATTTTAGGTCTTCTAGAAGGAGGATTTCATAAATTTCAAGAATGAATAAAATCGTTGGGAGATCGAAAGTCCAAGAGCTCTACAATCTTGACTTGTGTGAGTGTGAATGGGCAAGTGCATCATGAGCTCATGTGAACAATTTGTACTTGTATTAAAATGGGGCTTGCAGAGCTCAAAAATAAATGGAATCATGATACACAAAGGAACTGTCCAATCTTGCATGAGCTGATCGGGCTTTGAGTATCTCCTTGGGACGCTTGATTAGCAACAATCATCACACGGTTTTAGCAGCACAAGTAGATTGGCCTTAATGAAGGACAAGTAGATTAATATCTCTGAGTTGAGATCGTTTTCGGCAGGAGAAGAATAGTGGGAACTTTTTGCCCTCTGAATTGACAAAGGAGATTGGCATGGCACACGTGGTGAAGACCACACTGGTCACAATGCCAAATCTCTAGTCAGCTGGCGGTTGCCGCAACTAGCTTCATCCAGGGAGAGGCTTGTGAGCGGCAAGGAGGGGCAAAATGAAGCTCCCTACGAGTGATTGAAACCCATGCTTTGGAGTTCAACGGAGTTCAAGGCACATGCATATGGCAAGGAACCAATCAGACATATCTAAGACACTATGGATTGTGCACCAATTCATTCTTGTTGGCTAGTTAGGATGTGTTAGGTTGTTGGGGTATAAATCCCAATGTGATCGCCCAAGTAAGTGGGCGGGCCGCCATGTATGTACACATATTCTTTTGTTAAAACCTAATAAGAACTCACTATGCTCTACACATTACAGTAGAGTGAGTTCACCATATCGTCGTGCTCTTCTTCTCGCACTCTCTCTCGCGTCGCACTTCCGCTCGTACTCCTTCATTGTATATAAGAAAACCTAGACTAGCACTAATTGGCAAAAGAGGCAGCAGGAGCACCATCGCTCAATAGGCAACTTCTCAACAAGAACCTCTCTTGGTGGCGTTTTTCCTCCAAGCAAGAACTCAGGTCCCCTAGGGTTTTTCATCAAGCATCACCAACATAACCTCGTCTGTGGCGTTTTTAGCAGTCAACAGTCCATCGCCATCAACCTCAGGAAGTCATCTCCAGAAACCCTAGTGTTTCCAGATTTGCAGCCTCAGCCCATAGCGTTTTTCAGCAGATAAAGACCAAAAGTTTTCAGCCTTGACCACCTCAAAAACATCAGATTTCAGCCCGCAAAGAGCAAGCCACATCAGCGTTTTTGGTCCCCATGATATTCAGTCAGTAGCGTTTTTGGGAACAGCAGCAAATCAGCGCAGAATCAGCCATTAGCTATTTTGGAAAGCAATTCATAAGCATCAGATTTCAGCCCTTAGATCAGTCTCGCCATCCCCGTCGTCGTCATCGATCTAGCCTAGACTTGCATCAATCACATACATTCAGTTTGTATCAGTTTGTGCATTCAATAGTAGACCACTGTCGCCGACGAGGGTGGGGCCCTTGGAGGAGGGTTTAACAAGGTCTTTGATGTCGTATTCTCTTCTTTCTCTATCTCTCAGTCTCATACACTTTCGCGCACAGTGTCCATTCACTTGTTTGTGATCATTTCACCCTCTCATTAAGAACAGAAGGCTATCCCTTCCATAAGAACAAAAAGGAACCTTAGCACAATTTGGAGCATTCATCTTGAGCAAAATTCAAACATTCAAACCGTTGCACCTTACATTGGTATCAGAGCTTTGGCAGTGTTCTGTATCACTCAAGGAAAGAACCACAAGAATCACAAGAATTTATTTTGCTTGTTGCGGTCGCACGAATCCAAGTTTTCTTGGGCGTGTCGATTCCTAATCGTGTTTTTGAAGAGTGATAGGAATCCCAGGAAAGAAGGGCTTGTCCAGTCTCCCCTTGTGCCTCTTTTCACTCATTGAGAGCGGACCGTGCACTTAGCGGCCGGCCAATCGACGTGAGGTCGAAAAAAGCAACCTTGGTGTGAGCGCAAGGCTGCCAAGGGGTGCGCCCGCGGAAAAGAGCAGAACTCGGGTGAAGAGAATATCCTTCTCAAACACAGATTGCAAGAGAAAGAAGAACCGCAAGAACCTCAAGACCCTCAAGAACCCTAAGAACCAAGACCCGCAAGAACCCAAGTACCTCGTGAACTTAAGAACCCAAGACCACAAGAACCCAAGACTTCAGTGGATGGTCATCACTCAAAGCGGAATGGATACTTCGCTTGGAGGTGATGAGCATGAGAGAGGCGAAGAAGAATTTTCCCCACTAGGAGGTTTTTCGACCCTCCCCCTTCCCCATCTACGTCAAGGATTGCACTAACGCTTATGGAGGCTTTCGACAAGATGGTGATGGACATGAAGTTAGACCGCGACGCACGAAAAGCAGAAAGAGAATAAAAAAGAAAGGCCTACGAAGGGAAGATGGCAGCCATAGATTGTGACTACGAAAAAAGCGTGGCAGCCATACAGCGTAAGTACGACTTGGAAGCCAAAGAAAGTCAAGCTAAATTAGATCGTGAGAACAAAGAAAGTCAAGCCAAATTGGATCGCGAGAACAACCAAAGACAAGCAACATTTGATCGCCAGAACCAAGCAAGAAAAGAAAAGAGCGACCAACACATGAAAGAGTTCTTGTGACTCTTTTCTCAAGTGCAGGTACAGATGCAAGAGATTCAGAAGAAGAAGACTCTCTCAGTCTCTTCTTCTCCCAAGCATGACACACAGGATTTGCATAATTATGAGAAGCATGATGAATTGGATGATAATGATGAGCATGATAATTTGAATGATAATGATGAGCATGATGATTTGGATGACACTGACAAGCATGATGATTTGTTTGATCAAGATGTGATTTCTCACAAGCATGATGATTTGCATGAAGATGACGTGACTGTTCACAAGGATGATGAGTTAGTTGATGCATTTTCTAGAGAAGCTAACCTCGTTGCAGATTCAATCAATCACGAAGGATCGATCTTGGCTCTCGAGCCTAGGTCCAAAGAACCCCCTCGGGAAGAACCGATCTTGGCTCTCGAGCCTCGGTCCAAAGAACCCTCACAAGAAGTATTATGTGTTTGCATGATTCATACGCACGCATTGTTAGAGTGTTTCATTCCTGATCATTTCCTGTATTTTAGTCACCGTCTTTATGTGATCCCTTTTCCTAGGCATGTTGTACGTTGAGCACGTTTTACTCATGAATGAGCACGAATGTATGTGGATTTCTCATGAAAAACTGAAAAGTATGCATTTCAGAAAGTGACATTCCATGTCTCTTCCTTGGCATGACACATTTGTAGAAAGAGCATATGAAAGTATGAGCACCAAGCATGGACATTTCCGTTGTGAATTGCCATAGTTGATTTCTCTAGATCAGAAGAGAAAGATTCGATCTCATTGTTTGCGTGTGTGTGGTGAACGGTTTGGCACTCCGTCTCTTTGTTCATCTACATTGCATGCATAGTCTATTAGGACGACAAGATTTTTTCCACTCAATTTACATTAAATAGATATGTTCATGGTTTTGTGTTGAAAATGGTTTTAGGAATTTTCAGCCATGGAGATTCTTGAAGAAGAAAGAAGCATGACTCTCGACGAAGTTAAAGCATTGAAAGAGCCATACAAGACTTTCACTTTCGGCGCGGCCCAAAGAAGCAAGCGTTGCAGACCTTTATGAAGTTCAAGTACCGCACGACCCACACATCAGAGAGTGGGCCGGCGAAGAGTCCCTTCTAGGATTTCGTATGCTATTGGCAATCTCTCTCGACGCCATACACTTCGGTACTAGTACCTCACTTTGAAAAGGAGGAGATGTCACGTGACATATCCAACCCTATATGTCCATGGACAAGCTACAGCATGACTAGGTTCAATTCAGTTAAGTCAGTCTAGAATAGGAAGTGATCTTACACTTTTGTGAGTCTGTTCGCAGGCCGTGCATGTCCAAACACTTAGTGTAGATGCATATCCTCTGGTTGCATACATCATGATCATAAGCATTCTCATCAGAATCCATCAAGGGAATTTCCCAGTGCATTTAACCTATTTTCCCTATTTTTGACATTTTTCACTTATTATTTTTAAGTGACTTTTGTTGGAAAGCAGGTAGGGCAATTTTGTTAAGTTTGTATATAAGCAAACCTTGACTAGCACTAATTGGCAGAAGAGGCAGCAGGAGCACCATCGCTCAACAGGCAACTTCTCAGCAAGAACCTCCCTTGGTGGCGTTTTTCCTCCAAGCAAGAACTCAGGTCCCCTAGCGTTTTTCATCAAGCATCGCCAACATAACCTCAGCCTTGGCGTTTTCAGCACTCAGCAGTCCATCGCCATCAAGCTCAACAAATCATCGCCAGAAACCCTAGCATTCCCAGATTTGCAGCCTCAGCCCATAGCGTTTTTTAGCAGATAAAGACCAGCAGTTATCAGCCTTGACTGCCTCAAAACCATTAGATTTCATCCCACAAAGAGCAGCCCACATCAGCATTTTTGGTCCCGAAGATATTCAGCCAGTAGCGTTTTTGGGAATAGCAGCAAATCAACCGCAGAATTCAGCCATTAGCGTTTTTGGACAGCAGTTCATAAGCATTAGATTTCAGCCCTTAGATCGGTCTCGCCATGCCCGTCGTCGTCATCGATCTAGCCTAGACTTGCATCAGTCACATACATTCAGTTTGTACCAGTTTGTGCAATCAATAGTAGACCACTCTCGCCGACGAGGGTGGGACCTTCAGAGGAGGGTTTTACAACGTCTCTGGTGTCGTATTCTCTTCTCTCTCTATCTCTCAGTCTCATACACTTTCACGCACAGTGTCCATTCACTTGTTTGTGATCATTGCACTCTCTCATTAAGAACGGAAGTCTCTCCCTTCCATAAGAACAAAAAGAAACCTTGAGCACAATTCAGAGCACTCATCTTGAGCAAAGTTCAAACATTCATTCCACTCCACCTTACAGTTTTAAAACGTAGTTGTAGGGGTGGACCGAGCGCTAACGGTGAGAGGCGCTGAAGATTACCAACGTTTTTAAAACACCGTCGACGATAGCTTCTCCTTCTCACCTCTTGCTCTTCTCAACGCGTGCGGGACGACTCCAAATCTTTAATACCATGTCAAAGTTGACAATGTGGAGGCAATGAACCAAGGAAGGAGAGAGAGAGAGAGAGCGAGAGAGAGAGAGAGAGAGAGAGAGAGAGAGAGAGAGAGATTTGAACCAACCAACCTTGGCAATGAATTCATGATATACAATGGGGGCCTAGGGTGCTTATATACTAGCTTTGGCGGCTATAAGTACCCCCCTTAGAAAATTGCCCTACCCAAGATTTGACAAATAAGTAAAATAAATACCTAAAGCCAAAATAAACAATTGGGATCACATTGGATCATTGACTTGACATGCTATAAACTTTAACACCCTCTCTATTTCAGTACGCGGTGCAGAGCGTGCGAGTGCGCGAGGTGCGGTGCGGGAGAGGGGAAGAGGAGACTCACAATGTGGGTTAGTGGATATCTCACGTTCTAGGCATTGAGTGAGTCTCCCTTATCCTTTTATCTGCCTTTACAGGAGAATGTGCCGATAAGTGGACCTACTAGCTAACTACTAGTATATACAAAGGATATAGGTGAGAGACTCTCTCAACCTATGCCCAGTGGCTCAATCATTCTCTCTGCATGCAACCGTATCGGTTGTAGTGGTAGGGAAACATGCGTATTTACGCCAGAGCCTGCATGTAAATGTCACAGACAACTCTGTATGGTTTGCTAGAGGACAGAGGCAAAGGCAAGCTTGACAAGGATGAGAGTACTAGTGCCCTGTTAGCTGCCTTGGTACCCACGATGTCCGAGAGCATTTGTTATAAATGCGAGAAGACTCTTTGTTTGGCTCCGAAATGCGAAGCCAAAGGCAAAAGCAGGAACACACAAGAGGACAAAGGCAAAGGCAAGCTAGACAAAGATAATGGTGATAAAGAATTGACAAAGGAGATTGGCATGGCACATGTGGTGAAGACCACAGTGGTCACAATGCCAAATCTCTAGTCAGTTGGCGGTTGCCGCAACTAGCTTCATCCAGGGAGAGGCTTGTGAGCGGCAGGGAGGGGCAAAATGAAGCTCCCTACAAGTGATTGAAACCCATGCTTTGGAGTTCAACGTAGTTCAAGGCACATGCATATGGCAAGGAACCAATCAGACATATCTAAGACACTATGGATTGTGCACCAATTCATTCTTGTTGGCTAGTTAGGATGTGTTTCAAAGTTCATTGTCTAGGAATGCTTGGACGTGATGTGTTCACAGTTCACGAATGCGGATTCTTGGATGTAGTGTGGTCTACAATTCAATTTTCTATGAGGCAAAAGGGACTCAAGATAGCATTCTTCAAAGGTTAAAAGATTGGTGAAAGCATAACCGAGGTGTATCCAGTGGAGTGTACACTTGCTGGGTGTCTACTATGAGCCACAAAATAAGAAGAAGAAGAAGACAAATTTTAACGTTGTAGCATCTCAAGTGAATAATTTAATGTGAATCCAATATTTTTTTTGGCTTAAGGTATTTATTTTACTTATTTGTCAAATCTTGGGTGGGCAATTTGCTAAGGTAGCACCACCTTGCCCCCATTGTATATCATAAATTCATTGTCAAGGTTGGTTGGTTCAGCACTCTCTCTCTCTCTCTCTCTCTCTCTCTCTCTCTCTCTCTCTCTCTCTCTCTCTCTCTCTCTCTCTCTCTGCATTCTCCCCATTGCCACATCGTTGAATTTGACAGAAAGAAAAAAGGGGGTGAGGGGGGGGGGGGGGGGCAGAGAGCGCGTGGAGGAAAGGAGGGGGTGAGCAAGTGAGAAAAGGAGAGGGAAGGGGGTGATGGAGATGGCGGCCGGTGAGCAAGTGAGAAAAGGAGAAGAGGAAGGGGGTGATGGAGATGGCGGCCGGAAGAGGTGTTTTAATAGGGGTGTAGCAGAAAGAGATGTGTAATACCTTCCCTTGAAGAACTTTTGACCACAAGAGTGTAGGTAAAACTATGGTTCTACAACAAACCTTCCTTTAACACTAGGTTGGTAACCTAACAGGACATAAAAGTGTCCTTTGCAGGGTTTAAGAAAAACTTTACAATTCCTAGAAGATGACTCCATTCACAAAACCCTTCATTGAGCACATTCACAATACCCATGTGCTTTTGGAAAAATTATAAGTATGGTAAAATGTACAATGCAATGGGAGAACCGAGGTATCAAAGTAAGTGCATTTGAACAAACAGCAAAAAACAGGGAATCTCATTAGTACATCACTTGGTATTCTAAAAAAAAAATTGGTCTAGCCATTCTGACATTTTTCTAGGGATCTACAATATTATAGCTTTCAAATAAATGAGTGCTCACTACCTCAAAAATTCTACTAAATGGTTTACATTTTACTCCAAATTAGCATGTTTTTTAGACAGTTTGGGGTGTACGCACATGTCGGGCTACAAATACCTAAATGAGAGTTCAATTTAGTATACCATCCACTTGATGAGAACTATAACTCTTTCCTAGATGTCTTTGACACAAAGAAGCCAATTATTTGCCTTTTACATTCATAATGAGAAGGAGATTATTCACGACATTCTATTTCCCAACTACAAAACACTGTAATACTAGTAGGTTATATTGCAGAGGAAACAAATCGGAGGCTTGTATCAAGCTCTAATGATAAGGTATATATAATACACAATGAAAAAGAGATGGCATGAAAATAATATGCACAATAGCAATTAAAAAACATTATAGAACAAAGTATTTTCTTCCTCAAAGATAAAGAAATCTCTTAGTAGAGCCGTTCAAAGTAACACAAAGATAACATGTCAAGGCCCCAACCTATAACCAAAAACAAATGCTTCCATCTCAACATGCATAACCTGTTGGTATTACCACCACACTTCCACAAACTTGCACATACCACTCTTCAACCAACGTAAGTTACAATGAACATAGTCGCAAGGATAGATAGACCTAATGAACAATAGCATACAACCATTTGGAAAAGAACCATATGTACATTGGCCAAAATAGTAGCCATAATAAGCATTCTAACATCTTCAAAACTATTCATTGCATTGTAATATAGCCCTAGCCATAACAAGGCAACAATGCCATAATAACCATAACTTGGCACATGTTCCAATTCCATGTTTCAACAAAAACATAAAAGCCGACAAAAATACAAGGCAAGATAAAGACCAAGACAACTAATATATACCTAGATGAATCCAGGAAAAGATCAAATTCACCTATAACAAAAAAGTGCAGCTATAAGCTCATGGTTGTGAACCACAAGACGATATAACCCTTTAGCTACATCATGCATAGTATCCACAAATACTACCACGCATGAACATATACTCCCACACACACACACCCCACACGCACGCACCCATGAGCATACACCCATACAAAACTCTGCGAACCAAGTTTCTGTCATTTGCTCTAGAGATGAAGGGTAGATTTGGCCATGATCAAGCCTAGCACAAAACAAAAGCATTAGATAGAAATAATTAAACCAACAAAGATAAAATTGATAGGGCTATTCACCTATCAACAGGTCGCATTAGATAGAAAGAATTAAACCAACAAAGATGAAGTTGATCGGGCTATGCACCAAGACGACTAAAGCCATAATAACCATAGCTTAGCACATGTTGCAATTCCATGTTCAAAATACATGGCAAGATAAATTATCATCTCAATACATATGCATAAAGCACCTCACAAACTTGATGCAAAGATATACATGGTGAAACACACTTCACAAGGCAAAGACATGAAGAAACCTAATCACCAAGTCTGGCACAATTTAGAATCCCTTCCATAACCAAGCATGTCATGAGTCTGATGCAAAAACAAAAATGAAAAGCACAATTCCAAGTGACAAAAGACTTGACAAAATGCCTCATATAGGTGATACATAATATCCATGTCGCACTAAAACTGGCCAAAATGTCTATCATCACTATCTGCTACCACTGCAATCAAAACACAATCTTCCATGTAATAGTTTCTTTAGCCACTACATGTGTATCCGCTGCTACCAAAAGGAAGGTATAAGTCGCTGCCTGCAGGATACCATAAACATGACGCAAAGTTGAGTAGGCTTATGATGCCATAACCATATCACAAGTGGGAAAAAACTATGATGATACATCCATACAAGCAAGAAGAAAGCTAATACAAAAGGTTTTTGCGTAATAGACATACCTAACAAAACCCAGCCATGATAAGAAGCCAGCTATAAACAAAAACCAACCATCGCCGAACACCAGCCATGAACAACAGCCAGCCATGAACAAAAACTAGGATTTTGCAGCAAAAACCAGCCAATAGCTTGAAACCTGCAAACCCTTTCCTGCAAACAAACAAAAAAAGGAGTCAATGAGCACAAAACCTGTTCTGTAGCAAAATACACCAGCATTCTGCAGCAAAAACCAGCATTTTACATCAAAAACCAGCCAATAGCATCCCACCTGCAAAAGCTTTCCTACAGACAAACAAAAAAGGGAGTCAATGAGCACAAAAACCAGCCATGTATGAAAAAAATACCTACACATAAAGAGAGAGTGATACAGAGAAGTTACATAAGGGCGGATGACGTCGTCTAGAGACTCTTGAGTGCCCATCATCAAGAAAGTCGATAACAACCCTTGCATGGAATTCCTTGAAGCAAGGGTCAGCACACATAACCTTTTGACACTTACCACACCCCCAAATGGTGCGTGATGGCTTTGAGCTATCAACCTCCTTATGCTCCGAAAGAAGCTTCTTTCGCTTAGCTGAACAAACGACACAGTACTTGCTGGCTACATCATGCAAACGGATAGGAAAGTGACCATTGTATGCATCCTCAACAACTGGCCTCTTGCATACATAAGGCCGAAATGCATTGTCCACCAACTGCTCATGCATATGGAGCATAAAGTCAAATCTACACACATCCTTTTTGCCATATATTTCCTTCCATATAATCCAACAATTTGTAAAAACAGAATCCATGAGACCCCAAAAACCTGCATGCCACCACTTAAAACCGTGCATTTTACTTTGCAAGCTATAGCCACTACCAAGAACCATGCTATGAAAGACATCACAACCAGCCTTGCATGCATTATATTTCACGGCAAGTGCCGGACATGAGAAAGGCAATCTCTTATCAGCAACCAAGCGCAACACCTCACCTTTTTGCACACCATAGCAATTAGAAGCAAAAAGAATCTCTTTTTTGTCCATCCAAGAACAAGCAACAAGACCTTGCTTCTTACAATAAGCAAACCGACAAGCACCCCGTGCTCTCTTACCCAAATGCAACATTTGGGTGGCGGGAAAGTGCTTCCTGTTACATACATAAGTGTTGGTGCCACCTTGACCTTCACTTCTTAGGTGCTCCAAAAGCTTCACAGATGTGAAGTACCTATCAAAAAATACATGGTGCCCTTTTCTTGGCAATGTCTTCACCAAATTTGCAACAACATAAAAAGACAATTCAGTACATGGCATCTTGTCGATCATAGATTTGAAATGCAAAATTGTACCCCGTGGCGGAGTCACATAGATTCCAAACCTGGATACCAAATTTATGAGGATTTTTGGGATTGTAAACTCTACATGGATTCAATTTACACTTAGAAGGAATTATGCGTTCATCCACAGTCACACATTGACCTAAATTATAATGCTTTTGAAAAGTGTAATTCAACCTCTCCTCTAGCTCAAGCAATTGCCATAACCTGTGCTCTCTAGTTCCCCGAGGTGGTCTTTGTGCATTGTCCCGTAAATGCAAAAACCTTTTGATTTGCTGGAATGTAGTTTGACTCATCTTTTCACCAAAATTAGGAAATAGAAGGGAGACTCTTACCTCATCTTTCCAATAATGTTGCTTTGACGGCATGTAGTGTAGTGCCATGCCCAAAGCTACACCCATGAAACGTAGGAAATAATGCCGATCTATTGGAGCCCATCTTCGCATGGAGTCATGCAACCGGCCACACCTTTGCCTCTCTTTCTCGGCATATACATTAGTCTCACTAATAACATGATCAACAAGGTCAAGTGGAAAGAGCATCAAAAACAAATGAAACTCACAAAATTCACGTGGCATATGTCCCAAGTCTGGTCCCTTGACACCATTCAAAGGTGGAAGAGCCCGAAATGTACCATGTGGCTCTTGCTCTAATTCATCACCACTCTTCCACTGTGGAGGAATCACATCAACAAAATGTGCATCTCCATCAGGAGAGTCATCAAGTACAGGACCCTCGGCTTCCAATATTTCATTGTCACCACATTCAACCCCCTCACCTTCTGATGCATGCTCATCATCACTTTCATCATCATTAGCAACATCAAATGGGCTGCTTGAAGGGCCAGGTCTGCCCCCTGCATAAGAAGGCTTACATTTTCTAGGTCGGCCACCACATGCAGATTTACTATATTCGGGTGATACATTTTCAGGTGTGCCATTTGCAGGCATGCATGATGCTTTTGGTCTACCCCGCCTATGTGATTTAGGTGGTCTTCCAAGACGCCTACCAAGTGGGGTTGGGTCAAGTGGAGTCTCTTCAGCCTGTTCTTCAACATGCGTTATGTTCTCTTCCCCCCCAACAAGCGGGGAATCAAAATCATTTGCAGCCCCCGAATTATGTTTTGATAGCATAGGTGCATGACTTGATTCACCAATTCCAAATGAAGAAGGTGGAGGTGTAGATTCTTGTCTTACCTCACAGTTTCTTTGAGGAGAATGCACCCGTTGAGAGCTCCGCACAACAAATTCTGCAACATCATCCCATGAAGCTGAATAATCCTTTGAATCCCCTTCAAATCGGCAAGAGAACTTCTGCTTTTTAACTAAGTATTTTTGCAGGACACCAAAAAAGAAGACCTCTGTATGCTTTTCTCCAAATTCTTGCTCAGCCCATGATGCCCCAAACCAAACTGCCGGGACCTGCAAGAGTGCACCTTCTTGGGCTTGAAAAAACTGTGGGTAGCATCCAATGCGTCGGCAACCAAATTCCCCTGCAGCATAACGCCTCTAATTTGACGCCATCTACGTTGCAAAATTCGGAAGCTCCAAGAGGGGAAAAATCGGTTTTTGCCAGACCCCGCTCAAGGGCTCACTCAATTTTGGGTTTTGGGGCTTTCACCCTCAGCCCTTGGATCCCCTCTTCAACCTACGGTCAAGATCCACCCCCAATTTAGAGCCTACGCACGCGCATGGAAGCATTTTTCCTGCACGACATGCCATGGACAATTGGCCAATTGTCATAAAATCCATCACTTGAATTATTGATTGAGTTAATTACCCAACCTTGCTGGCATGCAACCGGTTTTAAATTAATTCCAAGTTTTTTTCAAGTCTTTTGAGAAATTTGAGGATTGGTCCCATGTACTAGTCCTATTTATAATTTTAGAATTAATTCGGGCAAAATTGCGAGTTAACAGGACATAAAAGTGTCCTAGGACATAAATCTGTCTTGTTACCAACCTAGTGTTAATGTTGTACATAGGTAGTGAGCTAGCATTGTCAGCTGGCCATAGACAGTGCCCTGAAAATGGCGTCGAAAGAGAGAATTAGACCCAACAATAGAGATGCATGACAAAGAATTCTTATGGTAATATGCCTTTTCTAATGCATTTGGCATAAGTATCTTTCGGAATATTCTAGAACTTGAACTCATCCATTTGAGGTGTGAAATTTTAGGTCTTCTAGAAGGAGGATTTCATGAATTTCAAGAATGAATAAAATCGTTGGGAGATCGAAAGTCCAAGAGCTCTACAATCTTGACTTGTGTGAGTGTGAATGGGCAAGTGCATCATGAGCTCATGTGAACAATTTGTACTTGTATTAAAATGGGGCTTGCAGAACTAAAAAATAAATGGAATCATGATACACAAAGGAACTGTCCAATCTTGCATGAGCTGATCGGGCTTTGAGTATCTCCTTGGGACGCTTGATTAGCAACAATCATCACACGGTTTTAGCAGCACAAGTAGATTGGCCTTAATGAAGGACAAGTAGATTAATATCTCTGAGTTGAGATCGTTTTCGGCAGGAGAAGAATAGCGGGAACTTTTTTCCCTCTGAATTGACAAAGGAGATTGGCATGGCACACGTGGTGAAGACCACAGCGGTCACAATGCCAAATCTCTAGTCAGTTGGCGGTTGCCGCAACTAGCTTCATCCCAGGGAGAGGCTTGTGAGCGGCAGGGAGGGGCAAAATGAAGCTCCCTACGAGTGATTGAAACCCATGCTTTGGAGTTCAACGGAGTTCAAGGCACATGCATATGGCAAGGAACCAATCAGACATATCTAAGACACTATGGATTGTGCACCAATTCATTCTTGTTGGCTAGTTAGGATGTGTTTCAAAGTTCATTGTCTAGGAATGCTTGGACGTGATGTGTTCACAGTTCACGAATGCGGATTCTTGGACGTAGTGTGGTCTACAGTTCAATTTTCTATGAGGCAAAAGGGACTCAAGATGGCATTCTTCAAAGGTTAAAAGATTGGTGAAAGCATAACCGAGGTGTATCGAGTGGAGTGTACAGTTGCTGGGTGTCTACTATGAGCCACAAAATAAGAAGAAGAAGAAGACAAATTTTAACGTTGTAGCATCTCAAGTGAATAATTTAATGTGAATCCAATTTTTTTTTTGGCTTAAGGTATTTATTTTACTTATTTGTCAAATCTTGGGTGGGCAATTTGCTAAGGTAGCACCACCTTGCCCCCATTGTATATCATCAATTCATTGTCAAGGTTGGTTGGTTCAGCACTCTCTCTCTCTCTCTCTCTCTCTCTCTCTCTCTTGCATTCTCCCCATTGCCACATCGTTGACTTTGACAGAAAGAAAAAAGGGGGGGAGGGGAGGGGGCAGAGAGCGCGTGGAGGAAAGGAGGGGGTGAGCAAGTGAGAAAAGGAGAGGGAAGGGGGTGATGGAGATGGCGGCCGGTGAGCAAGTGAGAAAAGGAGAAGAGGAAGGGGGTGATGGAGATGGCGGCCAGAAGAGGTGTTTTAATAGGGGTGTAGCAGAAAGAGATGTGTAATACCTTCCCTTGAAGAACTTTTGACCACAAGAGTGTAGGTAAAAACTATGGTTCTACAACAAACCTTCCTTTAATGTTGTACATAGGTAGTGAGCTAGCATTGTCAGCTGGCCATAGACAGTGCCCTGAAAATGGCGTCGGAAGAGAGAATTAGACCCAACAATAGAGATGCATGACAAAGAATTCTTATGGTAATATGCCTTTTCTAATGCATTTGGCATAAGTATCTTTCTGAATATTCTAGAACTTGAACTCATCCATTTGAGGTGTGAAATTTTAGGTCTTCTAGAAGGAGGATTTCATGAATTTCAAGAATGAATAAAATCGTTGGGAGATCGAAAGTCCAAGAGCTCTACAATCTTGACTTGTGTGAGTGTGAATGGGCAAGTGCATCATGAGCTCATGTGAACAATTTGTACTTGTATTAAAATGGGGCTTGCAGAGCTCAAAAATAAATGGAATCATGATACACAAAGGAACTGTCCAATCTTGCATGAGCTGATCGGGCTTTGAGTATCTCCTTGGGACGCTTGATTAGCAACAATCATCACACGGTTTTAGCAGCACAAGTAGATTGGCCTTAATGAAGGACAAGTAGATTAATATCTCTGAGTTGAGATCGTTTTCGGCAGGAGAAGAATAGTGGGAACTTTTTTCCCTCTGTTGGTATAAGAAAAAAGCAATTAAAAAATTACAAGCCATGGTAGT
Organism: Adiantum capillus-veneris; assembly: GCF_014529385.1. Taxonomy (NCBI): domain Eukaryota; kingdom Viridiplantae; phylum Streptophyta; class Polypodiopsida; order Polypodiales; family Pteridaceae; genus Adiantum; species Adiantum capillus-veneris. The sequence continues at coordinate 133,497,685 of NC_140948.1, read as the reverse complement.
GGATGAGTATTGCCTTGTGGCAATTGGGATAGTGCTGAACAGATTGGAAGCTACTTGCAGGAGCTGGCCTGCAACGAGGGTGACCCATGTTTCATTTTGGAGCAGGTTTGGTACTTGAGATCAAGGTCACCTGCAGTTGATATAGAAAGGATCATTGTGGTTGTTTAAGGTTATGTCGTGTTTTTGGGTATATCGTATCTAAATACTCATACACAGACATTTTCTCATGTCAAGATGGTCATTCACGCATCAAGTGCATAGCTGCGTGTTTAGAACTTGCCTAGGAGTGCGGCATCCAATCCTCTGCCCTCAAAAGGCAGAGGTAATCTCTAGACTGGCAATTGTTTGTGTTAATTATGTCATCCTGTTATTACATATTTATTTGAGGTACTCATTGTTCTCTTGATCCAACACTTCCGATAACTTGCAATTGCATGCCTGTTAACTTTTGGCTTCTTGTTTGAATAGCCCAGGTTGTAATGCACTGATGACAAGAGGCTTCCTTTGGTTGACAAAAGACCCGCAAACAATTGCCAAAAACCAAGCCAGGCTTAGAAAGTTTGATCATAAAAACAGCTTGGCAGTTAGCTTGGCTTAGAACGTTTGATTAGAAATACTACTTTGTAGCTTAGCTTTGAGTAACTAATACGTCACAAACTCAGGGGAATAATGCGTGCTGTAAATCTGATCGAGTTCATGTTGGGTTTTACCTACTGACATGCATTCAATACAAAGCACATTCAAAGCAATACAATGAGCCCACTAAAAGACTTATTAGCATAAGAATGCAAAAGTAGGTGTACATCCACCATATATGGTGAGTAGATTGGTTTCTATGTACTCCATTGTTGGGGTCGAATGGCCTCGGATTGAAAGAATAAATGAATCTTGACAGAACAATCTCAAATTTCTTGTGCACAATGCCAAAAGCCCTGAACAAGTATCTAACGTATATGAAGATGGGCATTTACGCATTACGTGGGCACCTTCATGGTGCCAGTTTTTAAACTTAACTACAATATCTACATCCAAACATCTGCCTCAAATGCAGAGGGAGGTAAGTAATGTGTAGACAAGCTGTCGCTTGTGGTGATTATGGTGAGATGCAGGAGTACATGCCTCTTAAAAAGTTTGGGCTTCTAGTTTGGAATACCTAAATGCTTTATAAAATACACTGATGACAAGAGGCGCCGGCCACTTTTGGTTGACACAAGAGCCACACACAATTATCAAAAACCAAGTCAGCTAGCTTTGGTTAGAGAGTTTGATAATAAAACAACTTGCCCTTAGAAAAGATGTGTGAAAGACAACTGATCAGTGTGCTTGGAGTCGAGTCACTAATCAGTCAGGGGAACAATGAGTTGGTAGACGGCTGTACTAATTTCGATTGAGTTGACATTGGCTCGTATGTATTGACATGCATTCAATAGGAAACACGATTTAAGCAGCATGAAATTATGGAATTGAACATATTTCATATATAAGGTGTATAGATTGCTTGCTAGGTATGTACAATGTTGTCCCGAGAATGAAAGAATGAATGAGTTATCCATCGAAATGGATGAATGAACAAATGTGCGAGGATGTGTGTATTGGCTGGCATTAGGCAATTGTGTAATATTATAGCATTTCTGATTGATCTACCCAAACAAGGAAGCAATTTGTGTGAAGAAAGGTGGCTCATGCTTCCTAATTGTGAGTATAGTTGGCGTCGATAGCAATCCGGTGGTTGCTGATGAGGCTGGTGCTGGGGATGCTACCCACCTGCATACCACCCTTCATGATAACCACATTAGGCTGCCTGTCGCGAGAGGCGATGGAGAGCGTCACGCTTTCCCCAGGGCCTACTTCCTCGCTTTGGATCTCAATTCCAGTGTGGCACCGCTATTGTTGACGAAAGTAATGCGAGACATGGTGAGCAGAGAGAAATGAAATGAGCGTGGAGAGAGAGAGAGAGAGAGAGAGAGAGAGAGAGAGAGAGAGGGAGAGGTTTGTGAGAGGTCCGTGTGCAAGCGAGAGGAGTTGATGGTGCTAGGTTGGCTTAGATGAGTACAACGATGCTGCTTAAGAAGCCATAGAAGTTGTTACTGCAAGGAAGCTGCTGTTTGAGTCTAGTCATGCAGCATGGCGGCCTGGATGCACCTTCGCTCTAGCAGCTAGGAAGGTGAAGCTGTTTGAGTCTAGTCATGGGAGTCAGCTAGTCCTTCAATATTACGCTCGCTCTTCTTCTTCTTCGTGTGCCTTCGGCCTCCACCACGTAGCGAGCTAGCCAGCATGCTTGCTTGTTGACGACGGCAAAGCCTCATGAAACGCGATTATTCCTCTTGGCAACTCAAATGAAGGATCGGAAAAATTCTATGTATGCTTCTTGCCAAACGCTTACAAGGGTTTTATGTCAATGAGCGATAGTTTGAGATATCACAAAGATGATAGTAATTTCTTTTACATTTTAAATTCAAAAAATTCATTAAATTGATATTTGCCTTTATACATCAATATGATATCTCTTTGTTGTACCTGACCATATTGGATTGGAGATAAAGGAGGAGAGAGTTTGCGGAAGCAAAAGAGGAAGGAGTGCCTATACAACCAAAGTCGACCTCAAAACTTTGTCCACGTTAAAAATAAGATCTATTACATATATTTAGTCTTTACATGCTACCTACAACTTAATCGCTTGATTAAACTTTGTCTACATCAAAAAATAAGATCTATTACATATATTTAGTCTTTACATGCTACCTACAACTTAATCACTTTATTTTTGTGGTGCATATCGAGTATGGTTTCGGAGATCAATCTCAATCTCACTATGGGAGGTGTTGAGTCTAACATTCCCCTCTTTAAGACCGATTACATAAAATTTTGACAGACCGATGGACAACATGTGGAGGACTCTGACACACCACGTGAAAACAAGAGTCGAAGCCCTCCCTGGACAACATAGGGTGCACATAATTCACTGGGACAATAGACATACTCAGCCTCAGACATCAGTGGGGTGCACAACATAAGGCTGAGCTAACAGAACAACTCATGGACATGTAGGTAGGGTGGCCTTATCTTCTGTACATACATAGGCGGTGTCTATACCCCTTACAGTTTTATTGACATGACATAACAACTTCAAACAAACTAAAAAGTGTAGACATAAAAAACAGGATCCTGAAAAAGGTTGGGTTTTACCAAGTTGAATTGGTTGACTTCACCACCTGGTATTGGTTTGATGACTTTCCAAAAACCCGTTTTCCTTAGGTATCCTTTGATTTTCATATGCCAGGTACTAAAGCTGAAGGTACCACTAAAACTTTTGGGAAACTTGGTCGTCATAATGCAGGAAAGAGTGAAATCGGAATGGCAAAAGTTTTGTTGGAACATTTTGAGCAACGAGAATCTCAAATTCCAAAGCAACTTGATCATGCTAAAAAACTTTTGAGAAGCTGACAAATTTTGAACCTTTTTGTGCTGCAAAGAACAAATCTTTCAAAGCTAAGTCCACACAGAAATATACTTTTGTAGTTTCGTGGAAACTCATCAATGATGTCAAAATGCTGAAAATCTTGTAAAATGTGTGAAGCACCTCTAAAGGACCAAAATAGAGCTAGCCATATTCTGAAATCAACATCTAGTGAACTAAAAATGAAAAAGACCAATAAATCTTGTCAGCAACATTTATAGAAGTGGCAAGTGTTTTTTGTTTTGAATACCCCTATACAAGCCCATTCTGGGATAACGAGTGTGTCACAAATGCCTTAGCGTCCCATCCTCATTGATGCAAATCTTGCTCATTAGGAAGAGTGTGGCGTCTAGGAAGGCCTTTTTATTTAGCAATCCAAGGGAGTGAAACCTCTGGTATTAAGAAAGCAATCAAAGGATAACTTTTAAATTCAAACAAACAAAACGAGGGAAAGGGGGAACATACCCAAAACCCAAAAAAAGGCCCCTATATAGCAAAGGGTACCCACGTCACCCCTTTCGTCTCAGAATGTACCTTTAGAAACACCCAATCTCACTCGCAAACTGACGCTTGTACACAATTCAACATACACAATACGCTCGTTAGAACGCAGCATAACACACACCCAACTTTTCGCTTCCCCTTGTAAACAACACTCCTCTCTCTCCCCCTTTACACAACACGAGGAACCGAGCGGGGTAAACACACGTGCACGCACATAACTGGCTTAATCACGCAAAGGAGCAATAGAGAAGAAAGGGGATGGGAATTGACACCAGGGAAAAGAGATATGGTAATTGGGCTCCCCTTGCTTGCTTCCTTGACAGAGAACTTACAAAAAAGTATTCTTCTCCCTTCTCTTCTCAAAATTAGAGAAAAAAGCCATGAAAAAGTCTCAAAACATCTCCTTAAAAGGGGAAGTTTTTTCCTCTTTTTAGTAAAGTTCTTAAACAAACACATGTTTGGCTTCTTTTAGTAATCACCGCATGAGAGGTTGCATGGGGAGCCCCCCTCGGGAGGTCGGCCATCTGTCCCTCTCCTTGTTTGGACGGCATGTGGGAAAGTCCCCTTCCTATCCATTAAAAAGGGAAGGACTCCTTGGGTCCCCATTGTGTGAACAAAGCCTGTGGGGAGCCACCACTATGCAACCATCATCGCCAACAACACGCACCAAAGCTGCCAACACAGTGTAGCACAGCGCCGCTGCACGCGCACTCGAGCACTACCACAACAACACCCCACGGGCAAGGAGGGGAGGGGGCCATACCTCCCCTCACTCCCCTTGGATACTTCAATAATGGACACTTTGAAGTATACATACCCTAGTAAACAAGCACTCACCAATGCATATGGGACCATATGTTTCCATGTGGCAGCTCCTCATGGACTACACCCTCAAGGGACAAAAAAAACTATGAAACTCATCCCAAAAAAACCGTCTTCTTAGTGCCACTTTGGAACTGCTCACATTTCTTTCTCCAGTGTTAGATGATCAACTGGTAAAGCCCTACTGAATGCCCATATTATTAGCTTTGAACCACAAGAACCACACTATGAATCGACCCTCCCAAGATCGCTAATGAATGGCCCTAAAAACAAGGAAACCCATCTACAACCAGCTCTCTATTGCCAACTACACTACCTTTGTAATCCATGGCGAGCCTGAGAAGACATCTGATGGCATGCTTACGAAGGCAGCCAAAATTATCTTTCTGTAACCGAGCTGCCAACCGTTGCTTTGTGGCATAGCCAGTTAGGACATATGTCAAAGAAGGGAATGGAGACACTCTCTCATTTGGGCTACTTATGATCTTTGTCTTTTTTTTATTTTCCTTTTGTGAGCACTGTCAATATGGAAAGCAAAGACGGATACATCGTACACATTCTTTTGACAAAGAAAGAAAACCCTTAGAGCTTGTGCACAGTGATTTATCTGGGCCTATGCCTTCTAAATCCCATGGTGGTGCGTCCTATTATGTTACATTCATTGACGATGCAACACGGAATGTTTGGGTTTATGCCATGAAGTCTAAAGATGAGACATTTTCTTGCTTCAAGAAGTTCTTATCTAGTGGAAACTCAGTCTGAACATAAATTGAAAGCTTTGCACTCAAATAATGGTGAGAATATGTCTCCAAAGAGTTTAGAGACTTCTGTTCAAGTAGGGGAATTAAGCGTGAGTTTACAGCTCCTTATACCCCTACACAAAATGGTGTTGTGGAATGAATGAATAGAACCATCCAAGAGCGGATTATGTCTGTGCTATCACAGGCTAATTTACTGCAAGCTTTTTTGGATGAAGTATTATACACAGCCGTGTACTTGATCAATAGATCACCACATGGTTCATTAAAAATTCGTGTAACTTTGGAGTTACGGTCAGGACATAAATTGTCTTATGAAAAACTCCACACATTTGGCTGTGAAGCTTATGCACATGTACCCAAGGAGTTGCATACTAAGCTAAATCATAAGTCCACGAAATGCATCTTCATTGGCTATGGTGTAGATGGTCAGTTTGGCTATCGTTTATGGGATCCAAAAAGTCGATTAGTGATCCGTACCAGTGATGTTGTCTTTAGTGAGACTAAGATGCATAGACAGCTAGTGAAAGAGGTTGAATTCTGGAAAGTGACATTTTTCGATGTATCACCTCCTATCCAGACAACTCTCGAGCCAATTACTACACAAGCTAGTGCGAGTTCTGATCAGCCGTGGAGATCTCAAAGAGTCTCACATCCGCCAAAACTTTTTGTTCCAGGCGTGGATTTTGTTTTGCTGACAGATAGTGGTGATCCTTATTGTCACAAAGAGGCTATGCTAGCCAATGATAAGGTTTAGTGGGAACATGCTATGAAGAGGGAGATGTCCAATATTGCAAAGAAAAAAACATGGGAACTTTTTCCATTGCCAAAAGGTAGGAAAGCATTGCCTTGTGAATGGGTTTACAAGAAGAAGATTGACAATTACAAAGCTCGTTTAGTGGCAAAAGGTTTCAAGAAAGAATATGGTGTCGATTTCCAGGAAATATTTTCTCCAGTGGTCACACACTGAGAATGTTGCTTGCTTTGGTTGCCACTGAAGATATGGAGCTTGATCAAATGGATGTCATTACAGATTTCTTACATGGTGACCTTGAGGAAGAGATTTACATGCAGCAACCTGAAGGGTTTGTGCTAAAGGGAAAGGAACATTTGGTCTGTAAGCTTGTGAAAAGACTCTAGGGCTTGAAGCAATAATCGAGACAATGGTATCAAACGTTTGATGCATTTATGCGTTCCCTAGGCTATAAACGCACTAATGAGGATCCATGTCTTTACGTGAAAAGACAACGCAATGGACAACTTATTATGCTTATCCTCTATGTAGATGACATGTTTATTGTTGATCATTCCAAGAAGAACATTGCTGACTTGAAAACCAAGCTGAAAAGTCAATTTGAAATGAGAGATTTGGGTGAAGCCAATCACATTTTGGGTATGTGCATTACTCATGACCGTAGGAAGAGGTTGTTGTACCTTTCTCAAAAAGAGTATGTGCACAAGGTTCTCGATTGTTTCAACATGCAGAAGGGGAAGGCTTTGAGTACTCTATTGCGTGCATATTATTTGAAACTTAGCAAGAAAGATTGTCCCAAATCTGCTGAGGAAAAAACTGCGATGGCTAACGTTCCTTATGCTTTAGCTTGTGGTAGTCTCATGTCTGCCATGGTGGGTACAAGACCTGACATTGCACATGCAATAGGACTTGTCAGCAGATTTATGTCTAACCCTGGTAAAAAGCATAGGGATGCTGTCAAGTCAATTCTCAGATACTTGAGTGGCACTGCAGATAGATAGTTATGCTATGGTCATGGAGAGTCATCCATTCATGGATTTGTAAATAGTGATTATGCAGGTTGTGTTGATAGTCGTAAATCAACAACAGGTTGGATTTACACATTTACTGGTTCTGCTATTTCTTAGATATCCATTATTCAAGACTGTACATCAATTTCTACCACAGAGGCAGAGTATATTGCATTGAGTGAGGCATGCAAAGAAGCTGTTTGGCTTGTTCGCCTAGTGAAAGATCTTGGATTGGAGCAGTGTACATCAGTTCTTCATTGTGATAGTTAGAATGCTATTGCCTTGGCTAACAATCGAGTGTTTCATTCCAGAACAAAACACATTGATGTGCGTTATCACTTCAGTCGTGAATGCCTGGCAAACAAGCGCCTTGATTTAGTGAAGATTCCTAAATCAGAGAACACAGCGGATGCACTCACTAAAAGTATCTCCAACCATCCGTTTCAGCACTATCATGAGTTGGTGGGCATTGGGTGAAGAGTGTTCTCTTCCATTCTTGTGGTCTCCCACATTGGCCATCAAGTGGGAGAATGTTAGGTTTAATGGCCATGTGGCCGACCGCCCATCACTAACTGCTATTAATCCTAAGTGTACAGATATACACTTGTGTGAGCCACTAACACTAAGCACAATGTGTATTGTGCCTTAGTGCATAAGATAGAGAAGAAAGAAAGGGGCACAATGTCTATTGTGACTTAGTGCATAAGATAGAGAAGAAAGAAAGGGGCACACAATACATGTCGGCTCTCCCCTTCCAACCTGTGTGTGGCTATGGTGGTGAGTGTGTGAGTGTGTGTGTGTGTGTATTCCTCTTCCATTGTGCTCCTGGATCCTCCCCTTCAAGATGCATATCAAGCAAGCATGTTAGCTTTGGGACAAGTGTCCCCCTTTCCCCTTTGAGAGAGAGGACTTGATAAATGAGAAAACAATTAATTAAATCTACTAATTTATAATTGGACCCCTTGGGTGGCAAACCAATAGGCTTTAGGCACACCATGAGGGCAACATGAGGGGGAACTTGACAAGTGTCCCTTTTGCTTTCTTTGTACCAAGCTTGCTTTGTGTGAGGGTGTGTGTGTTCTCTCTCTATTCCCCTCTTGTAGGCGGCTCGCCTCCTCCTTCTAGGGATAATGATTGGATTTCGCACACCTCACCTCAAGAACCTTAGTCATCAAGCATGACAAAGCACCTCCAGCTTGGGTGGTGTTCCCACAAGGACCTGAAGCTCCCTAGTCGGCAAGCACGACAAGCACCTCAAGCACCTTAGTCATCAAGCACCTCAAGCACCTTATTCATCAAGCACCTTAAGCTTGGGCCAAGTTCCCACCTCAAGCTCGGCCCTAGCTTACCTAAGGTCAAAGCACTTTTTATCACTAAACTTTGGAGGTCTTTAAAGATAACCCTAAGGTCTTTAAGCTCCATTAGCTAACGCTCTCTTTGACATATCATCTCTCATTCGGGCCCCTTTACCATTGGCCCCGGATCGAGATATACCTGAAAGCACATACCTATATTATAACCGTTTTTCCCGTTTATTCTCCCACATTAAATGATCAATTTAATATGAGAAATTCATTTGGGCTGGCTAGATATTAGTTTTTATGACATCCCATAGAGAGTGGCAGCACCAGGCTTGTCTGACACCACATCATCGGCATCCTCTTCGATCTCCTCCACAGATGCCAAGGTAATCGGAAAATTGTAGCCCTCCTACATATGTGCACTCCGAGGGGCTACCTCTATGACATACCACCAGTTTTGTGTAGACTTTGTAGGATGGAATACCACCTACAAGAGACACATAACTTAATTACATGAGTTCTTCCATAGCATCAGTTCTCTAAAGTTGGGTGTTAAATATTTACAGACTTACTTGTTCACAATGCTTGGGTAGTACGGAAGTGTCTCGAAGGTTGGTCCACTTTTTGGTTGAGTCCACCTCAAGGAAACCTGACTCTTCTCTACACATTAGTGTTGCAACCATCCATGTTTATCTTGGACACCTATAAAATAAACTGCAAAACAAGTCTAACAATGGTATTAAAGTACACACACGAATATGCCACGCAATGTGCACTAAGATTGATCAAGTGATTGGATCATGAGTTTAGGCCAATATGACAACTCATACCATAGAGAGAATCTCTTACCATAGAAAGAATCTCTTTATCCTTGGGGACAGACTGTCATCACACATCTCCTTTTGCTCTAACCATGCTCGAGCAGACATCCTTGGTAGTTCTTTTTTCCAAAAATCATCATGTAACTCGTGATTCTCTGGAAGATGCGCTTGATGACCTTCATAGATTTTCTTCTTGAGTGAGGGCGCTCGACGTGCATTAAATCTAGTGCCACATGTGACGCATGCTCTATATCCACTTGTCTGGAGCCTTGCATGTATACACATGACAATAAATCCACATGAGAAAAACAAAGGTTTAATGTGTGAGTTTGAGTATCACCTGAGCATTTTGTTAGTCCGAGATAGTCATGCATGGTCCACATCAAAATGCCTCTGATCAAGGCATTGTGTGTGTCGCCTCATATCCACCACTTCTATGCCAATCCACAATTGTTGTAGCTCTTTTGATAGTGGACAAAGATACACATCCATATTCTTCACTTTATACCGCCTCGACACAATCAAGCTTAGAAATAGGTACCCCTTCTTGGTTGTTAACCATGGACGATGTTGTAGTTGACAATGACAACTGACCATACAATGTAAGATGTTGACCTCTGAAAAAATGGATGTATGAAATCCATAGCCGGGCCAAGGTGCAAATTTTGAGCTTCCTTCGCAAAATTGGGCCATGTGCCATCTATATGCTTCAATGTCATGCAATCTGCAGGGATTTATAGCACACTGTCCGAAGATCTATTCTCCTCGTGCCATGTTGCTAGAGTGGCCATGAACTTGCATTCAAAGAAATGCTTGATGCAAGGCAATAGAGGAAAGGGTTGCAACACCTTCAACGGAACTTTTTGTCCATGGAGATCTACTTGATATCTCTCGGAATCACATTTCAGACATTTTTCCATGTCTATATATTCCCCTCTGAAAAGAATGCAGTCGCTAGGACAAGAGTGAATGAGATTGTAATCCATCCCCAAGTTTTTCAATATCTTTCTTCCTTCCTCTCTGGAATCTGGCATCACATTATCAACTGGTAGTATATGCTCTTTGAGAAATCTACACAGAGAAAAAATGCAAAACATTTGTGTACGTAATTTGGTACATTATACATTTAGTGAAACATTGAAGTAGATACATTGTAATAGATAACCTAAAAAGTGCTATGACGCTAGTGTAACTCCATCCAAACTTTGTATGCATGTTGAGAAGAACCAGGAGCACCTTCAATCCTTCACTCATGCTCCACCATACAATGGCGTATTGGCCTCACTTTTCATGTCATCATAGATAGGCCTTTTTGAATCCATGATCGTCTCGATCATTTCATCAATTTCGGACTCAGACATAGCCTCGTTGGGACTTTCATTTGCATGATCACCCTTGGAGCTGTCAAAGGTTGCATCTTGTGGTCTCACATATGCTGCTTGAGTAAAGCGCCTGGGAACACGTCTATTGGGTTGCAAAATGGCTGCATATTGGCTAGTGTTAGAGTCCAACGAGTTGTAATTGGCAACAACTCTATCTATAATAGATGGGTCAAACTCGACAAATTCTCAAACATGCTGCAAAGAAACGCGTCTTGTCCATCGCACAACATGTTTGCATTGATTATAAGATCCTTGTTGAGAGATAGGCATTTTAGTTGGACGGCCCCACATCACCATCACTACTTGTAATGAATGTAAAAACATTGAACCTTGAACTTAAATTTAATGCTCTCTTACTCTCCTCCGTCTCTTATGTCTCTCTCTCTCTCTCTCTCTCTCTCTCTCTCTCTCTCTCTCTCTCTCTCAATCTCCCTTGAAATCAAGAGACCATAGATCACACTGTAAACTACCTCACATTCTCTAGCCATGGCCGATCCCCGCACACCTCGATCTAGAGGTGCACGAAGATGAGAAACACCGAGTTAAAATCTAGTCTTTATTGGTGCTTTGAAGAAGAGCTTCTTTATTATGCTTCTTGCTCAACATCTTTTCACATCAACTCCTTGTTCCTTGTTTGAGGGATTGCTGTGCACATTACATGCTTCCCTCCATTATGAGGTAATGTGCCGTTGAAATCTTTTCAACCTAATTCCGCATCCATAGAGAGAAAGAGAGGGAGAGAGAGATAGACAGAAAGAGAGAGATAGAAAGATAGAGAAGGTAGAGAGAAAAGCGTAGAAAGTCATTTTCGAACTCCATCTTGGGGACGTAAAAAAGGTCTTTTTCAAATCACTTTACAGAAGCCTTGGGACTCTCGCATGACACACCTCTCAGAATGGTGGATTCACTTACAATCATTGCTCTTTACTTACTTGCAAGATCACATGCACAACCGGCTTGTCCGCGAGCCGTTTGCACATGTGAGCTTGCAAACAACTACATACCTAAACTCATGTGAGGTAGATGCAAACTACTGCTAACATAACCATAAACCTAACTCTAAATTTAAACCATAATCTTAAAGCTAAACTTAAATATAAAAACTAAATCCAAAATCTAATCATTAATCTAAGCATAAGCTCTACCACTAACTATCTTTAAATATCCCTAGCTACGCTCTAAGCCTTTTAAAATATAGAGTTAAATCCTAAACGTAAACCCAAAGCTCTAACATTAAATCTAAACCTAAACTCTAACTTAAATATAAAAACTAAATCCTAAACCTATGACTCTCTCTCTATCTCTTTTTGTCTCTCTCTTTATCTATATAACTCTCTATCTCTCATTCTCTCTCTTTTTGTCTCCTTCTCTCTCTCAATGGATGTGTGTTTGTATCTATGTGTGTGTATTTCTCTCTCTCTCTCTCTCTCTCTCTCTCTCTCTCTCTCTCTCTCTCTCTCTCTCTCTGAACATGAGCGTCACAATGTAACAAAGAGTATAGCGACACCTATAGAGACACCGATAATTTTCCACATTTTAGCGTCGCACTACGAATGTCGCTACGTTGAAGAACCTCTTGTAGTGATTGAGGAGATTATATAGAAGGAGAGGAGATAAAAGTTGACAAGGAGGAACTGGAAACAAGACAACTTAGGGAGATTGAAGCTCAACTCCCTTCATTGTTGAGAAGTGTCAATCCCAATGGTTTTTGGGTGGTTGCCTTTTTAGAGAATGACCTTCTTCAAACGAAATATTGTGTGTTCTTGGATGTTGATTCAATTGAATTTTTTAAAGATTGGCAAAAAAAAATCAATGAATGTATTTTCAAAGCATCTTTGAAAATTTCTTGCATTGAGGAATTTTATTGACAATTAATAACTATTCTTGATTTGTTTTTGTAGATTATTGATGCAGGAATATAAGTTAGATGTCCAACGTAAAGTGGATGTGGTTGATCTAACCATCTTCCCTTTTTTGAGAAACGATACTAAAAAAAAGAGTTGGCTAGCCAATATTTATTTTAGACGTGATAATCTTCTATGTCCCTATTATGAGTGGTATGTTTTTTATGGAAGCATAGTTAAATATGAGGGTTTATTCTTTGAGGCTTTTACCAAAGTCCTTTGTAGCATCTATGATATAAGTGTATTTGTCCTATAATTAAGCAAATGCTACATATGCTTTGGATCTTTGCTAGAAGTGCTACTCAAGGCTGAAAGAGGAAATTGAGCAGTGTCTTCCCATCAAAATCCTCATGGATGGCATGCAACTCTTAAATGTGAAAGTATGGTGTTGCTAGGTTGTAAACTACACATTTGTTTGTAAAGTGAATTAATGTTTTCCCTTGTGTTTGTGTATCCCCTCATGAAAAAGAAGTCTTTCTCCAATGGATGAAGAGTGGTCACAAATGCAAAGGTAGTGGTTGAATACACCTATTGCAACCCAAAAATTAAATGAGGATAAGCATGTGACCATCTTAATATATCTCTTACTTGAAATCCTCTTGTTGATAGCTAATACACTCATCATTCTTCACCAGATTAATAGGGCTGAAGCATGTATGGGTGGTACCAAAAAGGGATGTCTTGGACAATCCTTTGGTAGCCCATCTACATGTGTTACATGTAAAATAAACTACCATGTTATATATCAATGGATATATTTTTCATGTAGAATCTAAAACTATAAAGGCTCGTCGAAAAATGCTCGCCAAAAGACATTCCCATGAAGGATGTATGATCATGTCTAAGAGCTTGATATTATCGAGTGACATTGCAAAGCTTAAGTGGGACATCTATTAGGTGGCTCAACAACACACAAGATAGCCTCACCATGGTAGCATTACACCAAACATGTGCTACTGCTTGGATGTTGAACAATCATCATGCCATCTTCAACAATGACTTATTTTATTTCTAATCTCTCTCTCTCTCTCTCTCAACCCCTAGTACGGTACTCCTCCTTTTTATTCATTGAAATGAAGGGTGTTTCTAGTATAAGCAAATATATTTCAATTGTAAATTGAAATTTTTGAAAGAACATAAATACCACCAAAATTTATCTAAGAAATTATCAAGGACTTGTGAAAATACAAGTGTTTCTCTAAAAGAGGAGATATGTATCCGACCATAAACATGATTGGAACAAGTGGAAACTGATGATGATTCTTCTGATCACAAAAACTTAGAATGTTTGTGAAATATGTGGAGAGTGGGAGGCAATGAAGAAGCCATATAATTTTTTTACAAATTCAACATGAACTAACAAAATGACCAAATTAAACAAACCAAAGCTTTGAATGTGAATAGTATACATATGAAAAAGTGCATTTGCGAAATCTTGTACACTTTTTTCATATACATTGCGCTTTTATAGCCCACAAATCAAAGTGTAAGATGCTAAAAATGTATCACATAAAGTGAGGAAAGGAAGAAAACTACATATTGCATCCACCAAATTTTGCCAACAACACCAAGTCTCACAAGTGCAAAAATAGACAAATAAATTTTGTAAAAGCTATATCCAATGCATGCAAACTTGCTACCAATCTCCCTTCACTAAATCCGAGACATTGTTGACATAATTAAAAATATTTTTATTTGGGAAGGCTCAAGAGAAGTGGTCATTATCACAATGCGATGTAATGTGATTTGCGTAGCATTGCTATCAAAGCATTTACATTAGCATCTATAGTTAATGTGTAAAACATACTAGTAGAATCCACACTAGAAGTATCCCAATGATTGCATTGGTGTGTTTCTTTGAAGTATTGATTATAGTAGCACACAGAACAAAGTAGAGGACATAGGAGGTTCAACAACCATATTAAATTTTTACCAAATGCAACAAGAGCTAAGTTTTCAAATGAAAAAAGTCTTTGTATCAAAAAATGCACTTGTTTTCTATGCGTTGACCTTGTATAACCCAAAAATAAAAGTGTAAGATGCCACTGCTTATCACATAGTTAAAATGAAGAATATATATTGCATCCACAAAACAATTATCAATACTTGATTATGAAATGGAACTAGTAACACTACTAGCGTGTATACAATGTGTGGCTACTTATATAAAAGTAGTAAATGGCTAGGTGCACCTCTCAAGCGTAAAGAGGAATCTCCCCATTAGGAAAAGTTTGAGGTCATTTTTGTTTCCTTTAAATGTTTAGAGAGAAAGAGTACTCTATGCCAATGAGAGAAGGGCTTTCATTACGGAACCTTCATTTTAAAAATTACTTGTGATTTTCTAAAATGAGTTTTCTTTGAGCCACACTCTGAAGTAATTTTCCATTACGTGATCTTTTTACCTCAAGAAGGTCTCTTTCACCAACTAAAAAGAGTTTTTTGAATATTTTCATGGCATCCTTTTCCCTCCTATTTCTACATCTCTCCTTATTCCACCACATTCTTCTCCTTCCTCTTCGTGCTTCCCTCTCTTCACCTCTATCTTTTGTGTGTGCTTTTCTCCTCAAGCAATGGAGTTCATATGGTCTACATGCCCTAGCACATCAATTGAAACCATCACCACTTATGGCAGATTAGATGAACACAACCAATGGATCCCAATATCCATGAACAAGGGTAGCTGGATTATAATGCAACAGAGTAGGAGAAAGAAAAATCTCATCCAAAAATCAATTCTTGTCATGTTGGAAAGAAATAGTGAAACAGTGGGAAATATTTCAAGTTTATGGATCCAAGAAGACATTGAAGGAGGTTCTAGTGTATTCATTTCTTACATGCAAACAAGCTTCACCTCCATCTTGGGAACTCTAGCCTTACTTTGCATAGAGCTAACTATAAGTGGTTCATATCTACATACTAGATTGTTTATTATTTTTTGCACTTTTCTTTGGCTTGTTTGTGGTTCTCTTACTTCTATGATAGCTACTTTTTGTATTTATTTGTGCTACAATGCTTATTTTAGGACTCTATCCCTCAAGCATAGAGGAATGGAAATCCAATGGAGTGTGTCATGGATATTTTGGATGTCTAGCATGGCTCTATTGATAAGGAGATTTACAAAGAGAGAACTAATGGTTCTCTGGCATAAAACGAGGCATTCTTTTATGATCATTATTATGTTCCACCAAAATCCATGATTGATTGGGTATTGTCTCCAAGAATTGCCTTGAGTGATTTTAGGAGTGGAGAGTGGTCACTTCTTTCTTTCTGTCATCTTTGCTTTGGTGAGTCATAGTCTTGCTTTCCCTTTTTGTTATAAATGGGATTGAAGGTCCAAGAAGGATTGAAGAGAAATTTCTATATCAAGAAGTGCTTGAAGGGATTGTGAATCATCTTCCAAGCTAGAGCCCACTCCTTATTTAGAGTCCTACTCTACAACCAATACTATTGGCGGATTGTATCAATTGTTGCCTACACCTGGTATTTTGTACATAAATATTTTTATATCAATAATAATTAATTTTTTGTGCAAATGTATTATCTTGTTAATTTTCATTTTTTGGGTACATGTGTAAATGGGACACCACGTCCATGGCCTCTGGATATTGTATGATTTTTTGTTGTTTCAAAAGAACAAAGTGCAGTCTTGTCATCCACTTGATTTAAAACACTATAAAATACCTCAACCGGTTTAGGGTTGTCATGTACTTCATTCACACTTAGAGTACGTGAGCAATAGCCCAAAAGATATGGTTTAGGATTTTGGTTCCTCTTCCTTACTTTTTGTGAGCAAGAAGGAGAATTAAAAGTGAAGGAAATTCATGACACAAAAGCCCATAGAGGAGGAGAATGTAGAAGAGGAATTAGACGAGAAGGTTGGACTAAGTCTAAGCTAGGTTGATTATCTCCACTTACCTCAAATAACTCCCATCATGGTTGGTAGAGAATTTAGGCCCTTCAAGTGTAGGATTGGAAGAGATGACATGGATCATGCTTTGGGTCTTAACATGAAACATTCAAAACAATAGACAAAGTAAAAAAATTTAGAGATAGATTCAAGGGTTTCCACAATTATAGTAGAAACTAAAAGACTATATTGGGAGCTACACAAGAGTTGGGAGACATAAAAAATGTAATAGTGGAAGCTCAATTTACTTGTATTTTCTTTTATTTTGAGTTGTACAATTTACAAGGGATTTTAATGTGTGCTCTTTACAAAAATGTTTCATTTGCTACAAAATGTTTTTCAAGACGAAAATACGTAAATTTTTGTTTTAAAAATGCTGGTTCTCTACAATATGTAACATGTTTAGGGTTTTTAAAAAAGTCATAGACTCTTCCTTGTGGTGGTCTCTGGTGTTCTTCTTGGGATCTTTCTTTGGAGTGCTTGGCTCTTTCTCTTTTTGCTCTTCTTTCTCGTTTTTTTCTCCTCCTAAGGCTCTTCTTCCTTCTTCTTGTTGGGATTTGGCTCTTTTATTGTGTGTTTCTGCTTCCTCTTCTATTTAATTTTTGTCTCTTTGTTTGGCTCCTTGTTGGCATGTGTTTGTTGTTTTTGTAGGGCTCTTTCTAAGGGAAACATGGTCCTTTGCCTTATTCTTTTCCTTTAGAGTCAGAGGAACCTCCTCTACCTTGGGAATTTCCTTATTCTCTTTCTCTCCCTTTTTGTCTTTTTTGTGGGTCTACCTTGGTGTCATGTGTGGTCCCTAGCCTCTTTCTTTGACTTCTTTTGCCCTTTGGGTTTTCCTTTGATATTGCCATTTGTATTGGCATCTAGACACTGACATATATCTAATCATCTTGGCACTAATCCACTAATCATGGTTGTGAGTGTAGCAATTCCTATTGGGTAAAAGTTTATATTGGTGGTACCACTTTTTGCACTATTTGGTGGTATCCTTAAAAAAAAAGTGGGGACCAGTAATTTTTTTGCAAAAAAATTCAAAACGTTTTTGAAATCCGACAAGCATATTCTAAAAAGATTCTTCGGTTGCTTTGCTTATAATTGAGGGTTGAAGCAACATAAAAAATGGATAATAAGGTTGTGAAATGCATTTTTGCCGATTTATAGCTCAAAAAAGAAAGTGTTACCTTATTTTTCTCCCTAGAAATGATCTTTTTTTTGAAGGGGTTCTTTTGGAAACAAAAGAGCGTCAAAATTAACAAAAGGACATATTAATGGCAAGTACATTGAGCAAGACAAGAAAAGAGTAAGATTAACAAAAGGGCTAGTGAATTAATGGCAAGATGTTTTAAAACTTAATTCTCATTGACAAGTCCAACAAATACACATTTTGGATGGTACTAGTCTTGAATAACTCAAGACCTTCTCCTTGCGATAATTTCCAACGATGTTGCCTATGCTAAATTTATGAAAAGATTCATAAAGTACAAAATAAATACTGACAGATTGTTAAGTGTAGCTATATATAATGAGAAAAATATATGTTAGAAAAAAATAGCATTTTATAATAGAGGAGCTTTTGACTATTGTAGATCTTTTTGAAGATATCAAGAGGAAAACAAATAGGTTTCAAGGAATGGTAGAGTACAAGATACCTAGAGAGTAGATTTTCAATATTAGTTACCTATAGGTTAAGCAAATCAAAGAGAAAGAGTCACATTGTAAAAAATTTTGCTAAACTTTGTGCCATATAGGTCAAGAGCAAGCGGTAACATATAATGTATGTGCAATGAAAGAACTTGTATAATTCAAAATTCCTCAACATTTAATATGTGCATGCACATGTGTGTATGCTACAAAGTTTTTCTACCAATGAGAGAGAGAGAAGAGAGAGAGAGAGAGAGAGAGAGAGAGAGAGAGAGAGCGCAAGAGCAAGATTTTTCTCTTGAGACTTGAGGCCTTTGTGTTCTTGCTCTCACATTGGGAATGGGAAGGAAACACAATGTCACTTGCTTTTTCTAGAAACAAGTATGTAAGAATAGGAAATTCTAATTATTCACAAAAGGTTTTATTTACAAAAAAACGTTGAATAGTCTATTAGTCTTCATTTAGAAATGTTTCAGGGGTTGCGAGCTTCTGATAGAGTCTTGAACATTTTTGAGGTTCGGTGCGGGACTGGAAGCTCAGTGCTCGAAAATTTTACGATAAGGGGAGTTTGAACTTGGTTTATGATGTAAGTATAGTTGAATTAAAATTGTCTTAGGTTCTTTTTCTCTTTGCATCATATGCAAGGTGATCAATTTGTTCAGGGCCAACAAGGCGAGAGTAGTCTATGCTTGTGATTACAGTGAATCTGTATTGAGGAGAGAACACAATCTGGTTCAAACTACCATATCATCAGATGAAAATTCACAAGAATTTTTGGACAGATTCTCTCACATAATTCCCACATTATGACTTACCTCAACATCATGAGCTTCTGTGAGGGAGGCACGACATACCTAGCTAGGAGGATTTTGGGTAGGGGACTGCGGCCTGGTGGTCCCTGTCCCTAATTGTATCTAGCTAGGTATGCGGTGCCTCTCGAGCAGAAGCTCATGATGTTATGCATTGTACGAAAAACATTGAAAAAGGCTCTCTTTTCCTACATGAGAAAAATTTCTAATCTTCTTGTGATTGTCGGTATGTTCTTTCCTTTGTGACATATCTATTCAGTGATTGCCATTGTGGTTGTGTTGCTCGTCATGCATGGATTTAGATGGGATTATACATGAAGATTATGATCATATCTTCAAAAAATGGTAATCTTTTTATCTATATGATAAGTTTTAGAATGGTTCCTGCTGTAGTTTAAACCTCCTTCGTTCCACTGTAGGCAAACGACTTCATTGCATCAACTGCATTGACATTATAAACCATGGTCAGTAAGATAGTCCCACCGTTTCGTTTTTGTATAGTTTTAATAGCTATAAACTTGTGTGATTATTTGTCTCTTTCATGTGTTTAGATATTCACTCTATCCTCTATTCCTCCTCACCAAATGTAGCATGCTATCGAGAATGCTTTTAACACTCGGTCATCAAAAATTACAACAGGGCATGAGGTGTAGTTTTGATTGCCACAAAAAAACCCAAAAGCCCAAAAAACTCCAAAAATGAGCAATTAAGCTTGCAAGTTTTTTTCAAAAAAAATTATGGCTAAAAAATCTTAAAATTTCTACGTCATGCTTCATTTTAACAATGAATGATCTTAAAAGCAATGGAGAATTGACGAATTTACAATCACATGTTTATCTAAAAAAAAAAAATCATTCCCATAATCACATCAATTTTTGACCAATTATTAAAAAATAAACTTTGTGATTTCACTATTGTGATGAAAAATGAAAATAAAACACATGCTTATAATTTACAAACCCCAAATTTTGCATCTAATTTTTCAAAAAGTTAAGTAACAAGATTATCTCTATTTGTGCAACAAAGCTTCATAACAAAACTAAAAACTAAAATTATGAAGTAAGTTTGAAAGCATATTTCCTCTCTTTGTCATTCACAATTTGTTTTTCTTTCCCTTCTAGAAGAAAATATAAGATATTGTTCGAGGTACTTTCTCTGACATCAACAAGATAACTTACCACTTTGAAAACGCTTTCCTCATTGTTGAGACCAAGCATGGATGGCATGACGATTGTTCAACATCCAAACACATACTCGAATTGACCAAGCATGACCTTCAAGCTTCTTGTGTCATGCATGCTCCCAAAGGGTTTGAACATCATGAGTTGATGCTTTTTTTTTTAATGAGAGGTAGCAAGCATACCTCTAGGGGGAACAATGACTCTCTTTAAAGGCATCATTGATAAAGTCCCGTTAATACCTTGAGCTTGTTCTAGAAATTGATGATCAGCTAACATATGTCATCGAGGAGCACCACTTTAAAAAGCAAAAAAAAAGGTGAAGCAGTTGTCTTCTAGAATCTGCTCCAGCGATTGACACACGCATCCTAAGTGCTTGAAAGTGAGGACTGATGTGAGCAAGTTTACTATGTGAGGGAGTGAGTAAACTTGTACGACCTAAACCAATTAGAGAAGATGAAGATTAATTAGCGAGATTAGATTGTTGATCTATTCTTTGCTTCTTAAAAACATGAGCATCACCAGAAGGAGGAGGCTTTACAAAGAAGAAGCTGCAAGCCTGCAAACATCGAGAAAAGAACCATAAATTCTTGCTATCAAGCATGCCAAATCCA
The DNA here is from genome assembly GCF_014529385.1 of Adiantum capillus-veneris. Lineage (NCBI taxonomy): Eukaryota > Viridiplantae > Streptophyta > Polypodiopsida > Polypodiales > Pteridaceae > Adiantum > Adiantum capillus-veneris. The sequence goes on along the minus strand of NC_140948.1, from coordinate 133,476,823 downwards.
AAATATATACTTAAATTAACAGAAGGATATAAAATTTGCAAAAAATCAAACAAAGAAGATTAAAAAATTCCTCATATTTCAAGGATTTCTTAAGTAGAAAATTAAGAATTTATGTATATTTAAAGCAAAAAAATCAAAGTATGTCTTTAGTTATGGCACAATAGATCTCTATATGTTAACAAAATGATACCAAAAGCAAGTGTATTATGCTAGTTACATCTCCCTTGCTCTAGTGTCTCAACAACAATAGGTGCTACAATAGTACTTACACTATCTCTTTGCGGAGTGGTTAAAGCAACACTCAACGGTTCAATCTCCAAGCCAACCACATAATCTTACAAATTTCTTACAACAAGTACTTGTTTGACCAAGGAAGACCAAAGAGAGTAATTTATAACATCCAACCTACACTCATTGAAAAGTACATCAAGAATAAGAATCACACTTGCTTTCTTGTTGTGTCCTTATGCATATAACAATAAATCCGCACCATGTGTACAAAGATCTACACAACCAATGTATCAAACAACTAATGAAAACTTTCTCTACACAACATTGACAAAATATAGCTCTCTTTTTGTATCTACAATCCATCATGCATGTGTAATTCTAACCTCCACACCAATACATGTTTTCTGTAAGATACACAGGAAGTTTTTTTGTATGGTTGAAACCTATCTTTTGTTGTGATGTTCAAAACAAAATTCTGAGGGCATAAACAGCTCCAAAAGGGGGGTAAAACGAAAGGACACCTGACAGAGAATTTCTCGGAATGTTGAATATGCTTATCCAAGTTCTGGACCCGAAAATTTCCTTTAAACTTTGCGCACGCGCGACAATGCAAAAATGATTTGCACATAACCATGCAAAGTACACACGTGAAGATAAAGCAAACTGACACAAAGGACAAGGAGATGGAGAACATGAAGATGGAGATGGAGATGGAGATGGAAAAGACATACCTAGATACGACCTCTGGAGAGAGAAAAACATTCTTTGTTGTGTTTTGGAATACAAGATTGCAGCAAAATTGTATTCTAGAATACACCTATGCTACAAACTTTTGTATTCATGCTACAAACTTCTATTCCAGAATACACTTGTACTTCAAACTTGTATACCAGAATACACTTGTGCTACAAACTTGTATTCCAGAATACACATGGGTTACAAACTTGTATTCTAGTATACACTTGTGTTGTAATTTTTTTATTCTAAAATACAAAATTGTTACAATCTTGTGTTCTAAAATAGAGAAGTGCTAAAACTTGTATTCCAGAATACAAGATTGAAGTACTCTTGTCTTCTAAAATTAAAAAAACTTGAATCCTAGAATACTTATACACAACAAATGAACAAAAAATCTTTCATACTCGCGTATTCTACAATACAAGTGTATTGAAAATTTGTGTTCAATTGATGTTCATTTTGGTACAAAGCAGTTTAAGAAAATGCAAATACAAGCAAGTACTACTTGAGGTGATCAAGGTGACTAAGAACAAGAAAAAAAAAATAGCGAACTACGTATCAATAAATTAAACTTGGAGGATATGAAAATTCATGTTTATGGTCTCATTTTAAAGAAGTTTGGTCATCTTTATCAACAAACCATTAAAATTTTGATGGAAAAATTTTTAAGGATTGTAATTGAAAGCCTTGAGTTTTCAATTGTAAGCTTTCAAGGATGCAATTACTTTTTCAGTGGAATGTTGTGTAATTTTTTAAGGAATAATTGCACTTTTTCTTCTTACAAAACTTTCTATATTGACTTTAGTTTATAAAAATTGAAGTCTTTTTGACAATGTTCATTGTTTTTTTTTAAGTTGCTCCAAAAATTGATGTTTTTTTTTGTTAATTGATAACTTTTGGCCAAATTTAAGGTGAGGTGTATTTTTCGCGATTTAGGTGTACTTTTTGATGACCAAGTGTTTTTTCAGTCCTCAAGCTAGGAGGACTAGTTTTGTTTCAAGATTATGGTAAGATGTGTGGTCCTGTGGAAGCTGTGAGCTAAATATCTTGATACCTTGTTGTGAGGTTATCACATAGTTTGTTTATCTAAACTTTACTTGTTTTCATGAAGGGATATATGACATGATGATGGAGCAGCTTCATTAATGCGGTGATGGAATACTGACTTTTTTCTTCACTCTAGAGTCCTTCAGTAATCTTTTTGTGCAAGCAAGATATGTTGAGGTATTGGGTGTTTCTTTCTTCTTTTCTTTCAGTGGATGCAAGTACGCCTGTGCATGCCCTAGACATGCAGAGCGAAACATGAGGTGTTGTACAGGGAGCTATGGAAGGTGCAACAATCCATATTGCCCTATCATCAATCTTAGACCTGGCAACATAGGAATGCTGGCCTTAGTGGATTACAACTTCATTTAGCCTTTAGCTTGGATACATTTGAGGTGGAAGATCAGGCATCACCCTCTTGTATATGCATTTTCTCTATCTATGCCTTCTGTGCTTGATTGTAGAGGCTTCTGACATTTGCGAAGCACCCCGAGAAGCTCAAAAAGTCAATTGCTCAATCACATGAGTTCATACTACACAACATTGGCGGATGCGAGCTCGCAACCATGGGAACAATATAAGTGACAAGGATAATTTTGAGTGACGAGGGAAGCTCCATGGATATTTTAGTTAGAGATATATTTATACATGTGTGTGTGTGTGTGTGCGTGCACTTAGAGATACATACATACATATGTGCGTGTGTGCACACGCATGTTGGTTTTGAAAGCATTTCGCTAGTTAAGTTGGCACCTTTAACTTTCAACCTGATTCACTATCTACATGCCCTTTTTGCCCAGTCATTCTGAGTTTTCTTTTTTTAGAGCCCCATAGCATGTTGAAGGAGGGGCTTGGCCTACTAGATCTAAAAAATTGTCCTTGGTAGCTCCCGATCGCACCATGACTTTGGAAGATTTGGTTTGCTTCATGACTTCAATGTTAGGATTTGAAGGGCAACCTATTCTTTCAAAAGATGGGTTGCAGAAAAATGCACCCTTCCCTATAGAAGGGTCTATTTTCAGTTTTCCCTGGTTACCAAAAATTGTAGCTCATTCTGGAAAAAATGATGATCAATCAAGAATCACAAGGCTCCACCCAAAGGCACACAATCAATAGGCAGAGCCAATAACCAGTCACCATTAAGGGTGCTCCAACCTCCAGATGGATACCTTGTCATCAATTACAAAAGCAAGGCTTCCACAAAGGAAATCATCAGATCTGGCTACCAAAGTCTAGTGTCCATCAAATTATAAAAGAAGATAAAATTCCAAAGACAATCACATAAGGACAACAAACAAGATGGGTTCCAAAATCACTAGTGGAAACTCAATCACAAAGAACCCACACACACATATTCAACCGCTTCTCATGGGAGAAAAAGCAAAGGCTCCATCAGTCTCTACAGTAGCTGAAGAACTTGTTTCGCAAAGTAGTGACGACATACGATAAGCAAGTCAAGAGGAGCCAAAATTTGCCAACCTACTCGACAAAATGGTGGCATCCAAAGAACAACACAATGGAAGAGGTCTAAATTTCCAGGACTTATGGAATTGGATTTCTGGCCTTGAGCAGGTAAGTCAAGTTTCCATTAAAAATACATGGCATAAAACTCAGAGTCGGGCACCTAAGTCACTAAATAACTGAGGCGTTAGTCCCAAACCTTCATGTAATATTCTTTGTGGTCTAAACATCGTAGTTATTCTAGGTATCGGTCAAGCTAGAAGAGTTGAGCATAATTACGTTGTGTTTCTTATGCTAGTATAGGTGAGCATAAGAGTCAAAGTCGTTGTAGAATAGTGGTGAAGTGAAGGAGGAAGTCCAAAAGGCACTCACGCACTTTGCACAGTGAGGTATGAGTGGAGAAGATTCTACATCAAAAATCCCTTTTGGAAACATGGAAGCTATTGCGACATCCTTTGATGTCACATGTACTACATTCATTCCTTGAAGCACCCATCAACTCCATTTGTTACAATGCATGCTTTTGTTTGAAATTTTTTCGTAAGCATATAGAGTGTCTGATAATTGGCACTTGCATTAGGCACTCTTCCTTTGTTTCTCCCAAGCACTCACCTTGCATGACAGGAACTTCAAGTCCAGATTCTCAACTCCAATAAAGTGTATACCAAAGGCACTTTTTTCCCACCGAGTTTTTTCCCTTTGGTCATGGAGGTTTTAAGACCCTAATCTAGACACCCTCATCATCAACTTCTTGTATATATTCCTTCTACATCAACAATAAGGAAATGGCTACCCAATCAATCAACAATGACTTGGAGAGAAAAAACTACAGGTCAATTCCGTGAGTTGTATTTTGTCATGAAAATTGTAAAGGTCTGTGTGAACCAGCCACTGGCCATTTAGAATGCCCTAGGTATAAATGTCAATAACCTTAATGTGAAAGAAGGCTTATCTTTAGAGAAGAAAGAGTTCTGTTGTACGTATGTTGTCAGGGATATGTGTTCAAAATGTGAGCCGGGCCTCTAGATGTGGAAGGTGCGAAAGAGAGAGAACAACAGACACTAAAAAGCTCTGGCAGTCACCGTAATCATCAATTAATTGAGTAAATCTTTAGTTACAACTTAGATGATAACCAAGGCAGATTGTTAATAGAAGGTCGCTTGGATCAATTGAAAACTAGGAGTTTAAGCTCACGTCTTACAGGATTCACCAGGTCGTTAACAAAATCGGGACTTAAACAAGATAATTAATCAATCTCTAGCTGATGACGGTGAAGGAAATTTTTGCATGCTTCTTTACCTGCTTCAACTGCCCTTTGGATTCTGCAAACTTAAATTCTACTCACTACCTCAATCTTCATGATTCAATTATTGTCAAATGTCTTGCAGCTTCTTGTTCTATTTGCCTTACACTAATTTAGTTGCAGCTCATAAGCTTTGACTTTCTCATGTTCTTCAATTATCATCCGAAGCTTTCAAAGCTCCCTCTACTTCTCTTAATTTCTTTCCTCTTGCTTACCCTCTCTGATTCCTCCCCTCTATACTTACGAGAGAGATATTGAGAGCTTCAGAATCGGAGCTCGGGTTGAGAGAGAGAGAGAGAGACAGAGAGAGAGAGAGAGAATGTCTCCCCTTAGATTTTCTCGCTTTACCTCCTCGTCTTGCCCCTTTTTATTATCCTCCTCCTGCTCAAATACCCTTCCTCCCTTTGTCTCTTTCCTTGTCTTTGAGAGTGACAGAAAGAGAGAGATCCGGTCCTTCTTCTGCTTCCCTAAGTCAGTTTCTTACTCCTCCACTTCTCCCTTGCTTAGTTGAGGAAAAGAGATCGAAAGAGAGAGAGTATTCACCGTCCTCACGTGCATGCTCATGCCCCCTAGCTCCTTACCTCATGCTTCCCTTGTCCAAGCTCATCCCCGCCCCCTTTTTTGTTAATGCCCTTTCATCCCTTTGCATCAATCCGAGAGCGAGAGAAGAAGCACTATGCTTCCTTCTCTAATCGAGGGCGAGAGAGAGAGTGTGGACGAGCCCTCAAATCCTTGCTTCCTCCTCTCGTCATACCTTTCTTCCTCTTCCCGTCATACCTTGCTTCCTCTTGCTCCCCTCTTATTCCCCTTGTTTTTTTCTTCATGCCCCATCTCTCTTTAAATAGCAATGCCCTATTTAGCACCAACGGTGCCATCCTTGTGGGAACGGCCATTGATGATGTGGCATGGAAACTTTTGACCGGCGCCAAATGTGGCGATCTTAGGACCAAATCACTGCGCCATGGCAAGCTCTTCCATTTCCTTCTCTATGGCAAACTCCTCTTCCCTGCTCCCTCTCCTGCCTACTGCCTGGTCGACGCCATGTCTCTTCTTTTATTTTCCCCTTTCCACACTAAAGCCCTTCCTTAATTAATTTGGGCGGCCTTTTTAATTTGGGTGGCCATGGCTTCATAGTGGGCGGATTCCCGTAGTGGGCAGCCTTAAGCTTTGTAAGGGCATGACATTTGGCATACATATAAGGCAAAGCATTGCCAAGCATGACATCTTTCTTGAGCAGCACCTGTCAAGCTAGACATATTCTATAATCAACACGCTCCATGAAAGGACATTTCAAACATACAGCTCATCAGGAACTTTATGTGCTTCCGTAAGGCACCACATTTGGTATACATAGCGGGCCAAGGCATTACTGAATATGACATAGCAACCAAAGCAGCCAATGACTAACAATATGATCGTGTATTCTACTGCCCATATCAACATCTCATGCCTTCGAGATGCATGTACAGGTGATTGGATTTGGAGAAAGGCATTCCTTTTGCATTTGGTTAAATTCCCTAGAGTTTATTTATTGCAACCAGGCTGGGTATATCTTGCAATCATTGTTTTGCATAAGATGACATTCTGGACATGTGATTCCTCAAGAAATTACTACTCCCACATTCCAAAACCTGGATGTAGCTCAAAAATTCCCATATGGCACACCGATCGAGCCGATCAGACTAGTACAGAACTGGCCACTAATGAAATTTAATCTACCCATATCTTGGTAACCGTAATTCCAATCTCTGATCTGAAAAGATCGACGCACTCCACAAAGTGAGCACTTCTAGTATGTGCATTCACTTCATTTTTGTCTCCTTGGTTGCAATTTTCCAATCCGGTACGGATCTGCAATCAACTTAAGCTTCAACATGCCATAACTTCCGCACCGTAGCTCCAATTGACGAGCTGTAAAGACAGATTGGTAGAGCACTTCAAACACTACAATTGTAGATCATAAACTCCCACTTGTGCTCACTTCAAACACACTCTTTTTTAGCATCATTAAGGCATCTATTGGCCCTTTTTAGATGCATCTAGCATACATTAATCATTAAACTTGGCTTGTTAACAAGCCCTGATCACTGCTCAATAAAATGTTTAGGCTTCAAAGAAGCTTATATCTCATTTATTTTCTCTTTTTTCCATCATGGAAGCGGAACTGCAAGAAATCCACCCCCTCTGAACCTGCACAACCTCCGGTCTATGCCAACTGCACTTCAGTCTGCATTTGTTATAGGTACCTTAAGCTCTTGCCATCATCAAACTCACGTAACTTGTAAACATATGGAAATTAATATAAGGCTTATAACAATATCATGAATGTTCTAGCTTAATCATTAGATAGCAGCCCATCAAAAATCTTTGAACCGTATCTGCAGTATCTCCACGCTAGCATTCAATTATAGAAAACATGTAACTTAGTGAACTCTGCCAGATTCAAATGCTCCAGATAATGATGCACACGGCTTGACCATTAAGCGCACTTTAGGGAACCCTGTCAACCTCAAGTATGCCTTACTCTGTTTTCACATGGAATGGTCGTCAAGTCCCTTTACTTCAAGTTTTCGTAGCAGAACCAACTCAAAAGATGTGAAGATACTTCATCAATTGTCCAAACAAGTTAACTAGAAGCTAGCCATGTAATCTTATTGAACGCATAACCAACACTCTTCTGACTTAGCATAGATCTAGGAAACAAAACCGTGTACCATGAAACGTGCTACAAGAAACGACTAGTATCCTTGAATCTGCAACTTATACTTTAGTAGCTGCCCGGATCAAATGGGAAACCAATCATTTGCCCCACTGTGAGCATTCCTTTTAAACATTTTGCACCATCCTCTAGGATCCTAGGGAAATTACAAGAATTTATAGTCAGTAAAGCATAAACACAAATTAACCCACAAATCTTCATGAAAATCGCCTTGATCATATGGCATATAATTCAATTGCTTTGGATCATGCATATATATGTCACCTCCTGGGTCAAAAGCTAGCTCAAAATCCCCTACATCATAGGGTAACATCAGATCCATATAGCATCAGTATCGCTAGATACTACCATATCCCCTGTGCAACTAGCTCATCCAATTGTAGATTATCAATCACAAGTAAAAGCATTGGCAGTGCACCTTCACTCTCACTAGTATTGGAATCCCAATCATGCATATGAATACATCAACTCTCTGGCAAAACTCTCTTCATTAGGCTTGCAAGATGCATCAGGAAACAATTCTCTATCTTGTAGAGACTCAAAATCAAGTAAATCATTATCCAACAACTGCATAAGGTCATCATCAGCTGCATATGAACAAACCTGCTCATGCATGATTCTAGATTGATTGGTATCCTTAGCATCTGTTTTTGAGAACCCTTCCAAAGCTTCGTCCAATAAGCACATAACATCTAGGTACACCGCTTCAGAAGGTTCCTCCATCCTACACATCTCAGGCTGCTGCAGTAAACTATGATTTCCACATACAACATGCATACTAAACGCATCTGTTGTAAAACTTCTCTTCAAGTCTTTCACCCTCATCCAGATATCTTTGCACTTTTGTAGCACAAAGTTCAACATACACATTAAATTTTTTATCTATTGCCATGTCTGTATCATCGGCACAATGAAACCAATCATATTCAACATCAAGAGATTGCACTTCACTTTGCACCCCCTTTGAATCATCATCATCAAGTTCATGATCATTCTTCCATAGTATGAGTCGTGTGTCACAAATTCTTGATAAAGAAGAAGACTGCACCCCTCTAAATCATCACCAAACTTAGGAGCAGTTTTCCACATTGGTAGCTCTGTGTCACAACAACTTGTAAATGAAGGAGTCTGCACCCCCTCTAAATCAACATTTTGCAGATCTTCAAACACGTACTCTTGCTTAACCAAGTCCTCAAAATCTGGTGTACCAAAATCCATGGTCCTGCTGCTCTCAATTGCAGCCTTTCTTTGAGCATCTGTATCATCAACCAACTCTATGGTTGTACCATAAAATTTTTTCTCTAATTCTGAGTTAGTAGCAAAAAGTATCAATTGTAACCGAATATTCCTACATGTCTACTTGAATATAGCTTCACTCATTCACCTGCATAATTTTTTCTTCAGCTTTAGCCAATTTGTTGTTTTGATCCCCTTATGTCTTTTCCTCCTGTACATGTATAGGTTCTTTGCAAAATTTACCTTGTGTATCCTAAAGCTGTAAAGCCTCACCCTTAGAGACTTCTACTTCATGCATAACATCTGCAAAACCCAACTTTTCATACACATCTTTAACTATGTCTTCATCATTACACTGTAAGAAGGTAGAATCTTGTACAATACACTCATCAATCACAGCTTCTAAGTTTGATCGTACTTGTCCTCGAAGATCTGCATATTTTAGTAGACTTGAACTATGTTCTTGATAGCTTTTATAATGCTCATAACTTACATGTACAATAGATTCTTTGAAATATTCCCAATCGTTGTTGTAGGCTTTGGTAACCTCTTGAATCTGCTCCTTCAAATATGAACTCACTAACTGCTCAAAAGATCTGATCATTAACTATTCTGGTATCCCTCTTACCTTGCTTTCCAACTCATAGCACTCTAGGTAGCCCTCCGGATCGTATACATCAAAGACTTGCCTCGCATCATATACTGCATCTAAAGCTTCATCCATTTGATTTTTCTTCTTTACGGCGGCCATTTCAAGCAGAGATCCTTGAATCAATTGAAGCATCTTCAAAAAAATCTGAATTGTGGACTTATCATCAAAATTGTTTGCATTTAACTCTGCAATCATCTTCATCATTTTCTCTAAATTCTCCATCTTTACCTCCCACCCGGCTCGTTTCACATCCGGTTCACCAAAGATGTCGGGGAATATGTGTTCGAAACGTGAGCCGGGCAGGCGCTGGGCCTCTAGTTGTGGTAGGTGTACTAGAGAGAGAACAGCACACACTGAAAGCTCTAGCAGTCATCATAATCATCAATTAATTGGGTAAGTCTTTAGTTACAACTTAACCGATAGCAAGACAAACTGTTAACAGCACCATCACTTGGATCAATTGAAAAACTAGGAGTTTAAGCTCTTGTTTTACAGGATTCACCGGGCCGTTAACGACACCGAGACTTAACAAGATAATTAATCAATCTCTAGCTGATGACGGTGAAGGAAATTTTTGCATGTCACTTTACCTGCTTCAACTGCCCTTGAATTCTGCAAACTTAAATTATGCTCACTGCCTCAATCTTCATGCTTCAATTATTGTCAAATGTCCTGCAGCTTCTTCCTCTATTTTCTTTACCCTAATTTAATTGCCGCTCATAAGCTTTGACTTTCTCCTGTTCTTCAACTATCATCCGAAGATTTCAAAGCTTCCTCTATTGCTCTTATTTATTTCCTCTTGGTTACCCTCTTTGATTCCTCCCCTCTATACTTAAGAGAGATATATTGAGAGCTTCAAACTCCGAGCTCGGGTTGAGAGAGAGAGAGAGAGAAACAGAGTGTGTCTCTCCTTAGCTTCTCCCTCTTTACCTCCTCATCTTGACCCTTTTTTATTATCCTCCTCCTGCTCGAATACTGTTCCTCCCTTTGTCTATTTGCTTGTCTCCGAGAGCGAGAGAAAGAGAGAGATCAAGTCTTTCTTCTCCTTCCCTAAGTCGATTTCTTACTGCTCCACTTATCCCTTGATTAGTTGAGGAAAAGAGATCAATAGAGGCAGAGTCTTCACCTTCCTCGCATTCATGCTCTTGCCCCTAGCTCCTTACCTCATGCTTCCCTTGTCCGAGCTCATACGTGCTCCCCTTTGTTAATGCCCTTTCATCCCTTTGCACCAATCCGAGAGTGAGAGAAGAAGCACCTTGATTTCTTCTCTAATCGAGGAAGAGAGAGAGAGAGAGAGCGGCAAGCCCTTGAAGCCTTGCTTCCTCCTCTTGTCATACCTTGCTTCCTCTTCCCATCATACATTTCTTCCTCTTCGCGTCATACCTTGCTTCCTCTTGCTCCCCTCATTTTTTCTTCATGCCCCATCTCTCTTTTAATAGCAATGCCCTATTTAACACCGACGGCACCGTCGTTGTGGGAACATCCGTCGGTGATGTGGCATGCCAACTTTTGACTAGCGCCAAATGCGACAATCCTAGGACGGAATGACTGCACCATGGCAAGCTCTTTCATTTCCTTCTCTATGGCAACCTCATCCGACACCCAAGCCGGCCTGCGCGAACTCCTCTTTCCCTGCTCGCTCTCCAACGTGCTGCCTGGTCGCCGCCATGTCTCTTCTTTTATTTTTCCCTTTTCCACACTAAAGCCCTTCCTTAATTAATTTGGGGGACCATTTTAATATGGGTGGCCATGGCTTCATAGTGGACGGCTTCCCATAGTGGGCGGCCTTAAGCTTTGTAAGGGAACCACATTTGGCATACATATAAGGAAAAGCATTGCCAAGTAAAACATATTTCTTGAGCATCATCTGTCAAGCAGGCATATCCCATAATCAACAGGCTCCATGAAAGGACATTTCAGACAAAGATGTCATCAGGAACTTTATGTGCTTCCGTACGGCACCACATTTGGTATACATAGTGGCCAAGGCATTGTTCAATGTGAACAAACCAGCCAAAGCAGCAATGACTAACAATATGATCATGTATTCTACTGCCCAATTAGTGTCTCCTGCCTTCGAGACGCAAGTACAACTGATTGGACTTAGAGAAAGGCATTCCCTTTGCATTTGGTTAAATTCCCTAGGAGTTTCCTTACCGTAATCAGGTTGGGTATATCTTGCAATCATTGTTCTGCATAAGATGACATTCCGGACATGAGACTCCTCAAGAAATTACTACTCCGCATTCCAAAACCTGGATGAAGCTCAAAAATTCCCAGATGTCACACCGATCGAGCCGACCAGACTGGTACGGAATCGACCCCCGATGAAATTTAATCTGGGGATATCTTGGTAGCTAATAACTCCGATCTCGGATTTGAAAAGACCGAAGCGCTCCACAAAGTGAGCACTTCTAGTTCATGCATTCACTTCATTTTTGTACCCTCAGTTGCAGTTGCCAAGATCTACAATCGACTTAAACGTCAACCTGCTAGAACTTTCTCACCATAGCTCCAATCGATGAGACGTAATAGACAGGCTAGTAGAGCACTTCAAGCACTGTAGTTCTAGATCATAAACTCCTACATGTGCTCACTTAAAGAACATTCTTTTTTAGCATCATTAAGGCATTTGTTGGCCCTTTTAAGCCGCATTTGGAATACATTAATCATTAAACTTTTCCTATTAACAAGCCCTCATTACTGCTCAATAAATGTTTAGGCTTCAAAGAACCTTAGCTTGCATTTCTTTGCTCTTTTTTCCATCATGGAAGCGGTGCTGCATGACAACGCTCAAGCTACAAAGCTGCTCCAACTTGTAATCATCACAACTAATGATTGGGTAATCTGTTTTCAGTTTTGAAACTTGCATTGTGTTCCTCTTTCTTTGCTCTTTCATTCAAGTGTAAGCATTGTCAGTTTTATTGTTGTTTGTGACTACGCGTTAGTGAGCCTAATCTTCATATTTGAGTGCTTGAACCATTTTTTAAAGTCATTTTGACCCTAGGAGAATGTTCCTAAATCATAGGGAGGCATTTTTGGATAGTTTTGCTGCAGTTTTCAGGACCTTGTTCATGATGGATCGTGATTCTGGAACCTTGTCGGATTGCAATCAAACTTGGTAGAATAGTGACCCTAGGTGTCTTACACCTCCTCCTAAAGTTTCATTGCATTTCAAGTTTGTTCAAGTGCCAAAACGGCATGATGACCTAGAGCTGTGAGAAAGGACATAAGCAGATTTCCTTAATCATTGAGTGTTGGTTTGCTTGTTGAGTTGGTATGTTTGATTATTAAGGTTCACTTCTTGAGATTGATAGTCTCAAAGGGTCTTTGTGCCCATCCGAGTCACTTCCCTGAGCATTGAAATTATGTTAGTGCCCGATTTGTAGATCTGTCGCGGCGACTGGCTAACACAAGTTTTCTAGTCTTATCTTAGGCACTCTTTTGATAGTGTTAGTGTTTCTATGTTTTGAAGCGATTTTGTTAGCCTACCCTATCTTAGGTACTCATTTCTCCTTGTGCCCCCTCATCTCGGGGCCGTTCCCTTGGGGCTAGCTAGCCCTTGCCCCCATACCGTCACCTAGCATCGGTGTTTGGCTTGTATCATCCGAACCATAGGCACTCTCCGGGTGTGGTAGCAATGGAGGTGGACACTCTATCCATGGAGGAGGACATTTTTAAGGTTTTGCAAATACTCACTCCTAGGAAAATGCCATTGAGTGACAAAATAATTATGATGGATGAAGGGAATGGAAATATGCACCGAGCCTTGATGGGGGGTGACTTTGTCAAAGGGTCTGACCCCGTGGTTAATACATCATGGTCAAATGATATGGTATGCACTATTGAAGGAAAAAAATAATGTTTGACCAACATGCTAAAGGATGTAACTTTGACGTGAACTCAGCCAGGTGAGCAGCAAGGCATGATTTGTACAGATGGGAAACAAGGTGGGTATGCCTTCTACAGCTCTCAGACTAGGAATCTCTTTTGCAGGCATCTTAAAGGGTTTTATTTCTGCTAAATTCATAACTGCTAAGAACTCAAGTGAGGGTAGACCATAAAAATCTGAAGATTGTCAAGACTCAACTAGAAAAAGAACTAAAGGAAGTTGACATGCAGCTATTAACGACCCTAATGGTAACAAAAGAACATGCTCACAGGCTGAAGGTAGTGGGTTTTTCAAGTAACGGGCTGGCGGATTGAGCCCTTATTGCTCTAAACAAGTCTCTACCACAGTAGGTTGAGGTTGTGAAGGCCATTACTACCGCAATTATGCTAGTATTATTAAAAAATAGTTCCCCTTGAAAACTAAGATGATGTTTGTGTTTGGATTCAATGGGAGAATCCTGAATAGATATAAGATGATACAATGGATTCAAGGGCCACAAATCCTTGGACATGTGGGAGCAATTGAAAATACTACGCATCTAGCCAAGTATTTTTGCTCAGCTAGATTCAAGAAGGTATCCAATGTTTTAAAGAACCTAGACAAAGGTCCCCTTAAATTCAACAAAACTAAATTATGTGTTGTCCCATGGGAGCTAGTATTTGACTTGATGGAGTCCCTCTAGGGGATCCATCCTATCTAGGTCAAATTTGTGGTCTTGCATGGTTGGCTATGGGATAATATCAGGGTGCTTGCCAATCAACTAAGAATTCCCTTGTTTGTTTCCAAAAAGAGGGGACTAGGCAGGCTCTCTAACTGAGTCTGTATAGGCTAGAATATGTGCAAGACACCACCTAAAATCATGTGGATCAATGTTGGAGCCACACTAGTCACTATTTTGCTCAATTTTGGGACCTACTTTTGGGCGTGCTTTGGGTGCAATAAATTTTGACACTTTGCCCAGGATTTCCCCATGAGGTCTAAAGTGAACTCCAAATCTATAGCCTAGGCCTCCAGCTTAGGGGAGGAAATCAAGTCACGGTCAAGGAAACAACAGTGGAAGAGTGTGAGAAACATGTAAAGCCCACTCTCAAGAAGTGGACAAAGCTAGAGTGACCACTGAATTCTTCAGAGAGTTTTGGGATGACATCAAGGCCCCAATCATAAGTATGGCTAACCAAGCCTTTATCAAGGGGTTGCTAAATTCTAGTGTGAAAAGAAGCTTATCAAGCCCGCTATCCCAAAACAGGTGTGTTGCTCACATCTTGAGCACTAGATTTCCATAACCATGATGTCTGAGTCTTACAAAATCATAGCCAAGGTAGTCGCTCTTAGAATTTCCCCAGTTCTGGATAGAGTCATCTCCTATCATTAGCACAGCTTTATCAAAGGAAGGTCAAATATATGACAATATCTTGACAAAAATGGTTGGAATTGAGTACATAGCCTTCACAAAGCAGGAGTGCATTTTTCTTCAACTAGACTTGGACAAGACTTATGATAGGATTATGTAATCCTTGATTGAAGATTTCATGAAATCAATGGGCTTTCGGATGGAGACAAAGATGATAGATGATGGATCGGTTATATGCAAGGATAAAAGTAAAAACGATAAGAAATTTGTCAAATTCCTCACTGTGTGTGTAAACCATGAAAGAAATCATGATAGCTTGCATGAGAATCCTCTTTTAAAGGCAACCATGGAATTTTAAACATCAAGGAAATGAGAGGTTTTGGTCAGGTACCATTGTAAATCAAGAGTGCAATGGTACAAAGAATAATAGGCTCTTGCCTTATCCAGTTATGCATGAAAATTTCTCTACATGTTTTCATGGGTTGACAGGGAATGGATCAGCATGCTTCACAAAACTTGAAGGAATTAAGATAAGTGCTCGAAAGTATGTACATAATAAACAAGTAGGATATAAGAATATTGCGTTGCCAGAGGATAGTGAATACCTTACTCGTGTCTTTGAACAGGTTTCATTTGCAGATACAATGGGTGAGCTTAAATTGATAATGGCCTCAAGTGACCATGATAAACTACAAGTTGTTGAAGTTTGTACTTTGGATATGTATAAGGTGATCAAGGATTTTATAGACAACTACTGATAGCGTTTTTCGGCTCTCTGTGATTGCCATAGTGAGTTATCCCCCCCTATCAAATCACTCAAACACTGTGGTTACCCTCACCCTTTCACTGTATATAGGTGCGCGTGAGTTAGGGGACTTTTCCCATATCTCCTTACAGAAATAAAAAACCCTCAATTAGCTAGTCATTGGGCTAGTTGACCCAAAAAAATAAAAAAATATAAAAAATATAAGTATATTATGGCCCATGCGTATGTAAATATTTCTTTGTATATAGGGCCTAAATAAAAGATTTTTTCATAATTATTTTGGTATTTATTTAAATATTTCTACCTAGGTGTGTGTTATTTATGCTCTGTACATTGCCTCACCATTACCACAAATTTTTCTTACCATTTTTCATACTCTTTTTCCATATAGAAATATTTTCATGTAAGCTTCTTTTATATTTGGTGTAACTCCACCCCAACAAAAATCCAAAAAAACTAGTTTTATTTATGTGTATATTTTTTCACTATTGTGATTTTTCCCTTCCTACATGTATTTTGTTTTTTTTTTTATATAAAAAAATTTAGAACACCAAAAATATTTATCTTTTTATGGTAGCCTCATAATGAGAGAGATCTCTTTTGACCCCTTTATATTTTTTTCCACTTATATTATTTATATTTGACATGTACATATTTTTTAGACCCCTCAATATTTGATTTTCTTAGTTGTACTATTCACTTATATCATGATCTCAACAATATCTTCAATTATAGACCTACCAAATAAGGTCAAGGGTAGGTGGCATGCATACATGCACTATGGAGGGCTCACTCTTGGAGGTATTCAAAAGAAATCATCCAAAGAAGGACCCCCACAAGGACCTTGTGCAGTGGAAAAAACCGGTCGGTTTTGCTGAATTTTTAAAGTTCACTTGCTCTCCGAATTTGAAAAGGTGATACAAACAAAAGTTGTAGCTCGTGGGCTGAACTTTTGCCTCAAATTGTTTCATATTTTTTTGAGCTACGAGCTGTGAGCTATGATTTTATTAGTGGACCCCAATTTTCCCATGTTATGCAGCCACACTCTCTCTTCCACTTTATCATTTTCCTCTCTTCACACACACTTCTCCACTCATCATTCCCACCTCTCTCACCCCTCCTCTCTGCACCCTACTCACCTTCTCCTCAACCTTGAAGAATAAGAGAAACCATGGTGAACTCATACCTCCCCACACAAATTCCATTCCAAAATTGACCACCTAGTCTCATTTTTCCTCCTCCAAATTACCCATATCTTTCAGAAAAAACCACAAAATCAGCCTCTTCTCTTAAAAGACAGCATCTTGGTGGTTGATTACTCAGCTTCAATTACCTTATCTCTCAAGGAAGGTCAAGAGTGGAGAAAAAATGTACCGTTCAAAGCTAGTGGACCGTCAACAAGCGTCAAAATTGGCCCTATCAAGACACTTGGAGCATCAACCTTGTAAGAAATCCACCTTTTTTTACCTCTTAAGAGTTTTTCTTCCTTATTTGTATCCTACATGGATATTCCCATTGTAAATATCCAATTCCATTTGTAAATTAATACTAACTCTACTAACACTAACCCACTATGAAAAGTCCTATCACCTCCATTTCTCTCCTCTCTCTTTCCCCACCAACTTCTTGATAATTCCAAGCAAAAGAAATTAGATAAATTGCTGAAAAATCTAACCCAACCATGGTTAGAGGAGTAACCCTAGCCTTCAAAATTGCTATAAAAGGAGGGTGTAGCTAGCACAAAAAGGAGAGCCATAAGCAAGAGCACTATGCTATAGCTTGAGAAGCCAAGCTCAACCTCTCTAGAAGGAGCTCTTGAGTGGAAGCTCATTGTCTTATGCATGTGCATGTGTTGTAAATAGGGGATTAGCAAAGGGAACTCTATGCCATTGTAAGAGAGAGAGTGATCATTCAATTGAGAGTAGGAAATCTATCATTTCTCCTACTAGTGTAAGCCCAACATTCGCTGAATCAAGGAGGGTGGATTTGGACTAAGCTTGGATACTTTGTCTCCCTTCCAACGTGAAGTAATGGACAACAATGATGCGTAAGTGTCTTGGTGTTTTTTGTTAAGTTCTTGATAGATTGTCTCTGGTGTTGTCATCAATCTAGCCATAAATCCACCAAATGTAGAGGGCGACAGGGTGGAGAGGACTCCCCTGGCCTTAAGACAGTGATTGGGGTGGCTTTTCTTGTGATGTGTTGTGGTGAAATTTACGCAATCTATGTTGAACAAATACTAATCTCACGTTGATTTGTCATGACAGATTTGTAAGAAGGTATTCATGCAACAAGCAACCCCTCCCCCTTTCTCTCTCTTTCTTAAATATATAGTTGTGTTTGCTTGATCATTGCCGATACGTTTCAAAGCAGCCCGAGAACTATCTCTCTCTCTCTCTCTCTCTCTCTCTCTCTCTCTCTCTCTTCTCTCTCTCTCTCTCTCTCTCTCTCTCTCTCTCTCTACGCGTCCTAGTTCGCATCCAAAACTAGGTGGTGCCCCAAATTTGTGTAGGGTTAGGTTGCGGGTTTGTGTGTGTGTTTGTGTTGTGCGGGCTCAACCTTTAGCACAATCAAGTAGTTTGCATGAATCACGAGAATTTGTATAATCCCTTCATTCCCATTGCAAGGCAATAGGTACACATAATTGTTAGTACTAAGTTGCAATTTCAGCGAGTAATTCATAGAATTTTAGGTCCTCTTAGGTTAGCAGAGAATAAACACTTCGGTAAATTCTTTTATTTTGCCTCTCATTAGGTACAATATTAGCTTGGACGTCTATATTTTTGTGTTATTTTAAGCATTAGGACATGCATAGGCCATGGATAATGGCCAGGAATAGAGGTTTTTCCCTTTCATTTTACTCCACACATTAGAATAAACGTTGCAATTAGTAGAAAGATCCATTTTCAACAACGAATGGTGTTCATGTTTGGTGCCCAAAGAGTAGGAGAAATTCTTGCATCACCAAACCCTGTCATTCTACCTCTCATCAACTACCACACTTCTTTTGATGTACATGTGTTCATTTTATTTTAAAATGAAGTGCAGCTCGGCAAAATAGTCTGTATGTTTGTTTTTTCTTTGTCCAAGTTGTTACAAGAAACAAAAAAAATGATCATTTGTTCTAACTGGGAATGTGTGTGCAGTGAAAGTTGAATCCTTAGAGATCTAGCTCTATTACCAATTGAGTTGCAGGAGCAAGTAGTAAGGCGTCTCCCTCATAACAAGAGGGTGGTGAAGTTAAGACGGAAGGTCCTACGCGTGGATTCCACTTTCCTTTGTTGTTGGGCACTAAGGAAGACCGTGCATTCATCCAACTAGTGTGTGCCCTAAGATTGGTAAATAGAGTGAAATTTGGCGTTTTGGCGAGTGCATTTCACCATTGAGGAAGACTCTTCAGGAAACTTGCGGCCAGAGTTCATGCTTCATAGACTCACATTTGGTGAATTTTTCCCTCATTTGCGTCTTATTATAGTCTTCCTTTCGCTTTCAACAAAGGAGATAGGGAGCTATTCAGAGCTTGTCTTAATAAAGAGAGCATAGAGAAGATTGCAAATTTGTATAAATTCTCATCCTTCTCTACCTTCTATGACACTTTGTTCATAGAGACATTGTAAATCTCTTTATGCTTTTGAATGATTTAACCATAATCCTAAGGAGTTTTTGTCCAGGAATTTTGTAGCACAAGTGGAGTCTTTAAAATCTTGCAAACTTGATTGGACTTGATGAGGATGTTCTTTATGAAATTGTGAGAAGGTTGCCTCACTCCGACTGTGTGGAACTCGAAGGAAAGGAGATCCTAGTCAATTGCTACTTTCTCACGGCCTTCGACGAGCATGAAGATCTAGTTTTTATACAAACCGCTTGTGCGTTGGGAATTGTAGAGCAAGTGCAATTTATCACTTGGGACGTGGTTACTCTTTTGGATCCAGAAAATGAAGTTCTAGAGATTTCTGTTTATCGCCTTAGCTTTGATAATTTCAACCCTTCTTAGAGCTCATCAATAGTCTACCTTTTTGTTTTGATCAAACAAATCGAGACCTTATTGAAGCTTGGATAGCTAAAGAAGAAAACCTAGAGTGGTATTTTCTTACTTCTTCATTTGCAGGCGAGTGGTTCTAAATCTCTATTGTATCCCTTATCGTAACTCGTGTTGTAATCTTTCATAATAATGGAGAGCCAACGCCAAATGTCTAGATATCCTCTTTTCTTTGGAGAGCCTGGAGAGGATGCATAATTATTTTTAGCAAATTTCAAGATGTCTTGCCGTATCAAGAGGATAGTAACCGATCAAGAACGTGTAAAAATGTTTGAGGTGGTCCTTAGGAAAGATGCTAGTACTTGGTTTGACTCTTTGCCTGAGGAAGTTAAGGGGAATTACACAGAAGTTTTGAATCGTTTTAAGAGATACTTCTTTGATCCCCAAAACACTCAAAAACTATGGCAAGACATTTTTTCTCATAAGCAAAAAGACTTAGATGACTACTACTTGTACAAGCAAGAGTTTCCACGTCTTTGGGCTCTATGGATACGAAATGTTGCTAAACCTGGTGATGGTGCATAATTTTTAAAAGAAGAGAGGTTCATAGCCAGACTCTTTCCTGACCTTAAGGTAAAAGTTGAGGCGGGTGCACCTACTACTTTTGATGCAGCGGAAACTAGGGCTGCTGAGAAGTATAGGAAACTCAAGTGCTTAAGGGGAGAGGTTCAATAGAAGGTCTTAGACCCAAAGGTAAGTCACAAGCATCAACATCTAGGGAGCTTCCTGAGGTATTGGCTGAGTGATTGAGAAGTTAAATGAATCTTTAAGCAGCGTGTCAATTCACCTTGCACAAGCTGTAGGTCCAAAGGGACAAGCAAAGAAGTTAGAAGAGAGAGAGCCGAGAACTAGGAGAGTCTTGCAATGTTGGAATTGCGGAGAGTCTGGACATGGGATGTATAATTGTCCTTGGCCCCGTGGAGAGCCAGGGAGACCTAACTTGAATTACCCAGTGATGAATGCAGGAGAAGGAGCTGGTCAACAACCAAGGCTTCTACAAAGGCCAAATGGACCAAGACCACCTCCACAAGGGGTTAGAAGGAGTTCCACCTTTTCCAGATCCAAATGTGCATGTGGTAGAGGTGACAAATTCCAATGAGGTTGACATGGAAGCCAATGGCATTAAGCGTGGCCGAGGAAAGGTAAAGAGAAAGAAGGAGTCACATCACAGAGTGACCATGGACAAGGCAAAAAGGCAAAGGAGACCAAGGAAACCAAGAGGACTCGACGTCGTATCAACCTCCAAGACTTCCCTCTTGGACATGGTATGGCTCCGTACAACTTGTTGGAAGACATGAGAGGTAAGGGTCCTGATATTTCATGGCCTCATTTCTTGCATTATGTCCACAAGTAAGGAGGGATTTAACAAGGGCAGTTAGCACTAGGAGAAGGGTAAAAGAGAGTGTGCCTGTTGTAAAAATTGCACAAGCTGAAATGAATGAGGACATTACACCGGTGCTAGACTGTTACATCAAAGGAAGATTGGTTAGGAAAGGTCTAATGGATGGGGGGGTGCACAAATTTACATCATGACAGAGGGACTCATGCAAAGACTAGGCATGCACATCCATGAGACACCTGAAATCAAAGTCAAGATGGCAAACAATAGCAAGGCTAGGTGTGTAGGCATTTGTAAAAATGTCTTTGTAGAGGGCCTTTGGCATTAAGAAAGCGGTGGATTTTTATGTTATGTCGACCAAGGGAAGTGGTATCCATTTATTCTAGGAAGACCATGGCTAATGAAAATACGAGCTTTGCAGGATTGGGAGAGTGGGAAATTAATTTGCAGGAATGACAATCATAAAAGGTTGTCTTTGACATGAAGGAGCAACGCCAAGAGGAGCTCCATGAGAATCATCTCAAAGTGAGACGGAAGAAGGTTGGACCGATAGCACTTCAGAAGAAGAAAGTAGCGGCGGCATTACTGAAGAGGAGTCTTCCATCGAAGTCATGGGGGTAAGGTTTAAGCCAAGCAACCAAGAGACCTCTTGTCAAGGCTTGGAGGAGGTAGGTCCTCAAGGAGAACGAAGGTGTTCAAGATGAAGGGATGCTGGAAGGTATGTTATCAACAACACTTACAAAGGATGAAAGAGAGGAGTTCAATTGTGTGTGCTAAGGAAGTTTCCTAGGCTTTTTGCTAAAGACTACACCGATGTGCGTGGAGTAGATGTTGCTCAACACAAAAATTGAGTTGAAGCCACAGGCCACACCTAAGGCTCAGAAAGCTACGAAGGCTAGGAGTCATCAAGGAGCAGGCTTTACTCAAGGAGGTAAGAAAGCTTCTAGCAGCAGGTTTCATTTATCCAGTGGAGAATTCAGAGTGGGTCTCTCTCGTTGTTGTCACTCCTAAGAAAAACGGAAAGTGGAGGGTGTGTGTGGATTATCGTCCACTCAATGAGGCAACAAAAAGAGATCACTTTCCCCTCCCATTTCAGGATGAGATACTAAATGAGGTAGCTGGTCATGAGAAGTACACTATGTGTGATGGCTACTCAAGCTACTTTCAAATAGGTATCGAATTGGAAGATCAATTGAAAACAACCTTTATCACTCCTTGGGGTTGTTATGCTTTTTAGAGTCATGCCATTTGGTCTGACAAATGCTCCTGCAACATTCCAACGTTTCATGAACATGGTGTTTCAAGCATTCTTTGGAAAGTCAATTAGGGTGTTCATTGATGATTTCTTCATTTATAGCTCAAAATCATTGCATCTACAAAGGGTAGAAGAAGGTTTAAAGAAGCTCTACGACATGGGAGGTCAACTCAACCCCGACAAGTGCCACATAGGTGAGGATGAAGTGATCTTGCTCGGTCACAAGGTTTCCTATAAAGGCATTGAGGTGGATCCTTCAAAGGCAAAGGCTCTTATTGAGCTTCCCTCACCGAAGAGTCTTAAGGAGGGTCATCTCTTTCATTCAGAAGGTGAAGTATATGTCACGCTTCATTCACTTAGCCTCGGAGTTGCTTCATCCTTTGCAAAAGTTGACACAACAAGTAGAATTTGCATGGTCTGATGAGCTTGAAGAGTTTTTTTGTAACATTAAGTCATTTTTTCAGAGCTACCAACACTCATGCCTCCTTGGTGGGGAGTACACATTCTTTGTTAGCTCTAGTGTTGGAAGGGAAACAATTGGTGCTGTGTTGCTACAACAAGATCTCCAAAGTACAAGGATGCGACCCATGAATGCTTTGGAGAGAGACTACAAAGAAGCAGAACTCATGATGATTTCTCTCATGTTTGCGGTGACAAAGTTTAGATCCTACCTGCTACCAAAACCTTTTGTAATTCTCACTGCAGAGAAATTGTTCCCTTGGGTGTCATCTCAAATGAATCTTAGTACTAGGATCTCAAAGTGGATTATGGAGTTGCAAGAGTTTCAATACTCTTTCAAGGTAGAAGATAGTGTGCGTGCACAATTGGAGGGATTCTCACTTATAGGGTGCATGAAAAGGAGATTAAGGTGCCTGAAGTAAAGACCCTACCATTACCACCACCAAAAGTATTCCTAATGCTTTTACCTTGTTCTTTGATGGAGCTTTGCGACGAGCCACAGGGAAAGCAAGGGGGGGCTAGTGTTGCTCAACCCAAGTGGAGAGGTGGTCATGAAAGAGAAGGTCAATCTACCAGGTTCAACTAGCAACATTGAAGCAGAAAACGACACACTACTTCATGGTTTGAAGATGTGCATTGGCCAAGGGATAAAACGTCTCATGGTAAAAGGAGATGCACTTCTCATTGTTAAACAGATTTTAGGCATTTGGGCATGCAAGAGTGAAAGCTTAAGGACAAAAGTTCATGCCATTCGTAAGATGTTTAATCAGTTTGAAGAAGTGCAACTATATCATATTCGAGGAAACAAAATGAAGATGCCGATTTACTTGCACAACAAGCAGTTACATGTGTTGAGAGAGAAGTGCAGGTCATCATGGTGGCAGCAGACTGTCAAGCAGCCGAGATACCAGGGATTGGAGTCATTGGCTCCCATTATCGGCTACATTTTGGAGGGTGAGTTTCCACAAGACTTCACGAAGGCTCAGAAGAGGGACTCATGAAGAAGGCAAGTTTCTATCTCTTCCTAGAAGGCTCCCTCTATCAAAGAGGGGAAGGATCAAGTGTGCAGAAGAGTACCAACTTTCGAGAGGAAAATTCCAGCCATTCTAAAAGGTTTTCATGAAGAGGCATGTGGTGGTCATTTTTCCCAAGAATCAACTGTGAAGAAGATTTTGCTTGCGGGGTATGTTTGGCCAAGCTTGCATGTGGATGTTCAACATTGGTGTAAAAGCTGTCACAATTGTCAGATAAATGGAAATAGAAGGTTGGTGCATGGCCCGAGGCAAATAGTGCTTGCAAATGGACCCTTTGAAAAGTGGGGGCATTGATGCTATGAGTCCTCTGCTTAGGACAAAAATGGTAAACTCTACATTCTAGTGGCTGTAGACTATATGACTAGGTGGGTGGAAGCACAAAGTTGTAGCAAAGGTAAATGAGAGGACAGTGAGCAAATTCATCTACACTCACATTTGTTGTGTAGATTTGGCACACCTTTGGAGATTGTTTCTGATAATGGTCCAGGGTTTAGAAAGGGATTGCTCAGAGAAGTATGTGAAGAACTTCGCATTCTACATCGTCACAGTACACCCTACTATTCCCAGTCAAATGGTTTGGTGGAGAAGGCTAATGGTGTCATTGCAGGAATCATTAGAAAGATGGTGCAAAACAAGACAAAATTATGGGATGACTTCTTGGATGGTGCCTTGTGGACATATCGAACCACATATAGGGAAGCCACGGAGTTCACACCATTTCACTTGGTCTATGGTCAAGAGGCTTTGCAGGCCTATCGAGCTCAACATTCCAACAATGTGACTTCATGCAAAGGAGCACAAGATGATCAAGAAGCATGGATGGATCGACTTCTTACCTTAGCTGAGCTTGAGTGAGAAAAGGAAGCAGCATACGAATGCTATAAGAGGAAAGCCACCAGACAAAGGAGAAGCAAAAACAAGAAAACTGAAGGACAAAGGCATCAATGAAGGAGATCTTGTGCTAGGGTATGACAATCGACTCGATAATCGTTTTGATGCCAAATTTGAAACAAGATGGCAGGGGCCATACATAGTCAAGAAGGCTTTCAATTCAAGTTACTATCAACTTATGGACTTGAATGGGAAAGAGCACTCTAGGAAGGTAAACGGCTATCGCTTGAAGCCTTACTTGAGTCGCCTTCTACCAAAGGGATCTACCAGAGCAAAAGGCAACTATCCCATGTAAGTATTGTTCCATGAAGCATGAGTGTAACACAAACCAAAATTCCAAGGGGGCCAAACAATGAGATCTTGTCAAGGACTCTGAAGCACTCTCTTTGGGAAAAGATTCTTTATGATGGTACATGAATATACCATCATCCTGGGGGGAGGGCTAATGATAGCCGTTTTTCGGCTCTTCTGTGATTTCCATAGTGAGTTATCCCCCCCTATCAAATCACTCAAACACTGTGGTTACCCTCACCCTTTCACTGTATATAGGTGCGTGTGAGTTAGGGGACTTTTCCCATATCTCCTTACTGAAATAAAAAACCCTCAATTAGCTAGTCATTGGGCTAGTTGACCTAAAAAAATAAAAAATATAAAAAATATAAGTATATTATGGCCCATGCGTATGTAAATATTTCTTTGTATATAGGGCCTAAATAAAAGATTTTTTCATAATTATTTTGGTATTTATTTAAATATTTCTACCTAGGTGTGTGTTATTTATGCTCTGTACATTGCCTCACCATTACCACAATTTTTCTTACCATTTTTCATACTCTTTATTCCATATAGAAATATTTTCATGTAAGCTTCTTTTATATTTGGTGTAACTCCACCCCAACAAAAATCCAAAAAAACTAGTTTTATTTATGTGTATATTTTTTCACTATTGTGATTTTTCCCTTCCTACATGTATTTTGTTTTTTTTTTTATATAAAAAAAATTAGAACACCAAAAATATTTATCTTTTTATGGTAGCCTCATAATGAGAAAGATCTCTTTTGACCCCTTTATATTTTTTCCACTTATATTATTTATATTTGACATGTACATATTTTTTAGACCCCTCAATATTTGATTTTCTTAGTTGTACTATTCACTTATATCATGATCTCAACAATATCTTCAATTATAGACCTACCAAATAAGGTCAAGGGTAGGTGGCATGCATACATGCACTATGGAGGGCTCACTCTTGGAGGTATTCAAAAGAATCATCCAAAGAAGGACCCCACAAGGACCTTGTGCAGTGGAAAAAAACGGCGGTTTTGCTGAATTTTTAAAGTTCACTTGCTCTCCGAATTTGAAAAGGTGATACAAACAAAAGTTGTAGCTCGTGGGCTGAACTTTTGCCTCAAATTGTTTCATATTTTTTTGAGCTACGAGCTGTGAGCTATGATTTTATTAGTGGACCCCAATTTTCCCATGTTATGCAGCCACACTCTCTCTTCCACTTTATCATTTTCCTCTTTCACACACACTTCTCCACTCATCATCCCCACCTCTCTCACCCCTCCTCTCTGCACCCTACTCACCTTCTCCTCAACCTTGAAGAATAAGAGAAACCATGGTGAACTCATACCTCCCACACACAATTCCATTCCAAAATTGACCACCTAGTCTCATTTTTCCTCCTCCAAATTACCCATATCTTTCAAAAAAAACCACAAAATTCAGCCTCTTCTCTTAAAAGACAGCATCATGGTGGTTGATTACTCAGCTTCAATTACCTTATCTCTCAAGGAAGGTCAAGAGTGGAGAAAAAATGTACCGTCAAAGCTAGTGGACCGTCAACAAGCGTCAAAATTGGCCCTACTCAAGACACTTGGAGCATCAACCTTGTAAGAAATCCACCTTTTCTTACCTCTTAAGAGTTTTTCTTCCTTATTTGTATCCTACATGGATATTCCCATTGTAAATATCCAATTCCATTTGTAAATTAATACTAACTCTACTAACACTAACCCACTATGAAAAGTCCTATCACCTCCATTTCTCTCCTCTCTCTTTCCCCACCAACTTCTTGATAATTCCAAGCAAAAGAAATTAGATAAATTGCTGAAAATCTAACCCAACCATGGTTAGAGGAGTAACCCTAGCCTTCAAAATTGCTATAAAAGGAGGGTGTAGCTAGCACAAAAAGGAGAGCCATAAGCAAGAGCACTATGCTATAGCTTGAGAAGCCAAGCTCAACCTCTCTAGAAGGAGCTCTTGAGTGGAAGCTCATTGTCTTATGCATGTGCATGTGTTGTAATAGGGGATTAGCAAGGGAACTCTATGCCATTGTAAGAGAGAGAGTGATCATTCAATTGAGAGTAGGAAATCTATCATTTCTCCTACTAGTGTAAGCCCAACATTCGCTGAATCAAGGAGGGTGGATTTGGACTAAGCTTGGATACTTTGTCTCCCTTCCAACGTGAAGTAATGGACAACAATGATGCGTAAGTGTCTTGGTGTTTTTTGTTAAGTTCTTGATAGATTGTCTCTGGTGTTGTCATCAATCTAGCCATAAATCCCACATACTGTAAGAGGGCGACAGGGTGGAGAGGACTCCCCTGGCCTTAAGACAGTGATTGGGGTGGCTTTTCTTGTGATGTGTTGTGGTGAAATTTACGCAAGCTATGTTGAACAAATACTAATCTCACTTTGATTTGTCATGACAGATTTGTAAGAAGGTATTAATGCAACAAGCAACCCCTCCCCCTTTCTCTCTCTTTCTTAAATATAGTTTTGTGTTTGCTTGATCATTGCCGATACGTTTCAAAGCAGCCCGAGCACTCTCTCTCTCTCTCTCTCTCTCTCTCTCTCTCTCTCTCTCTCTCTCTCTTTACGCGTCCTAGTTCGCATCCAAAACTAGGTGGTGTCCCAAATTTGTGTAGGGTTAGGTTGCGGGTTTGTGTGTGTGTTTGTTGTTTTTTTTCCAACCCCAACCCAATTGAGCAGCACGGGAGCCTTGAAAGGTGTCTAGAGGTTGCTCTTCTTGTTGCCCACCCCCGACCGCTTCACTACCAAGCACCCGAAGTGCGTGTGGAGACAAAATACAAGATTGTGGCAAACAAGGTTAAACCAGTGGCCTTACCTCTACCTTCAGATTGCAAGGAAAAGATAGAGCAGACTTCTTTGTAGCCAAACCCTAGGGATCCAAAGCAGATTGGCCACAAGTTTACATAGGAATATTTGGAAGAGCTTCAAATTAGATGTGGTGAGTTTTTAACACCTATTGAGAAGAAGTGCTTTGAAGAGATGCTTTCTAGACATGGTAAGACTTTTTCATTTAAGCTAAGTGAGATAGGATGTGTAGATCCAAGCATTGTTGCACCTATGGTAATTTTCACTATACCTCATGCTCCTTAGAACTCGCAACCAATTCCTGGTCCTAAATATCACCTATCAAAGTTGACTGAACTACCTAATGAAAAGATTAAAATGGGCACCTTGGAGCCTTCTTGCACTCCATATTCTAACAGATGGTTCACTATGCCAAAGAAGAATGGGGCCTTGCACTTCATCCAAGACATGAAGCCAATAAAAAAGGTTAAAATAAAAAATGTAGATACAAGGCCAATTGTGGATGAATTTTTAGAAGCATTTGCAGGAAGAGCAATGTACTTCTTATAGGACGGCTACTTGAGGAATCAACCCAAATACAGGAATGGGTTTCCATTGAGGGTTATTTGTGATAAAGATACGCAGCAAAAGCTCACTAAGGAGTTTCATGGAAGTCTATGGGCAGGACATCATGGCATATGGTCTACATTTTCCAGGGTCAAAGAAAGGTATTTGTTTGTAGAATCTTGTGTTACATGCCAAATGTACTCAAATGTACGTCATTGAGATGAATTGCATCCTACTTATCTCTTGGTTGTGCATTACAAGTGGGTGGTGGATTTGTTCACAATGCCTTTAGGATTTGGAAAATGAGATACTTGGTGCTTGCACGAGAGGACTTGTCTAATCAAGTTGAGGGAAGGGTATTAAAAACTAAAATTATAGACGCAGTTTGTAGGTTCTTCTTAGAAGATGTAATTTGTAGATATGGATGTGTTGGAAAGATAACTACAGATAGAGTTGAGATAGATGTTGCAGAAGCAAGGAATCTCTTCAAAAGGTTGGAAATTAGACCTTCTCTCACATTTTCTTACAACCCAAAGGAAATGGGAAAAGTGAAGGCGCCATGTCCCAATCATCAAGGCATTGGCAAAGACTTGCAGAGGCAGAGCTCGTGAATGGATGAGGCTATTACTCTATGCTTTGTGGGCCGATTGTACAACACATAATTTAATCATAGGTTACATGCCTGTTGAATTGATGTATGGTAAAAAACAAGTGATTCCTATAGAGGATGTGGTTCCCACATGGACTGTGTTGCCTTGGGAAGAAAACAAGACTAGAGAAGATCTTCTTGCATTACGGATTTGACAACTTGAAAGACGACTAGAGGAAATTGAAGTTCACATGGAAGAAGGTGATTTGGTGCTAGTGTATGATAGTAGTCTAGACAATCAACATATTGTCATGAACAAGTTTGTTAAGAGATGGTTTGGCCCATATATTGTCAAGCATGTGCACGACAATGCAACTTACACCTTAAGTGATCTTGACGGGACACAAATAAAGGTTCTTGTTTCTAGAAAGAGGATTGGTGTGTTTAAAAGAAGGGA
This sequence comes from Adiantum capillus-veneris, assembly GCF_014529385.1. Taxonomy (NCBI): domain Eukaryota; kingdom Viridiplantae; phylum Streptophyta; class Polypodiopsida; order Polypodiales; family Pteridaceae; genus Adiantum; species Adiantum capillus-veneris. The sequence continues at coordinate 133,447,695 of NC_140948.1, read as the reverse complement.
TGACAATGCAGTATTTGATGAAGATGAAAACTCACATTCACTAGAAGAAGGAGAAGATGAAGACATGGAAGAAGCAGACAATGAATCTTCATGAGGATTGAGCCACCGAACTTCAAGTAGGAAACATATTGGAGGATGTTCACCTTTAGAGGGGGTGGATTTCATGCAATAACATGTCCATAAGAGGAACAATGGATGACTACCATGATGCATGTATTTAGATGCATGGGACCATTCTCTATGAATGTACAAATTCATGCACAATGTATAAGGTAGAATTCTATACCTTATCTAATAAATTATTTCAAGAGACATGTTTCTATCTCATTTCACAAGTGTTAGTAGGAATATCTACCTAATTCCTTGTATCCCCGACAATGGTGCCAATGTTGCGGGAGTGAATCACACCACCCTTAAAGTGCACGCAACACAACCTAGACCAACATAATGTCAATCGAGGACACATACGACACGATAGGTGCATGGAGGCAATATATTTAGCTTGTCAGGCTGAGACCATCCCACGCATACAACACTTTGGAAGGTTAGCTAAACCACAACCTTAGACCTAGTATCTCACTACTCTCAACTACACCATCCAACCTGCATACACACAAATGGAAGGAAACTCACTACACCATGCCACGCATACAACTCTTTGGAAGGTTAACTAAACCACAACCTTAGACCTAGTATCTCACTACTCTCAACTACACCATCCAACCTGCATACGCACAAACAGAAGGAAACTCACCAAACCATGTCAAACTCATACAAAACTTTAGTAAATCCTCACTCTAAACCCATTTGCGAAAAACACGTATGAAGACATAATAAAATTTTGAAAAGTGCTTGAAACTGAAATCTATGAGTACCTATGTGTAGCTTATGTCACACCAATACTAATGACTACTTGCACAAGAAAACGGACATCATTAGGTATACTTATGGCCACAAATATCTCGTAGATGCGTCAATGTGTGCGCTTCGTCTCTCACATGGAATGATTGGCGTTGTCGTGTTTCTCTCTCCAAGCCTAGAACAATGGTGCAATCAAAATGTGTTAAGCGAGTCGGGCGTAGCGTGAGGAAGAAGCTCACACTCAGTCTCTTTCTCTCTCAGACACAGTTGATGGCAGCTTAAAAATTCTATTATGAAAAACGTTTTCTTTACAAAATGACCTAGGTACCTTATAAACTAAGGCTTACCATAGGTTAAACCTAAAATAGAGTTCAAGGGGTAGAATGGCTTTGTATTTACAATTTGGAAGTGCCATTGTACCCCGGCTTCTGCAACTGGACTAGCTACTTATTACAAAGGATGTTTTAACAATAATCCATAGCATTTCATAACTCTCAAAATATAAGGCTTTGGTACAAAAATTGAGTTATGTCATGTTGTTGATGTAGCAGTCAACAACAAGCCTTCTCTTGTGGGTTTTGTTGCACTGAACACACACACTCCTCCCCTCAAAGCACACTCAAGAGTAGGTACACAATTTCTCCTCCCGTTGGCACATAGGGTATAGGCACAAAAACCTCTCCTAGACAAAAGTATGGAACACAAAATCCTCCAAACACAAGGTGGAATACACAAATACTCCCCTACAATACATATGAGGAAAGTACAAGTGATATTGCTTCATAATATATCATTGTAGAATATACCAACTTGATTGTTGATATCTTCATTACTGGAATCTTTAGCGGCATGGTTGATTTTGGCTTTGCTATTGTCTTTGTACCCCTCTTTGTAGTTGTTTCTAGTGTTATTGTTGGAAAACTTCACTTGTTTGTTGTTGTGCCTACAATATCTGGTAGCATGATTCTTTTGACCACAGGTTTTATAAGGGTTCACTTCACAACATTCTTTGGAACAATGGTTGTTTCTGCCACAATGTATGCATATACTCTTTCAATACATGCTCCATTTGAAGTTAATTCCTTATAGCCTTGGAGGATCTTCTTTTATTTTTATTATAGAGAATGGATGATGCATTTGAGTAAGGATATTGGTTCCTTTTCCTTAAGAGCAATTACAATTTGTTCATACTCTATAGGAAGGGCCTTTAAGATCACAACTACTTGGTCTCCTTCTTCAAATGGTGATTGTATGCACAACAGTTTTCTACAAATATTTTTAAGCCTAATAATGAGACTAGAGAGATCCTCATTACTCCCAATCATGAGCCCATACAATTACATTTTTAGTGAGATCTTTGACTGATTTTGTTTTGCTCCAATAACCGTTCAAGGGTTTTCTTTGTGCTAAGGTATTAGTGGCTTCATCTAAATAATACACATAATTATTGTGAAGTGTTATGAGGATGATACCAAGTGATTGCTCATCACAGCACTAAAATTTGTGATGCACTAGCTCTAGTTTGCATGGTGTCTCTTTCACCCATTGGCTTCACCAAACTCCATAGCCCCTTTTTTATGAAGTATCCCTTGAGTTTCACCTGCCAAGTGTGAAATCCTGTACCATTGAACTTTCTTAGATCATCTTTTTCCATGGTGTATCTTGTCGTGTGTAAGGAGAAGGTCTTATCACTTTCAGTGTTGAAAGAGGTAGCATCAGTCTCCAATTACAATGTGCAACTCAAATAAATATCACCCTTTTGTGAGAATAGGCATATATATCAAAACAATTGTGCTTGTTGGTTTCTTAAAGGTGATCTTTTTTAAAAGAAGATATTGGCATAAAAGTATCCCAAAATATTTGGTAGTAGATAACTAAAGTATCTTCTTTGGTAATTCAAGCATGATTCCAAGTTGTCACCACATCATGTTTATACTCTTAAGTGAGCCATGAAGAAGTAAAAAGTCACTTGAACTGTAGCCACTTTGTTGGAGCTTCCTTCTGTAACAATAACGTGGACCACCACTATTTGTGGGTCGCCACAACGTACGTCCATAGCATAGCTCTCAAGCATCAACATATTTATCAATCCAGGGGAAGCGACTCGGATGAGGCGTGGAAACTCACTAGGGTGTCAGTCCTAATGAAGTGAACTCGAAGAGATGCAACTACTAACTCTACAAGTAAATCAAACGCATTACTGCCAAGTAATCTGCCTACGTCCTCCTACACCGTTCTTCAATCATCACGCCCGTTTACCATACAAATCATATCGGAATCACACGAAACTTGAAGAGAAGCTACAGGGGATTATCAAGAACATGTCCTATCACTGTCACAGCATTCTGAAGAGGTACAACGATCGCAATCGTTCATCCCAAAGTCAGTAAAAAAAGCAAACAGGTGATTCTAATGGGTCGTTTTAGGGTCCCTAAAGCCCCTCCTAGGGTCAAAAAAACATAAAACATGCATATAGACACTCAAAACAGCAATTTAAGGCCTCAAACTCATAGTTGAAAACCTACACCGAATCTTGAATGGTTACACTTGAATGAAAGAGCAAGATGAAAGGAACACAATGCAATAATCAAATCTGAATTTGGATTACCGTAGCCGCAATGGCGAAGATTACAGGTTTGAACAAGAAGGAGCTCTCAAACGTACGCTGTCTTCTTAGTTCTTCATTCAAAAGATTATCCTCAGACTTACAAAAAATGACCTTTATAGATTAGCTCTTTACAAAATGGCTTGTCCGACCATAAGCTCCCAAACTTCTAACTGGCTCTCTAATATACAACTGCTCCCATAAGAATAATCATACATCCTTTGACAAATTCCCGGCTTAGAGATGCTTCTTTACAAAAGAATTTTACAATGGTTTCTCAGAAAAATATGATCCTTCTGGAAACAGCCACTTGTTGCTTCGTCCGCCAAACACTCCCCCCTTCCTTATCCTTGCACACCCTCGTGCATGTTTAGTGCTTTGGCCGTTGATGTGGCTCTAATGAATCAAGTGTCGCTGAAAAACTTCTTGTTCGCAGGACGGCTTCTAGGGCTTCTTGATGCTGTCTGAATGGATTTTGAGATAAGGTGTGTTGGTATGCTACGTACCTTGCCTTGAGGTCCTTCGCCATAGGATGGAAAATCCTTGAATCCATTTCGAAGAATCATGTGAAGAAGGCCTCTTCAAATGTCTGCAAGTAGTGTGATGGCCGGTACATTAGCCTGGAGTACATGGCCATCAAGATGTGTCATGGCGGGGAATCTTGTAGATTCCAACTGATGCCTCTATGTCCTTCCAAGAACAGATTCCATGGATGATCGTCGCCTTCAGTGTCTTTAAACACCTGGATGCAAGTGACAATCATCCGGGCTATCTTTACTAGCATTTGGAACGCCAAGTCAGGGACATCCCGCAGCAATGTGACTGTCGAATTCAGTGTGCTGACCATGTAGGCCACTGTAGGGGGTTGTTGCGCTGTCAAAACCGGATAATTTAGCTTTTGCAGCCTTGACCCCGTCAATGTGGCGAAGTCTTTCCAAGTGCATCTTTGAGGGACTAGACAGAATGTAGGATCTATTTGTATATGTTGAGGAGCGTTGTGGTAATTTGTTAGATCCTGTGGCCTTTTGTCCAACCACTTCTGCCTCCACTTGGGGTGGTCATCGACAAGCATCTGAGCTTCTTCCGTTGTTAGTGCAATGCCTTCGGAGCCCCCATCTTTGTTTCGTGGCAAGGCTAGCCGCATCTTTTCTTTCCACAAAATCGCTTCATGGCATAGCAGAGGAAACGGGAGGTACTGATGGCCAAATCCTTCCACCTGCTCTTCTGGTTGTAAGTATGCCAGGGCTGCTGACTCCAGTTATCTTCTTTTCATAGAGCATGTACTCCTTTGCTGGCCCCTTTGGCATGTCCTGAATGCTCTCATTGAGCTCATATCTTATATCCAGATCGGGCCCTTCAAATTCATGCTCCTGTTGCCCTTGGTGTGATGTTCCAGGCAAATCTGGCACTTGTTGTCAGGGCAGCAGTTGTGGTTGAGTCTGAGATTTTTCTGCTTTGATTTGTTGTTGGAAAAACAGATCTTCTTTTTCTCTTAGCAACGTGTCACAGATATGCTTCTGAATCTGTAGTTCGGCGCTGGCTTGAGCTAGTTGCTGCTCCATTTCTTTTAGCTTTATCTCATTTGCCTCCGTCAAGGCCACCATCCCTGATATGAGCAGCTGTCTTTGAAGATTTTCTTGCTCTATCTCTGCTTTTAGTGCCGCTATAGTGTTCACTGTGGTGGCATCGTCAGATGTGGAGACCAATGTACCCGCAGATTCCTGATTTGCCATCAAAGTTGTCAGAGTGCCTTTGACAGTATTGTATGAACTACTAAGCCTTTTAAATCTTGCGCTATCGTAGGCAAGCTCCTCCGTTGCTCTCTGTAATCTTGTCGTCACTTCTTAGCACTCCTTTTCTTTGGCTCTCAAGTCTGTCCTGACGTCCACCAAGTCTTTGATGAGAGACTGAGCGTGTTGTCGCTCAAGGTCTCTCTCCTCCGTTATGCGTTCTAGTTGCGCCCTTAGGATTTCTAACTCCTGTTGCCTAGATGCTTGCTTTTGTTGGGCCTCTTGTACCTGCCTTTCCTTTTCACTTAGCACCACGTGCTGACATTGGAATTTCCGTTCTAATTCCCTTAGAGTAATTTGTTTGTAATCAAAACCAGCCACTGCCTGGCAGTCTTCGTGGTATCCGATCGCTTCTGTAGGAGGTATAAATTCCTTTTGCAAGGTTGAAGCGGGAGGAGTTGGCTGTTTTTTGTTCGATGGAGAAGGGGGAGGAGGAGGAGATTTTGGAGAAGGAGGAGGTGATTTGGGCGAGGGAGGAGGTGGGCTTGATTCTTGTCGTACGTGCCTCATTTTTGAAGTCTCTTCCCCTTGTTGCGAAGCAGATGCTTCCGCTTTTCTTTTCTTTAGAATCCTGATGATTCTTTGGTGAGTGAGATCTGCCGCCCTTCGTGCTTCCAAATTCCTTTCTCTTTGAATCTTCTTTAGATGCTCTGCCTGGTTTGTTTCATCAGCCGCGTCTTTCTCCTTCGTTCCTTCAGTGGACTGCGAAGAGATGTCCACTTCCGCAGCCTTTTGATGTGCTTCTAACCTTTGCTTCTCCGTGCGTATGCGAGTTGCATTATCTATTCTTTCTTGCCTTTCCCTTTCGAATCTTATTTTTTGTGTCTGTTGTGTCGCAGCCGCTCTAGCCTGTCTATCAGCCCTTAACTTGGTTCTTCTTTCCTCGACTCTTTTTTGAGCTTCCGCATATGATTTTTGCATGTCCGACTGCGGTACTACAGTTCTCTCCCCTCTTTTTTACTCGAGCGGCTTTGTGGAGTCTTCCTCCTCGCTTTCCTCAAACTCTGATGGCCCTTTGTCTTTAGACTCTTGAGATTTTCCTTCATCATCTGTCGCCGTTTTTTCTTCATCACTCGAGCTTTTGTTGGTGGCCTTTGCTGAGCGCGATGATGTCGCGCCAGGGGTCGTCCTTACGGAATGAGCAACCATCTTCGCTTTTTGGATCAGTGCCGTTTGAGAACTCGCAGCGCTTGCAAATCTTCAATCATTCCTAAAGCCTGGTATGATATTCTGGTTAGCATCGGCCCTATGTTCATGTAGCTTTTGTTTTTTGTCGAGCTTTGCTTCAATCAGGTTTTCCAGAATGTAAGAACTGTAGTCGTAGCAAATGGTTCTATTTTCGATCATCGCTAGAGCCATAACCACGACAATGTGCAAGATTGGCTCGGTGTAGCGAGGAGGCTTTTGTACTCTAAAATGCTAGGAGATTAATCGCATCGGCAATTCCAGCTCTCCGTATATCATGTCACTGTATTTGTATTTGTGTCCCTTTGCTTTGACGAATGCCTTCTCATTGTCCAGTGACTTTGTCTTTGCCAGCAAATCGTGTTGCTCTGGGAGGAAATGTAAAGCTTCATTGATGATTTCCTTCGTGATCTTTACTTTCACCTTCGATCCATCCTTGTCCGTGAGCATTGCCTGCCCATCATATTGTATCGAGCTCATGAGCTCATGGGCCCTCATGTAATCTGTTCCCCATGGCTGTAATCTGAAAAATTGCTCCAAGTGTACAGCTCGCACTGCCTCTATTACCTCTGACCTTCGGTGGAGGTTCCATATCTCTCGTGGCATGATAGTTGTTTTTACCAAGTCACCATCCGCATCCTTAAACTTTGAGATGAATATGTGGGCAGGGATTTGAGCAAGTATTTCATCCGAGATGTGAGCCTTTTCATTTGTGGCAAGCTCCTCCACTTCATATGGTGCTGCTGTCCACTACCTTTCTTTCTTTTGGCGAGGCATTCTGTGTCAGGAGAATCACAAGCTGTCTGGATTTTCCCTTCGCAATCAATAGCATTTAGACTTTTAGTAAAAAACAGTTCAAAAGTTAAAATGGATCATAACTTGAACAAATTTCATCCATTTTTGTCCATATTTCACCAGTGGGACTAGGAAGACTAGAGCTATGACTGATTAAAATCTGAGCCAATACTGGAGCTGAGGTACACCGATCGCGATCATAGTACAGAGGCCAAAACTGGATTTGATCACATGAGTGGGTTGCTGATAGTTGGAGGGTCATTTTGGTCCACTCTGTGTTTCATTTGAACCACTTTTGAGCTTACAGGTCCCAATTCTGGGTTACAAGGGAGTTTTGGACTAGACTCTGACTTTTTATGAGTTTTTGATGTCCAAATAGCTTGAAACTTGGTTGGTGACATGAACAAGATGTCTACAAGGGATCTGATAGGTTTTTGTCAAAACCTGAAGCTGAGGTACACCGATCTTGATTGGTGTTCTGGGCCTTTTTTTGGTGAAAATTAGATGGTCATGACCCCCTATGCCTGCCTAGCCCACTGATGATTTATTTCCAATTTTGGACTTAAAATGAACAAATTAGAGCAATTTTTCACTGTTTGACCATATTTTACTAAGTCTAACCATATTGGGTTTTCCGGATGAGATTTGGATGGATCCTGGAGTTAGTTTAAGTTAGTTTTAGAGCTCCCACTGCTTCCATGAGGTTCTGCTAACATCAGTCTACTCCATTTTCTGATTTTAACCTTATCAGGCACTTTATACCCTGTCTTAGGAGGTTTTCCAGATTTGTGCATTTTTGAGGCATTTCTTGGATGTCCCTGTGATGCTTGAGCATCCTTAAGTGACTTTTTGGTTTTGGCATTGGCTCGGATCCAATTCTATCTTTGTGTGATCATTCGTGACTGAAATGACTATATCTGTACTTGTAGGAGATTCTGAGATCCATCCAAGGTTTTCTACAATTGTTCTGACTCTTAGTCGGACGAGTGTACCTTTCAAAACATCCATCATTATTTTTAACCGGATTTTGGTAGTTGTAGGTCAAATTTTCCCTTTTCGGTTGTGTTTGATAAATTTGGCCCATTCCATGAGCAAAATTTGTGCATTTTCCTTGAAAATTCAAGAGTGTGTACATTTAACTGAGTTCCAAGCCTGGGCCAAATCAAAAGTTGAAAAACGTGCATCTGGGGGCATCGATCGCGATCATACCATGGAGGCCAAATTGATTTTGACACTAGCAGATTGTAGGCAAGGCTGAGGGGAGATGGTTTGCATGTTCTGTCCCAAGTTTTGTCAGTGAGGTACACCGATCGCGATCGGTGTACCACCACCAAATTGTGATTTGACCATATGGCTTTGTTCCTGACCTTGTGGGGAACACATTGATGTGTTCTGTGCCTGAAAAAAGTTTTGGTTGGATGCCTCTAAGGGCCCTTGACCTCTTTGACCCGTCCGACTTTGATTTGATTCCTTCGCCCGTTTGTGCAATGATTTGCGCTTGCATGCGTAATAGACTTGATCTTTACTTGATAAGGAACATACATGTCATGTGAAACGTTGGCTATGACCGTCCGTACGGGGTAGAAATGTGGCAGCTCGCTCTAGGTCAAAAAGCTCTCTCCTCTCTCAAAAAATGAAAATGAACAATGAGCTAGAGTTTGGCCTACCTGGCCTATATCTTCCCGATATTTTTGTGAGACAGTGCTGATTTTCCTCACCTTTGATCCCAATATAATTTGCATACCATCTGTGGGTCGAACCGCTTGTCGTTCCAGTGTCGTATGACCATTTGATACGATTTTGGCGAAATGTAGTCATGATTACTAAGGCTGAAATTCGACATCTTCAGATTAGCTCCATATCTTCCATGCTTGATAACCTTATCATGATACTTCCGCGTTTGCTTCCAGAACTTGATTCCGACACTTGTGAGCGAAATTTTTTAATTTTTGATATTTTATTAACGAAAATCAAACACAGCAAAATGAAAATACTTATTAACTGGCAAAAATTAGCCAAAATTATTATACTCATCCCTAAGCATATATTTTCTCTAGAAGCATCCCAATGCTCCGGATTTTGTCATTACAGCTCATTATTATGCTGGTCGGATGATACAAAAGGGCTAAAAAATGCCAGGTTTTGATCAAATATGTTCGAAGCTGAACTCTAAATAATGAAAAAACACACACATTATGTATATATTTACATGTTGGACCTCTTAATGGCCCTGACTGTTGCTAGATTCATCCATTACTCCCCCCTTCCTTGTCTGAGTGGTCCGAGACGAAGGTTGGGTGCATGTGCATGGGTTTCGGAATCTATGTCTATGCATGGCCGTGTAATGTGGCCCTATTCTGATGTTTGAGACAATGTGTTGGGTAACAATATGCTATGCAAGATGCGGGAACCGAATGTAGTTTTCAGTGGATTTTGATGGTGAGGGTAGTTGTTTATGGAATAGAAGAGCTTGCAGTCGAATTTCTCTTTCCTTGATTGTGGGTGTTGTGATGGTAACTATTTTTGGAACCCATCTGTATGCGGTAGGTTGCATCTTTATAGATTCTGCTTTAGTTTTCACAGGTTTCCAGTGCCATTTTGGAGGTTCAGGCTTGTTGTTTTGAGTTTTGGGTTTGCTTTCGAGCTCTGTCATCGAATCTGTAGTTTTCTCCAGTTTTGGTTGCCATTTCCACTTTGGAGTAACTTCTGAAGGTCTTTGGGATGATGTTGCTGCCATTTGGAGTTTTTCCATAGGTAGCCATATCTTGCTATGTTTGTTGGTTAGCAATCTTTTCGTTATCCATACTTTCCGAATAACCTTTTGTGTTATTTTTGGCTGATTAGCCGGTTGCTTTTTGTCGATGGGGATGCTCGCCCATGAGTGATCTGTTTTGGCGAATGGAGTCATGTACACGTTAGAGTCGTGTGTGTACCTTAACGCATGTTATGACCATTCAGTGACTGCATTGTACGTTCTCATCCATGGAATTCCCAAGCATATTGATTCTTTGATTTCTCCGTCTTTCATTATGAAAAAATGATGAGGAAAACTATTTCCAGCAAGATTGATTGGTAAGTTTATTATCCCCAATGTTGGCGTTGTTGCACCGTTTGCTGCTTCTAGATCACGGGTGGATTGCACGAGGGGCTCATTTGTGAGCATTCTGTAAGTGGAGAAGTTGACCGCATTGACTCTTGCTCCTATGTCAATCAATGCTCGTTGATATCTCCCATGTGGGAGTCTGACATTGATGCGAACATCAATTCCTGTTTTCCATTGCTCATCAGTTTGAAGTATAGACAAAGGAATTTGAGCCGTGTCTGCTGGTTGAGGAAGTCTTTGTTGTTGTAAGGTTTGTTTTCGTTTTAAAATCCTGACTTTGGCCTCTTCCTGTGCTTGAGCTTTTGTTTCCTTTGCTTTGTTCTTGCGCTCCTTCGCAGCGTGTATTTTGGCAAGCATCTCTGTGGTGAGTGGTATGTTATATTTCTTTAGTCAGGAACCACTAATCCAGTTAGGCATTTCCTCTCCCTCTAATGTCACAAGTTTAATTGCACCGCTAGATGATATGTCATGAATCACATAGGGTCCATTTCCTCGCTTTTTGAGTTTCCGGGAATGTTGTTTCAGGGTATACATTAAGACGTAATCCCCAGTAGCAAATTTCTTGCTGATAACATGTTGATCAAAGAATGATTTCATGTTTCGTTTTTGCGCGTAGTTTGATGTAACTGCTCTCAATCTAGTTTCATCCAATTTTTCCAGGACATCTACTTGATTGGATAATTCATGGCCCGTTCATTCTAATTGTTTAGCGACTCGAAGTGTGGGGATAAGGAATTCAAGTGGCAAAATCGCTTGAATTCCATAAACCATGTTGAAGGAGTCGTTCCGATTGACGTTTTGTAAGCTACTCTATATGCCCATAAGGCTGAATGTAGCTTTTGATCCCAGTCAGCTCTCGATTCGCCAAGAATTTTGGTGAGAATTGTCACCAAAATCTTATTCGTACTTTTTGCTTGGCCGTTCGCTTGTGGATGATAGGGGGCGGACTTCCTGGGAATTACCATGAATTCGTCCAATAGTAATTCGATCACCTCATTGATGAAGTGAGTGCCTCTATCGCTCACGAGCTCAATTGGTAAGCCATATCTGGTGAAAATGTTCTCATAAAAAATCTGTGTTGTCGTTTTCGCATCATTTCTGGCTATTGCTTTAGCTTCCACCCATTTTTTTAGATAATCCATTGCCACAATAATGTATTGAGCGTGCGTTTTATATCCCACAGGTGCTATCGGTCCTACAAAATCTATTCCCCATTTTGCAAACGCTCTTGCCCCCATCATTGGCCTTAAGGGCATATCATCTCGCGCTCTAGGAATTTTTGTTTTCTTGAAATCGTCACATCGTTTCACAAACTCTTTAGCGTCCATGAATAGTGTAGGCCACCATATGCCTGCAATAAGAATTGCTTTGGCCGTTTTGTCAGCTGAGAAATTCCCACCAGCTTGTCCACCGTGTGCTTGCTCTAAGATAGGAATGTATTCCTCTTCAGTCGCGCACATTCTCAATTGATTGTCTTTTCCCCTCTTGTAAAGAGTGTCCTCAATCACTACATAGTTTTCTGCCTCTTTCGTGATTGTTTTGATTCGTGATCTACTCATCCCCTCAGGCAGTATCCTAGTGGTGAGGTATTCAACAATTTAGTTACTCCATCGGGGTGCTACAGATAATCTGAATAGATTCGCGTGCTCTATTGGATTTTGAAGCGTGCATGTAGCACAAGATTTGACATGCATATGAACACTATGTCACATTTTTGGCCAATACACACCCATTCTCATCAATCTTTGATACATCTGTGCATGCCCATTGTGAATCCCCGTTGTTTGTACATGAGCTTGGTTTGGGTACAATTCTCGTTCACTCGATTCAACACAAAGCCTAAGGATTTGATCCGATCCCTGTTTGTATAGCCTGCCCGCCAACATTACCAATGATCTGGATGTTGCAATGGTAGATGGTTGTCTTTTCACATTCAATGACCTGATAGTCAGCAAAGGAATTACATCCTCGCTCCATCTTGGAACCATTTCTATGTTGAAAAGATATGCATCTGGCAAATCATCATCAACTCCTACAAGGTTTTCTCCATGCATCATTCTAGATAAATGATCCGCTCTTTGGTGTGTAGTTACTTTTTTTACTACTATCGTGAAGTCAAACTCAAGCAGTATGATGAACCATCGAACGATTCTCCCGGTACTACAAGGTTTGTTTAGTAAGTACAGCAGCGCTTGGTGATCAACGAAGAATACAAATTTATTGGAAAGTAAATAGTGTCTAAACTTTTTCACCACATAGACCATACCCAATCCCTCCCTCTCAGTTCTTATGTAATTCTTCTATGCATTGTTAAGTTGTCTGCTGGAGTAACTTATCGGGAAATCCATGTTGTTCTCTCCAGGTTGTGCAAGTATGCATCCTATTGCATACGCTGATGTATCTACGTGGATGTGAAATATCTTTTCTCAATCCGGAGCCTTCAAAATTGGAGCGGAAATTAATCTCTACTTCAACGTTTGAAAGCTTTTTCGCACTCATCCGTCCACTCGAATTTAGTTATTAGCGCATAAAGTGGTTTTGAAATTATAGCGTATGAGTAGATAAATCTGCGATAATATCCACAATGGCCCACAAATGCCTGTACCTCTTTCACCTTTACTGGTCGTGGTAGATCAACAATGACGTTGATCTTCTCCATGTCTGTCGAAATACTATTTTTGGACACTATATGTCCCATTGAATATTTTGCCATGTCTTACCATGAAGACACATTTCTCTGGATTCAGGCAAATCCGATACAGTCTACATTTTTCGAACACCTTGGTCAAGTGCTCTATGTGCTCCAATCTTACAAGAGAGTGAACACACAGGTCATCCATGTAAATTTCTAAGAACTGTCTTAGATATTCTTTAAAAGCATGACCCATCAGTCTTTGAAATGTGGCTGGTGCATTTGTTAAGCCAAAAGCCATTACCCGGAATGCAAAAATACCCCATTCAGGTGCGAAAGCCGTTTTGTGCTGATCCTTTGGCTTTATTGAGAGTTGGTTGTAACCTGAAAAGCCATCTAAGAAGCTGTAAGCCTCTTTGCCTGCCACCCTTTCTATTACATGATCAGTAATGGGTAGGGGATAGTTGTCCCGAATTGTAGCAGTGTTTACTTTCTTGAGATTGACGCACACTCTTAACTTTCCATTTTTCTTCGGGACCACCACAATCGGTGAAACCCAATCGGTGTGCTCAATTTCGTAAATAAACTCTGTCTCTTAAGTTTATCTATCTCCTCCTTGATCTTTTTCGCAAACGTTTCATTGTAAGTATAAGGACGTTGTCTGCTGGGTTTGGCGTCATTCTTAAAAGATATTGTGTGTTGATAGATACTTGGATCCACCCCCTTAAGATCTTTGTATGACCATGCAAACACATCTCTATACTGTTTAAGAGTAGCTACCAAAAGCTTTTCCTCTTCTTCAGTAAGATCCATGGCAATATATGCAGGTTTTGGATCTTCTCCTGGATCCGCTAGATCTATTCGTTTGGTTTTTTCAGGACCGTTGTACGATGTACCCGGTTCCTTCAATTCCCTCATTGGTTGTTGCACTATGATTTTCCTATCTTGTATGGTATACTTCTTATAATGGGACGGTGCATCCATCTTGTCAAAATTCGTGTCCTCATTTGTTTCAAAGTCAGTCGTCCATATGTCTCTAAGGGTTCACTTGAGCTTATTATACTCCGTTTTCCTCTCTGTTCTGGTCATTCCAGACCCTGTTTTCCCCCCTTCTTGCGACCTAGTTGTTTGCTTATCGTGTATGTTCTTCTTGTTGTTTTTCCACGGTTTAGTTTTAATAAACCGGCCAATAACCTCATCTTTGACACAATCCTCAGCTTTATAGCCAAAAGAACATACTCGTGCAACCAATTCAACATGATAATCAAAGTTAAAAAAACATAATTCTATACCTTCATAATCTCAATTTCCATACTCTATCGTGAAGAAACAATCCACTTCTTGGTTGATAGCAGGGAGAACTGTATGATGTTGTATGTCTGTCTGTCCCTGTGTAAACTACACTGCTGCTGCCTTCTGTTTGTTTTCATCATAACTTTTACAAAAGAACTCAGAACAGAGCGATCCAGGTACTCAAAACGACGGGAATAGGTTTGGTCTACAAGGCAACGCGAACAGAATTGCGAAAAACGTCTCTGTTTGGCTAAAAATGCAACTTTTATGTCGCGACTCATAAAACCTTTATTTTTGGGTCTCCACTACTTTTACAACTTATTTTAAGCCTACCCATGCATTTTAAGCTAAAACACATAAATATAAAACATTGATATTAATAAAAATCTCAATTTTACTCTTCATAGACAGACTATCTGTTATTCATTAATCTTTATCAAATCCATCTTTAGTGTATTATTTTTTTTTTTTAAAAAGAATATATGTTCTCTCTTAATATCTCAACTCATTCGTATAAGCTCTATTTAATAGACTATTCAACAATCTTTCAAATCGTACTAACGAAAGATATGCCCTGCTACATTCTTTTCGACTTTAAGAACTTCAAAGACTAGTCCTATTACATTCTCCCCTTATCAAAATTAACTCTGTCCTCAGAGTTGGTTTAAAGAGAGGAAAATTCTGTTTGCAAAACACTAAGATCAATCCATGATGCATCCTCTACTCGATAGTTCTGCCACTTAACCAAAACTTCCACAATGTCTCTATTTCTCAGATGTTTAAAACGCCTATCTAGTACTAAGTCTGGTTCTATAGTCAATGGTCCGTCATCTTTCAACTTAGAGTTGTCCTCTAAAACATGATGCACATTAGGAACATACTTTTTCAATAAACTCACATAGAATATATGATGCACTTTAACATGAGAAGGCAATTCCAATTTGTAACCTAATGAACCAATGCGCTTCAAAATTTTAACTGGACCAACAAATCATGGAGACAATCTTCTATCATTTCCAAGAATCAAACGAGACTTCTCAGGAATAACCTTTAAAAAACCATATCACCAGTTTCATACTCCACAACACGATGTTTCTTGTCATAATACAGTTTATGTCTCTTTTGAGATTCTCTAATATTCCCCCTGATTTTGGCCAACTCGCTATCCATTTTCTCAAGCATCTCACGTGACAGTTCTACCTTATTCCTCGAATTAAGAAAATGAATAGGTGTAGGATAGTTATAGCCATACATTGTCTCAAACGGAGTCATCCTAATAGATGAATGATATGAACTGTTATATGCAAATTCAACCACCAAAGGCAGATATTCATTCCAATTAGATTGGTTTTCATTGACATACATTTGTAACATATCTTCTAGAATACGATTCACTCTCTCCGTTTCCCCATCTTTTTGAGGATGAAAAGAAGTAGACATGCGTAACTGGGTACCTATAGAGTCAAAAGTCGCTCTCCAGAAATGAGAAGTGAACTTAGAATCTCTGTTAGACACTATGCTCTTGGGCATGCCATGCAAACGAAATATCTCTTTCATAAACAAGTATACAATGGTCAATGCAGTATAAGTTATTTTTACAGGAAAGAAGTGAGCTTGTGTTGTGAGTCTATCTACCACCAGAAAGATCGAATCATACCCTCCACGAGTAGTAGGAAGTCTAATGATAAAGTCCATGGATATACACTCCCACTTCTATAAAGGAATGTCTAAGGGTTGAAAATCACCAAGTATCCTCTTATGTTCAATCTTAACTTGTTGACATTGAAAGGATTCACGCACATAATTCTTAACATCCAATTTCATACGCGGAAAAAGAATGAACTTTTAATCTTTTCATGTGCCTTATTTAATCCAGGATGACCAGAAAAAGTTGAATTATGACACTCATGTAAAATTTGACTCTTGAAAGCAGAATTTGTAGGAATACACAAGCGGTCATAATAATACAGATTTTCCTTATACAAGTGATATCTGTTCTCATACCTCTCACCAATATTCTCACGCAAGAATTTCAAAATAGGCATATAAAAAGAATCATTTTCAACTTCAGCATGCATATCATCAATCAAATTGGATCGCACAACAGTCAACAAATTACCCATGGACGTACGACTCAATGCATCTGCAACTTTATTTTCTTTTTCACACAAATACTTCAAATCAAAGTCATACTCAGCCAGCAATTCAATCCATCTTCTTTGTCTGTTATTTAACAATGGCTGAGTGAAAATATACTTCAAGTTTTGATGATCAGTATGTAATTCAAATTTTACACCAAGCAAGAGATGACGCCAATGCTTCAATGCATGAACAACAGCAAGTAATTCTAGATCATGTGTTGCATGGTTCAATTTATGTCGTCTTAATTTCCTAAACTCATATGCAACCACTCTTCCTTCTTGTGTCAAAACACAACCTAATTGTTAACCACTAGAGTCACAGGACACAACAAATGGTTTGCCCATCTAAGGAACTTTTAAAACATAATTTTCCGCTATTTTAGCCTTCAAGGTCTCAAAAGCAGTCTCACAGCTAGAAGTCCACACAAAACCCTTGTCTTTCTTGGTCAATTTGGTCAAAAGACTTGCTATCTTAGAGAAATCTTTAATGTGTGCTCTCTCATATTGTGCTAGACCCATAAAGCTTCTTACATCTCTTACTAACATAGTCTTAACTTTATCAAGATCAATGTGAATCCCCTCTTTATAAATCACTCTTCCCAAATACACAATCTGATCCTTTGCAAAAGAATACTTACTTGCTTTGGCATACAATTTATGTTCACGCAAAACCTCAAATGTTTTCTTTAAGTGCAATGCATTATCTTCTTTATTCGTAGAATACACAAAAATATTATCCAAGAATACCAGAATGAAGTCATCAAGATACGGGTGAAAAATATTATTCATTAAGCACATGAAAGTTGTTGGTGCATTAGTCAAACCAAAAGCAAGAACTCTAAATCCATAATGTTCATAACGTGTACGAAAAGAAATCTTTGGAATGTCCTCGACCTTAATGCGGATTTAATGGTAGCCAGAACGAAGATCAACCTTTGAAAATATTGTGGCACCACTCAAATGACTAATCAATTCATCTATGTGAGGAAGAGGATATTTGTTCTTAATGGTCTTTTTGTTTAATCCCCTATAGTCGATGCATAACCTATATGTACCATCCTTTTTCTTTTGGAATAACACAGGACTACCCCAAGGAGATACACTAGGTTTAATGAAACCCTTTTTCAAAAGATCATCAAGTTGTATCTTGAGCTCTTTAAGCTCATCAATATTGAACCTGTATGGAGATCTGGAATAAGGTGTCGCTCCTGGATATAGATCTATGGCATGGTCTATCGCTCTAGGCGGAGGTATACCAGGAAGATCGTCCGGAACACATCCTTAACTTCATGTAAGAGATCCTCTATAAATTCTCGATTTGTCTCTTTATGTTTATCCCCAGATTCTTCTTTAATCTCATTAGCAAACACAAGCAACGTCTCACACAAGCAAACACAAGCAACGTCTCACACTCTTATCTAAGTCACCTTATCAATTCCATTGCCAAAACTAGATTTAGAATCTCTTTCTTTCCACAAAGAGTGTGACTTATCATCATCAAATGATTAAAGATATATTTTTCTTTCTTAACAATCAATCAAAACATGATTTTCAATGATCTAATTGATACCAATGATAACATCATGCATATCAATGTTTATGTTATAGAAATCACCTTTATGATTTTGACTCTTCACAGAAAAAAAAACAAATTTTCTACTAACTCTTTCGTGAAACTATTATTACCACTAGTTAAGTCCACAAGTCTTTTAACTTCTCGATTTAATTTCAAGTTTAATTTCTCAATCAATTTAGACGATAAGAAGCAATGAATACTATCCAAATCGATTAAGAAATTCAAATTTTAATCTCAACTTCTATGCATAAATTCGATCTCACAGAAGCTTTCAAAGGACGTATCAAAGACATAAAACATCACAAAGAAGGGGTAGATGACTTACCTTTATCGTACGCATCACCAAAAGTCTCCAATTGAGCTATCTTGGTACGTATTGTCTTATCGGTCACCTTGCTCGAGCATTCGAAAGTCTCGTGGTCGTGTTCTCGATATTGAAAGTATAATCCAAATCTTTGAGTTCTTCAATCCACGCTTCTAAATCTTCGCATATCTTTCTTATGCCATCAAACTCTTTAAGCTTAGCCTTCGTTAAGAATGATTTGGTTGTCGCTTCTTCCATATCGTCATCGTTTCTTTTGGCGGTACCCTAGTGTCACCACGATGATTATTGTTTCCAGGTGGATTAGTATGGTTTTCACCTTCATGTTGGCCATCAAGGTCTACATAGATATCAAGCTCTCGTGCTGCTTTGCCCCGCAGAGCCTCAACACACTCCTGATTTGCAATTTTCAGATCTTCTCATAGTCGCCGAATTAGGTCTTCTTGCTCCTTCATCCTCCTCTCGTATCCTTCCATGTCCAGAGCCAACCGCTTGCTCTGATACCAATTGTCACGGAAACCGAATAATAGAGATAGACAGCAAAACAGAGGAAGAAATCTTTGTATTGATAGTGTTTGATACAACAGAGGAGCAATTGAATATATATATGGGCGCACTCCGTTGTATGGAGCTCGAACCTCCCGACCACCCCCGAGCTTCAGTTCGCTTGCATGCAGCGTCTCACTCGCACTCGCACTCGCACTCTCACTCTCACTCGCACTCGCACTCGCACTCGCAGAAGAGAGAATGGTGAATGATTCTTAAACGCAGCACCCGTCGTGCTTTTATCCTTCTTTTCCTCGAAAAGCCTGCAGGATTTTTGCACCAAGTATACCTGCGAGAATAATATAAGAACGTGATCGCTAAGCGATCCGTAAAGGTTAAATTTTTATCATGACACTTTGCACAGATCCTGTTTCACAAACTGATTTCTGCATCGCCTACAAAATAGCCAAAAGAACATACTCGTGCAACCAATTCAACATGATAATCAAAGTTAAAAAAACATAATTCTATACCTTCATAATCTCAATTTCCATACTCTACCGTGAAGAAACAATCCACTTCTTGGTTTATAGCAGGGAGAACTGTATGATGTTGTATGTCTGTCTGTCCCTGTGTAAACTACACTACTGCTGCCTTCTGTTTGTTTTCATCATAACTTTTACAAAAGAACTCAGAACAGAGCGATCCAGGTACTCAAAACGACGGGAATAGGTTTGGTCTACAAGGCAACGCGAACAGAATTGCGAAAAACGTCTCTGTTTGGCTAAAAATGCAACTTTTAGGTCGCGACTCATAAAACCTTTATTTTTGGGTCTCCACTACTTTTACAACTTATTTTAAGCCTACCCATGCATTTTAAGCTAAAACACATAAATATAAAACATTGATATTAATAAAAATCTCAATTTTACTCTTCATAGACAGACTATCTGTTATTCATTAATCTTTATCAAATCCATCTTTAGTGTATTATTTTTTTTTTTTAAAAAGAATATATGTTCTCTCTTAATATCTCAACTCATTCGTATAAGCTCTATTTAATAGACTATTCAACAATCTTTCAAATCGTACTAACGAAAGATATGCCCTGCTACATTCTTTTCGACTTTAAGAACTTCAAAGACTAGTCCTATTACATTCTCCCCTTATCAAAATTAACTCTGTCCTCAGAGTTGGTTTAAAGAGAGGAAAATTCTGTTTGCAAAACACTAAGATCAATCCATGATGCATCCTCTACTCGATAGTTCTGCCACTTAACCAAAACTTCCACAATGTCTCTATTTCTCAGATGTTTAAAACGCCTATCTAGTACTAAGTCTGGTTCTATAGTCAATGGTCCGTCATCTTTCAACTTAGAGTTGTCCTCTAAAACATGATGCACATTAGGAACATACTTTTTCAATAAACTCACATAGAATATATGATGCACTTTAACATGAGAAGGCAATTCCAATTTGTAACCTAATGAACCAATGCGCTTCAAAATTTTAAATGGACCAACAAATCATGGAGACAATCTTCTATCATTTCCAAGAATCAAACGAGACTTCTCAGGAATAACCTTTAAAAAACCATATCACCAGTTTCATACTCCACAACACGATGTTTCTTGTCATAATACAGTTTATGTCTCTTTTGAGATTCTCTAATATTCCCCCTGATTTTGGCCAACTCGCTATCCATTTTCTCAAGCATCTCACGTGACAGTTCTACCTTATTCCTCGAATTAAGAAAATGAATAGGTGTAGGATAGTTATAGCCATACATTGTCTCAAACGGAGTCATCCTAATAGATGAATGATATGAACTGTTATATGCAAATTCAACCACCAAAGGCAGATATTCATTCCAATTAGATTGGTTTTCATTGACATACATTTGTAACATATCTTCTAGAATACGATTCACTCTCTCCGTTTCCCCATCTTTTTGAGGATGAAAAGAAGTAGACATGCGTAACTGGGTACCTATAGAGTCAAAAGTCGCTCTCCAGAAATGAGAAGTGAACTTAGAATCTCTGTTAGACACTATGCTCTTGGGCATGCCATGCAAACGAAATATCTCTTTCATAAACAAGTATACAATGGTCAATGCAGTATAAGTTATTTTTACAGGAAAGAAGTGAGCTTGTGTTGTGAGTCTATCTACCACCAGAAAGATCGAATCATACCCTCCACGAGTAGTAGGAAGTCTAATGATAAAGTCCATGGATATACACTCCCACTTCTATAAAGGAATGTCTAAGGGTTGAAAATCACCAAGTATCCTCTTATGTTCAATCTTAACTTGTTGACATTGAAAGGATTCACGCACATAATTCTTAACATCCAATTTCATACGCGGAAAAAGAATGAACTTTTAATCTTTTCATGTGCCTTATTTAATCCAGGATGACCAGAAAAAGTTGAATTATGACACTCATGTAAAATTTGACTCTTGAAAGCAGAATTTGTAGGAATACACAAGCGGTCATAATAATACAGATTTTCCTTATACAAGTGATATCTGTTCTCATACCTCTCACCAATATTCTCACGCAAGAATTTCAAAATAGGCATATAAAAAGAATCATTTTCAACTTCAGCATGCATATCATCAATCAAATTGGATCGCACAACAGTCAACAAATTACCCATGGACGTACGACTCAATGCATCTGCAACTTTATTTTCTTTTTCACACAAATACTTCAAATCAAAGTCATACTCAGCCAGCAATTCAATCCATCTTCTTTGTCTGTTATTTAACAATGGCTGAGTGAAAATATACTTCAAGTTTTGATGATCAGTATGTAATTCAAATTTTACACCAAGCAAGAGATGACGCCAATGCTTCAATGCATGAACAACAGCAAGTAATTCTAGATCATGTGTTGCATGGTTCAATTTATGTCGTCTTAATTTCCTAAACTCATATGCAACCACTCTTCCTTCTTGTGTCAAAACACAACCTAATTGTTAACCACTAGAGTCACAGGACACAACAAATGGTTTGCCCATCTAAGGAACTTTTAAAACATAATTTTCCGCTATTTTAGCCTTCAAGGTCTCAAAAGCAGTCTCACAGCTAGAAGTCCACACAAAACCCTTGTCTTTCTTGGTCAATTTGGTCAAAAGACTTGCTATCTTAGAGAAATCTTTAATGTGTGCTCTCTCATATTGTGCTAGACCCATAAAGCTTCTTACATCTCTTACTAACATAGTCTTAACTTTATCAAGATCAATGTGAATCCCCTCTTTATAAATCACTCTTCCCAAATACACAATCTGATCCTTTGCAAAAGAATACTTACTTGCTTTGGCATACAATTTATGTTCACGCAAAACCTCAAATGTTTTCTTTAAGTGCAATGCATTATCTTCTTTATTCGTAGAATACACAAAAATATTATCCAAGAATACCAGAATGAAGTCATCAAGATACGGGTGAAAAATATTATTCATTAAGCACATGAAAGTTGTTGGTGCATTAGTCAAACCAAAAGCAAGAACTCTAAATCCATAATGTTCATAACGTGTACGAAAAGAAATCTTTGGAATGTCCTCGACCTTAATGCGGATTTAATGGTAGCCAGAACGAAGATCAACCTTTGAAAATATTGTGGCACCACTCAAATGACTAATCAATTCATCTATGTGAGGAAGAGGATATTTGTTCTTAATGGTCTTTTTGTTTAATCCCCTATAGTCGATGCATAACCTATATGTACCATCCTTTTTCTTTTGGAATAACACAGGACTACCCCAAGGAGATACACTAGGTTTAATGAAACCCTTTTTCAAAAGATCATCAAGTTGTATCTTGAGCTCTTTAAGCTCATCAATATTGAACCTGTATGGAGATCTGGAATAAGGTGTCGCTCCTGGATATAGATCTATGGCATGGTCTATCGCTCTAGGCGGAGGTATACCAGGAAGATCGTCCGGAACACATCCTTAACTTCATGTAAGAGATCCTCTATAAATTCTCGATTTGTCTCTTTATGTTTATCCCCAGATTCTTCTTTAATCTCATTAGCAAACACAAGCAACGTCTCACACAAGCAAACACAAGCAACGTCTCACACTCTTATCTAAGTCACCTTATCAATTCCATTGCCAAAACTAGATTTAGAATCTCTTTCTTTCCACAAAGAGTGTGACTTATCATCATCAAATGATTAAAGATATATTTTTCTTTCTTAACAATCAATCAAAACATGATTTTCAATGATCTAATTGATACCAATGATAACATCATGCATATCAATGTTTATGTTATAGAAATCACCTTTATGATTTTGACTCTTCACAGAAAAAAAAACAAATTTTCTACTAACTCTTTCGTGAAACTATTATTACCACTAGTTAAGTCCACAAGTCTTTTAACTTCTCGATTTAATTTCAAGTTTAATTTCTCAATCAATTTAGACGATAAGAAGCAATGAATACTATCCAAATCGATTAAGAAATTCAAATTTTAATCTCAACTTCTATGCATAAATTCGATCTCACAGAAGCTTTCAAAGGACGTATCAAAGACATAAAACATCACAAAGAAGGGGTAGATGACTTACCTTTATCGTACGCATCACCAAAAGTCTCCAATTGAGCTATCTTGGTACGTATTGTCTTATCGGTCACCTTGCTCGAGCATTCGAAAGTCTCGTGGTCGTGTTCTCGATATTGAAAGTATAATCCAAATCTTTGAGTTCTTCAATCCACGCTTCTAAATCTTCGCATATCTTTCTTATGCCATCAAACTCTTTAAGCTTAGCCTTCGTTAAGAATGATTTGGTTGTCGCTTCTCCCATATCGTCATCGTTTCTTTTGGCGGTACCCTAGTGTCACCACGATGATTATTGTTTCCAGGTGGATTAGTATGGTTTTCACCTTCATGTTGGCCATCAAGGTCTACATAGATATCAAGCTCTCGTGCTGCTTTGCCCCGCAGAGCCTCAACACACTCCTGATTTGCAATTTTCAGATCTTCTCATAGTCGCCGAATTAGGTCTTCTTGCTCCTTCATCCTCCTCTCGTATCCTTCCATGTCCAGAGCCAACCGCTTGCTCTGATACCAATTGTCACGGAAACCGAATAATAGAGATAGACAGCAAAACAGAGGAAGAAATCTTTGTATTGATAGTGTTTGATACAACAGAGGAGCAATTGAATATATATATGGGCGCACTCCGTTGTACGGAGCTCGAACCTCCCGACCACCCCCGAGCTTCAGTTCGCTTGCATGCAGCGTCTCACTCGCACTCGCACTCGCACTCTCACTCTCACTCGCACTCGCACTCGCACTCGCAGAAGAGAGAATGGTGAATGATTCTTAAACGCAGCACCCGTCGTGCTTTTATCCTTCTTTTCCTCGAAAAGCCTGCAGGATTTTTGCACCAAGTATACCTGCGAGAATAATATAAGAACGTGATCGCTAAGCGATCCGTAAAGGTTAAATTTTTATCATGACACTTTGCACAGATCCTGTTTCACAAACTGATTTCTGCATCGCCTACAAAATAGCCAAAAGAACATACTCGTGCAACCAATTCAACATGATAATCAAAGTTAAAAAAACATAATTCTATACCTTCATAATCTCAATTTCCATACTCTACCGTGAAGAAACAATCCACTTCTTGGTTGATAGCAGGGAGAACTGTATGATGTTGTATGTCTGTCTGTCCCTGTGTAAACTACACTACTGCTGCCTTCTGTTTGTTTTCATCATAACTTTTACAAAAGAACTCAGAACAGAGCGATCCAGGTACTCAAAACGACGGGAATAGGTTTGGTCTACAAGGCAACGCGAACAGAATTGCGAAAAACGTCTCTGTTTGGCTAAAAATGCAACTTTTAGGTCGCGACTCATAAAACCTTTATTTTTGGGTCTCCACTACTTTTACAACTTATTTTAAGCCTACCCATGCATTTTAAGCTAAAACACATAAATATAAAACATTGATATTAATAAAAATCTCAATTTTACTCTTCATAGACAGACTATCTGTTATTCATTAATCTTTATCAAATCCATCTTTAGTGTATTATTTTTTTTTTAAAAAAAGAATATATGTTCTCTCTTAATATCTCAACTCATTCGTATAAGCTCTATTTAATAGACTATTCAACAATCTTTCAAATCGTACTAACGAAAGATATGCCCTGCTACATTCTTTTCGACTTTAAGAACTTCAAAGACTAGTCCTATTACATCCTTGCTCCCCACACTTGAAACAATTATGGTCCTTGCAAAAAGCTTCAAGCTCTTCAGGAGAGAGTTTTGTTTTACCTTTGTAAACTCCCTTCTCCTTGGAACGATTGTTTTTGTTGCTGGAATTGACTTGGGAAGTATTTTGAACATTGGTTTTCCCCTTTGCATCATTTTTGTCTTTGTTTTCCATGGGCTTGACATTACGTCTAGCCCCTTGATGTACATTGATGCGTGAAGCAACCATGGTGTGATGGATTACTTCGCTAATAGTACCAGGCCGTTGAGAGTTGATGTATTCGGCCATCTCTTCAGGTAATCCCGCACAGAATTGCTGCCTTTGCTCGGCAAAGTCTATCTTTTGAAAGACAGTAGCCTTGAGATGTAAATCCCAAAACTTTTCTACATATTTGTGGATAGACTCATGGGAGAGGAGCTTCAAGCTGCGCCATTCGGTAAGCACTTTGTCCTTTGCATCGCTTGCAAGGAATTGCTTCATGATTGAATCTTGTAGAGTTTTCCATGTCTTTGGGGCTTCACCATTTCCACGAAGGCTAGCCCACCATTGACGAGTTGGAAGTGCATAGCTACATGGTGTAGCTTAGAGGAATTTATGAAGCCCTCATCTCCAAATTCCGCATCAAATTGTTGGATGAAGGCCAACACTTTGTCGGTAGCACCGAAGGTGTCATCATAGGTGAGAAAAGAGATACTCTTTCCTCCCTCCTTGAACTTCTTTAGCTTTTGTGACCTTCGCCATGCAGGAAATGATTTTCGATGTCCTCCCCTCTTGTATTCTCTAGGAGAATAACCATAACTTTCGTTAGAAGAGGAGGAAGGTGAAGAAGAAGGAGAAGAGGGTGACCTCTTCATAGCCCTTTTCTTCCTTTGTTTTCTCTCTTGCCTTTCAAAGTGATAATGAGAAGGACTATGTGTTGATCTTTTCCTCTTGGGAGGAGTGGGCAATCGTCTAGACCACCGTCTTCGTGGAGCCACATCTTCAGAGGAACTTAAAATTTCATGCTTTCTTGCTCTTTGGATTCCTTCTCTCGAATGGGAGAGAGTCTTATTTTGGGGGTCTCTTCAAGAGGCCTCCTAAGCTCTCTCTCCTTTTGGAGAGGAAGGGAAATTCCATAAGCACGAAGTTGTTGAGTAACTTCGGCTTGCAAAGTAGGGTTGCCCATAGCTTGCTGTAACCTAGTGACGAGATAATTCACAAACATGGGAGCATCATCATTAGCACCTTCATGTGCAAAATCAAAGCTATCAATGGTCATTCTACTCTCTTGATTATTGTCAGCCATGTTAAAATTTATGTATGTACTTAGTGTATGCTTTGGCAATTCAAAACCTTAGTTGCCACTCCTCTTAGCCTTTGAAAATCGGCTCTTAAGTATCTACACCCACGGCTCAAAGTGGTTAATTATAGAGAGTAGAGGAGTAGGTCTAACATATCACAGTTGTCAAGGGCTAGCTCCTTTCGGACTTCTTATGGCTCAATAATGGTAAAGCCGTAGGCAAGTCTAAAAAGACTCCATTATTAAGTCCAAAGCTCCTTAGGTGTGCACCATCCCCCACATAGTGGGCTCAACAAAACTGATAATAGATCTCAGTTCCACTTACCCTAATATAATTAACAACATCAACCATTTCTAGGCTACTTAAGGACCTCTCTTCTTAAGTAAGAAAAGAGAAACCAAATGCTCTGATACCGATGTAATGGAATTGGCCTATTTAACTTGAGAGTAGCGGAAATTAATGAAAGTACTTTTGAGAAATGACTTTGTGACCATAGCAGGTGAGCATAGTTGAAGATAGCAACATAATCATAGCAATTAGTTAACTTGGCATGAACAATACTTTTGCAAGAGAGAGAATTTAGAGAACATGACAACAGTTGAGGACCAGATTTATGTGGAGCCGGTCCCCCCTCCAATAGGCATTTGTATTATGATTTCTCCCATTAAGAGAGACTTGTTACAATACAGTCTTTGTGTTCCTTGTGACCTAGGTGATGCAATGAAGATGGAAAGCTTCATGCATCACAAATATAACATAAACTTTAAGAAAGATTTAACTATCCCAAGCCTCAGTCCCAAGACCTCAAACACCTTCGAAGGTGGAGAGAGCTAGCAGGGAATGAGGGTAGGGAAGAGGAAGAAGAAACATTTCGTAGGAGAAAGAATTAGTTCCTCACTTATCATAACTCTTGTTGCTAGCATACATAATAGCATAGTAATGAAGAAGAAGGAGATGGCAAGATTAAGCATTGAAGCATGGCTCTTGGTTGGATTTGCACTCCATATCCAAGAGTGTTGGTGTAGGCTCTCAACCTCTACTTTCTTGGAGAAGGAGAGGGAGCTCTTTCCCTTTGCATAGCACACAATGAGAGTGTTTGTGAGGGTGTGTGGGTGAGTATACCCCCTAAGCAACCCCCCTCCTTGCTAGGTCGACCCCCTCTTCTTGTGCATCATTGAATCTCATTGGCTCATGCCAAGCCTAGCCAATCACAAGCTTGAGCCATTTCTAGCAATAGGTGTAGTCTTGTGACAAGTGTCCCCCTTTCCCCTTTGAGAGAGAGGACTTGATAAATGCAAAAACAATTAGATAATTGTTGTAAATTATCATTGGACCCCTTTTAATCCTAGCCAATAGAGTTCAAGCACCTCATGGAGGTAACATGGGTAGGGGCTTGACATGTGTCCTTGTTGCCTTGGGATTTCCTTGAGAGAGAGTGTGTGTGTTCTCTCTCTAACCCCTAGGAAAAGGGCTCACCCCCCTCTTTGTAGAGATATTTTTGACCTTTGGTGCTCAAGCACCTTAGTCATCAAGCATGACTAAGCACTTGGACTAGGGTGTTCCCACAAGCATCTCAGGCAAGCATGTCAAAGCACCTCAAGCACCTTAACCATGCAACAGGTCAAGCACCTCAAGCACCTTAATCATGCAATAGGTCAAGTACCTCAAGCACCTTAATCAAGCACCTCAAGCACGACAAGCACCTCGAGCTTGGGCCGGGTTTCCACCTCAAGCTCAGACCTAGCTTAACTAAGGTCAAAGGACTTTTACACACATTATTGGAGGTCTTCAATGAAGCTAACCCTAAGGTCTTATGCTCCATTGGTTAGCCTTGCTCTTTGATAGACCATCTCTCATTTGGGTACCTTTACCATTTGCCCCGTGTTGAGATAGATCTATAAGCACATGTCTATATCTTAACACTTGTTCCCGTTTATTCTCCCACATTAAGCGATCAATTTAATATCAGAAAATCATTTGGGTTGGTTAGATATTAGATATTAGATTTTATGACAGAAGACTAGTTCAATAACAATGGGGATAGAAGAGGAGTGGTATAACCAACCTACTCCAGTCCTTATCAAGCCAATGTGTATAGGAGAAGACATCAATTCATGCAACCTTTTTGTATCCATCATTCTTGGTGTGGCTTTCCACTAAGATGGTACCACTCTAATCTCAATTTTTTTTTTGTGTTCTTCTAAGAAAGATGGTAGAGTTTGTAGAGAGTGTGGTTTTCTCTCTTTAGATTCTATAGACCCGACATGTCTGTATAGAGATCGTATATCTGTAGTGTAGAACTCATGATCCACATTGATCTCAATAATAGGTGCAGACTGTAAAGTAGAACTACCATCTTTCTGGTTTCTGATTGTTTCCCACAAGGATTGTGGCCACGGCTCTTCCACTTTTGGGATAGGTTGTATCACTTGAGACTTGGCCTTATCCGTCATATTAGCTACTACCCTTGTATCCAATGGTGTTTTATTTTCAAGTTTCATTGGTTCACTCATTTTGTTTTCTTTGTGTGTGCTTTTATTCTTCTTTTCAAGTATCATCACTACCTTTTTATGCATATTCAATGTTTTTGGCTGCAATAGAGCTTGAGCTACCTCTATGAGCCGTCTGCACATTTGCAAGCATTTTTACTTGATTCTTGGATGTGGTATGTGAACCATCTTTGTTACAATGTTTGGTTTCTCTTCAATATTTCCACATAGGCTTGCATCATAACATCCAAATTCTCATTAACGTTATCTACCAAGATTGAACCACCTGAACAAGTTTTAGACATTTTCCCTCCCTTGACTTTTCCTTTCTTTTGTTGCTCACGATTGAACTGCTCCCTTGTTTGTTAAAGCTCTGTATATAAGTCTTTCTTTTCCTTAGTCTCTTCACTTTAATTTTATCTCTTTCTACTTTCCAAAATTTTCTTTGAGTCCTCGCTGATATATTCTCAATGTTCTGTTTGAATAGATAGTTTTTCTTTTGTCTCACCAAATTGGTTTTTGAAAGCTTCTTGAGATTGAGCTCGAGTTACCACATTCATCGAAACCGTGTGTTGTTCCTCTCTTCCACTTGAAGAAGAAAACACTCCTACAATATTCATTGTTGCTTTCTCCTTGTAATTTGGGTGTTTTGAACAATCAAGAATTAGGTGTGTAAGAGCACACTCTAGGCAATATCCCAATATCTCTACATTCTTTGCTTGACGAGGAAAACTTATTGCCCAATGATCACCTCTAAACTCATAGCATGGACCTACTTGTTGATTATCTGGTGGTGTAGCTAATGGTTGTTCTTGCTTGCTAAGAACGCTCTTTGAATCATACTCTTGATTGGGTATAAACATTGACGTGGTCTTGTCCATGGAATAATGAGTCGGGTGGTTGAGTGTAGTTGACTACCACTCTACTATCGTTGTGAAGAGGGAATTGTAGCCCTGGAATGCATCGTGGTCTTGACTGAGATGTACACCATGGGATGGGATGATCCACTCCACAAGTCTCACATCTCCTTGTGGGTTGTTTTCATTCACTCAGGTTCTGTCTATAACCTTGGTTTATTCTTCTCACCACTTCTTTGACCCCTTGATCAATGCTCAACATAGTAGGATTTTGAACATCCCATTGTTGTAGATTTGCTTGTCATAGAAGAGGTACTATTAGTCGCTTTGTTTGCATTGTCTGTCACCTCTCTTTAGGTCTTACAATTGGCAAGTATATATAAAGCTTCTCTAATGACATGCTCAAAAGTCACGCATGCTTTCAAATGTAGGTCCTTTTTGATATTTTTATTCATGAAGCCCTCTATAAAGTGAACTGATAGACTCTTATCTATTGGTAACTCTCTCACAGGACACCTCTTATCTTATGGTAACTCTCTCACAGAACACCTCTCTATGTACAGCTTGAAGCAAAGTACTGCTTCCTTCACCTTTTTGTTCTCTTTTTGTTTGAAAGCATAGATTTATGACACTATGGTGTGCTCTTGGTTGTGCTCGATCATAACTCCCATGAAAATTCTTGCAAGAATTTCTCGATGTGTGGAAAATCATATGTCTTCAATGATTGGAACCACGTCAAGGCCGTTCCTCTAATGCCAGCCCAAATCCCTTGTATTGAGTGTGGAAATTTGCAATTTTTTTTGGCTCTCAAAATTTTTTTGAAGAGTGAGACATAAGCATATGGATCCCCTAATCCATTGTACTTTGTCTTAATGCATTTGGAAACTTGAAATTGTCTCAAATATTTTGATCCCGGTTTATGAACCTATATATTCCTCATGAGCATAATCCATTAAAACTCTTATGGCTTCAATGGATTTATTGAATCTCACGTTTAGTTCATTGATCAAAGGATGCCTCTCCTCTCAATCTTTGTAAGCCATTAAAAAGGAAACAATGCTAAGTGTAGCATGTATTAATGGCATGCTAATCTTAGAAGCAGTAGGAGAAATGGATTGCTAAGTTCAACTAAAGCTTGCCAGATAAGAAGATAGAGGAAGGAGACCTGAAGATGAAATACAAGAGCTACTTGGATTTTACTTTCCTGAAGAAGTTTAAGAAGAAGTGGATGGGTCCATACAGAGTACAAAAGGCTTTTCCAAATGGGATCTATCAGTTGGTGAGGTCGAATGGTAAGCTTCTTAGAGACAGGGTGAATGGGGTGTTGTACTTTGACAAAAATTTGGTTCCTGATGTGAATCAGATTCTAGCTTGAGGGGTTGGGAAACCCACTTGAATGGGCTTGAGTGTGGTGAACATGCATCTTTCTACATTTTTTATATATGGTTATGCTCTTTTTTATTTGCTTGGGTCCTAGCAGAGTGTTGCAGGTTTTTATTTCAATAAAGCTGCTTTTGGTTGAACATGAATGTCCAATAGGGGTGGGAAATGATGGTACAACCAGAGTTGGTCGGTGCTAAAAGGTGTCCTATGAAGGGCTAGAGATGCTGATAGGAGTGGGATAAAGGGTTGAATCTAGTATGTAAGTCCTTGGCAGGAAATGTGCAGCTACAATGCATGTATAATGTGGGTTCTTAGGCCAAAGAGACTCCAAAAAGGGCCAATTGGGATGGTAGGTCCAAATGTATGAAGTGATGTGCTAGTGTCTTAGAATGTAGTGTTCAAAATACTGTAGAAGTTGGTCTAGACGGCTCCTCAAAGAGAGCCATAGTGTGAAAGATATTGAAGCTCAAAGTTAGAAGGCTTTACAGATCCCTGATGGCTAGGGCAGACAAGGGAAAATGGTCGGAGCTGATGTCAGTGGATAGGGTTGAAGAGCTCAAGATGTGGAGCATGCCGGTTCTTTTGAATTGAAAATTGGGTCCCGATTGTGCAAGATATGGTCGATTGAATGTTTTCCAGGGCTAGTTGTGGGGCAACTTGACTGCATCAGCGGGCTTGCCTTCTGGTGCATGTTTGGGCTCAATAAAATTCTAGAAGGAAGTGGGCATCACATGAAGTCAGCTGGAATTGATGGCACATCAATCAAAGGTTTGAGTGCAAAGATATAGCTTGCTGAGGCTTAGTGCAGATGCTAGCTCGAGAAGGCTAGAGATGATTTTCCCTTTTTTGTGGCCCTGGTTGGCAATCACAGCAAGACAAAGATGCGATATGGTTAACACGGATTGGAGTCTGGTGTTGGAAGTTTTGGTGGCACTTTACAGTTTGGTAATTGGGAAGGTGAGCTGGAAGCTATTGCAGTCCAAAGAAGCACACCAAAAATTACTTTCTGGGTCTTGGGGGGGCCTTGGAGACCAAGTCGTGGGGGAACCGCCATGTGTTGTGGGATAAAACCCACATGGGATAGTGCAGCCAAACACAACAGGGTATAAGTATAACTTGGAGAGAAGGCCATAAGCATCTCAAGGCGTGGGGCTCCTTGGAGTTTGGCTATGGCGACCTCATCGGGTGGTGCTCCTAGTGTTGCTCGGGTGTCCGTGGGTGGCACTCATTACTGGAGTTGATGGAGTGCAATGGGAGGATGGCCATCGACAATACTGCAATCAATTAGTGATGTGGTAGATGGCGCTCCACAAAGGGCCAAGTTTCCACGAAGCCTCACAATGGCCCATGCCTTTTATTGAAGGGGAGGTGTGCTCAAAGGGGTTGGACAGAATTGTGACAACAAAAATGGGCCCAAAGAGGTGGTTCACGACAATAGTGAGAGAGTGAGTGGGGAGAACAATGATGAGATGTCTGCACCCTAGACAAAACAGCCTTGATGTGGTTCTAATCAATGAACATAGATGATTTTATACACATCGAACAACTCTTGCAAGAATTTAATGAGAGTTCTCTAAAAGGGGGATCAAGCACAACATAGTGTCACAAATCTATGCTTTCAAACAAAAAGAGAACAAAAAGGAGAAGGAAGCATTGCTTCACTTCAAATGGTACATAGAGAGGTGTAATGTGAGTTACCACAAGATGAGAGGCTTTTAGTTCACTTTATAGAGGGCTTGATGAATGCAACTCTAAAAAAGGACCTACATTTGAAATCATGTATGACGTTTGAGCAAGTCATTAGAGAATATTTTTGTCTACTTGAAAACTGTAAGGCCTATAGAAAGGTGACGAGCGATGCAAACAATACGACTAATAATGTGTCTTCTACAACAAGCAAATCTACAACAAAGCGGGATGTTCAAAATTCTACTAGGTCGAGCATTGATCAAGTGGTCAAAGAAGTGGTGAGGAGAATAAACCAAGGCTATAGACAGAACCTGAGTGAACAACAACGACCCACAAGGAGATGTGAGACATGTGGAGGGGATCATCCCACCCCTTGGTGTAACACTTAGTCAAGAATGATGTGTATGCTAGGGCAACAACTCCCTCTTTAGATCAATAGTAGATTGGTAGTCAACTACACTCAACCAACTGAGTAGGCACCGGCAATAAATAAATCTCTCGACCATTTTATATTTGCACAATGTTTTAGATCTTTTATCAATAAGCCACTATGGCTGCTTTGTAAATAGAATAGTGAGAACTCACCCTAAGAGGCTCATGCAATAAGTGATATGATCCACTTATAAACTAAAGTGGAACTAAGTGTAAAAGAAGGGCCGCCAATTTTTGGCACCAAACTCCACAAGAGGCACCGTGGAGTTTCGGGCTACAATATTCAGGCCATTGATTTGCAAGATTCCTCTCTCTTCCTCTCTTATGCTATATTTTGTACTCTCTAATCTTGTCTACATCATCTTCCTCTTATAATGTTTCACTATCAAGTCTATGCTTTGTGTGTGTGTGTGTGTGTGTGTGTGTGCATGCGTGCGTGCGTGCGTGTGCACGTGTGTGTGTGTGTGTGTGTGTGTGTGTGTGTGTGTGTGTACTTGGGATTTGGGAGAGATGGTGAGAAGTTGACACATAAGTGTGTGAGAAAATTGGAATTGTGAAGCAATCGTTCTCCCCCTCTACTCCCAACACAAATATAGCTATAAAGTTACAGGTTTATAGTCTCACAGACATCATACCTATGATCATATAATATTTGATTCATTGAGAACAACTTCACATTTGATCAGAGGTGCAATGCAAACCTTTGGATCTTCACAAATTTGTAACATTTTAAACTTATATCGGGACCTTGCATGGGCATGTTAGATACAAAAGCATGTAATTGCTTGCATTTACATGTGTAATTAGGTTTTTTTATTGACTAAGTCTTAATCTTGTTAACTTATTAGTGAGGTAATATTTGGTTTAAGCTACTAATCTTGTTAGGTTAGTTATGTTAGAGGTGCTCAATTAACCACTAGTGATTAGAGTGTTAGTGAAGTATCACTTAGTGTTAAGAATTAATACTAGTCAGTGTAGCTCTAGATTTTAATCATGATGCTAGTTAGTGTGGTTCGTTTGAATAAGAGTTTAAAGTTTACCATAGGTAAGTTGTTAGTGGTGGTGCAAGAAGGCTTGCAATTAGCTATGTCACATAAAGGCATTATTATGTGGTGGTCTAGTGATTATGACCAAGACAAGGATGGAGGTAGTGTTGGGGGGAGGCATGTAAGAAAATGATACATGCATAAGTTGAGACCTCTCTCTCTCTCTCCATTAGAGAAAGTTTGGACTCAAATTTGGTCCTTTTAGTGCTAGAGAGAGAATGTTGCACGACCACAATGGATAGCGGGCTACCGCAAGGTAGCTCGGTTTTTTCTTATTTTTATGTCAAATTTTTGCATTTTTAAAAAACAATTCTTAGTTGTTTAATAATGATATACATTGCAATTTGCTCAAATCTCCCTACCGTCACAGCACTGACGGATACAAGATAAATGTGGCATAACTCACACTCAATGCAGTTCTACACACTTTTTTGATATTTTTGTGCTCTAAAATATGTGTGTTTTCTAAGTGCATGTAGAGAATATATGCTAGATGGTGTGCTCTAAAAGTATGTATGTTTTGTAAGTGCATGTAGAGAATATGTGCTAGATTGTGTATTTCCAAGAAAAAGAGAGAGGCAAAGAGAGGAAGCAGAGGATGTATTCTTCTATAAGAAGAGGAAAGTACAATAAAATTTATTATTTTTTAGCATAGTCGACGTTTTATTTAAGTTCCCTCTTGACTAAGAAATTTTGAGTTCGAACTCGTCAAAAAATATTTTTAAAAGTTTTTTGGGATTGCTCTTATGTTGAAAGCTTCTCTTTGCATTAGCGTGTATGAATGAGGGCCTAAATCATAGGCTAAAAGACTTTTAATTAGAAAAAAATTGAGAATTGAAGAGAAAAGGTCGTTGAGACCTCGAGGGGCATAATGAGAGACAGAAGAGGAGTGAGAAGAAGAAGAAGGAAAGAGAGGACAAAACCATGTATGAAAGAGTATGTACATAAGTGGGTTAATGTATGTGTGTGTGGGCTACAAAGAGAAGAGAGAGAATAAGCCTACTTCATGAGAGAGAGAGAGAGGAGAGAGAAACATAGAATTTGTAACAAGATCAGAAAATCCAATCCTCAGTGTATGTGGGTTTCATTTTGTGTGTGTATATGTGAAAATTGAAATGCATATATACCGATCAATAGGCTTCATTTTTGTGTGTGTGTGTGTGTGTGTGTGTGTGTGTAATAGGTAGAGAGAGAAAGAGAGATATATATTTTATTATCATCCTCGGAGGTCAAATATGACCTATGGCACCAAAGTTACATGTGATGTAGTATGTGTATGGATGATGAGTGACTCTCGATGCTCCAAAATTGTGGTGATGAGTCGCAATGGAGAATCCACACTCTGGCTGGGAGAGGAAACTGTGTAGGTCTAAGCCATGGTTGAAAATGTGAGAGAAGCAAGTTCGGATGTGACCAAAAGATGAGCACTCTAGTAGTGTGTGGTACTCAGACTCTTGAACTTGTTGTGAGCATAATGTGCATAGTCTATTTGACTCTTCTCCATTTCCCCAATGTCCTGTCTCGCATCGAAGGAAATGGGAGCTAAGCCAAATGGCTGCGATAGTGTGTATCACCGACAAGGGGATAGGCTCAAGCATGTAAGAGAATGGTTTCCTCTTTCAGCAAAGAACATGGTTTTGTAGTTGGGGGCAATATGGGTGGTGTAATGTATGAAGCATGACCCACAGGATTTCTCCCAGGTCGTTATACATTGGCGTTGTAGAAAAGATTCATTCACTTGGAAGTCAATTGAAGCATCATGTAGCAAGTGTAATGCATCCTATCTCCCAAACCACTTCTTTATGCCTTGCATCCATCTCGTGCTCAAAATCTTGCTTTTATGTGTCTTTGAAATTTTTTTGCTTGCTTCCCATGCAATTGTAGGAAGTTGATGTGAGGGGTTTTGATGCATCTTTATCATGTACTCCATAAACCTTTCCATGTCCATAACCTCAATTGGAAGAGATCCTGACTCAGGAAGTAGGAGTATATATGGTGTTTGTGTCTTAACTCGGAGAAAGTTTGTAAGCAAACGCTTTTGGACATTCTCAAACTATTTCCAAGTAAACTTTAAGAGCGCTTCTGCCCCACACTTCAACTCCATAAAGAAGAACCAGTGTCACCAATGCATCAAAAAGATACTTCTTGAGAACCCAACACTTGATGTTTCCCGCATTACACATGTTCTCAAATGCATAGTATGCACTCTCTTTCTTGCTTTCAAATGACACATAGCACATTCATGCCACTTTTGATTGGACGGAACCTCAAGGCCAAGGTACTTAAAGCTCTCAACAACTTCAAGTGTCTCATTGTTCGACCCAATGCATGGATTCTCTTTATGGTTGGTTTACACAAGCATAACCTTTGTTTCGGATTCATTCACAATCAGCCCACTATGCAAAAAAAAGTTCTCAAAGACAACCATAATCTTTTGTGCATCTTCTAAAGTGTGTGCTAGAAGCACTACATCATCCGCATACAACAAAAGCATGATTACCACTGATAGCCGTTTTTTGGCTCTCCATAATTTTCATAGTGAGTTACCTCACCCTACCAAAATCACCTAAACATTGTGGCTATTCTTATCTTTTCATTGTACATAGGCGTGTGTGAGATAGGGAATTTTTTCTATATCTCCTTAAAACCCTCATCTAGCTAGTAATTTGGATTAGTTGAGCCAAAAGAATTAAATAAATTCAAAAAATAAAATATATTATGGCCCATTTGTGTGTAAATATTGCATTGTATATAGGGCCTAAATATAAGGAGTTTTCATAATTATTTTGATATTTATTAAAATCTTTCTACCTAGGTGTCCATTATTTGCCTATGTTTGCTATGTACATTGACTCGCCATTACCATAATTTTCTTACCATTTTTCATACTCTTTAGTCCATATAAAATATCTTCACATAAGCTTCTCTTGTTTTTGGTATGAATCCACTCCAAGGAAAAACTTCAAAAATACCTTTATCCATCACTCATTGCCTTTCACTAAATTCTTATTTTCTAAAGGTTTTTTTCTTATCTCTTGTAAATAAATATACTTCAATAAAAACAAATGAGGGTCCCCTCATTTGGTTCCTTATATTTTCA
Organism: Adiantum capillus-veneris; assembly: GCF_014529385.1. Classification (NCBI taxonomy): domain Eukaryota; kingdom Viridiplantae; phylum Streptophyta; class Polypodiopsida; order Polypodiales; family Pteridaceae; genus Adiantum; species Adiantum capillus-veneris. The sequence continues at coordinate 133,410,398 of NC_140948.1, read as the reverse complement.
TATATCTCTTTTTTCCATTTTATATTTATATATAGCTGACACTATTCTAGATTCCATAAATTGTTTATATATACTAACCTGTTTTTTCCCATCATATGCATGTATTATAATTTGCATAATCCACAACCATGCATTATATATACTAAACTATTTTTTCCCATCATATCCATGTATTATAATTTGCATAATCCACAACCATGCATAGTTTCAAACCCCTACGAATCAATTAGGTCATGCTCTCATGCAAGGAGGGGCTCACCTTTGGAGCCATATGCGAATTCAACAAAAGTGGGGCCACTAAAGACTTTTTTGTGAAGAAAAACAAGTATTTTGGTGAGATTTTTAATATCCATCTCCACTCCGAATTTGAAGCGGTGGTCAAAAGAGAAAATGTGGACCAAGAGCTGAATAATCACCTAAAACATTTTGGTGATTTTTGGAGCAACCACCCATGAGATTGGATTTTTTCAGTGGACCCCAGCCTGCCCAATTTTCTCACAAAGTAATCCATAGTCTTCTCTCACCTCCTTTCCCATTTCCACACACACACACACACACACTCATTCCTCTCAATCCCTCACTCAAACCTACACCTTTCATGATTTCTCTCACCTTCTTCACCATTAACATCCTCTCTTACGTCCATAGCTCTCATATGAGCTCTCCATGTACATACACCATCTCTATGCCTCTCTCTATTACTTCCAAAGTACAATTCCATCTTATCCCTCCCTTCTCTATATACATAAAATTCAGCATGTAAACCATGCTTAACCTCTGCAAATCAAGAGATATCATCAAACGAATTTCCATTTTTATCGCAATAATCAACCTTGGTGGCGGTGGCGTAAAGAAGAGAAGAGAAAGAAGAAGATCGATAGTCATTTTGAGAACCTACACAAGTAAGTCAAAAACTTCTTCAAGCTTCCCCATCACAAGGATTTTCTCACTTCATTCAACCATCCACCCCATTCTACCCATTGTAAATGTATCATTATCTTTCTAGTGGTTACTAACACTAACCACTAACGTACTAACACAAAATAGCCATTGACCTAACCATAAAAGACACATCACCTCAAAACATGTGCATAATAACTCTCTCTCTCTCTCTCTCTCTCTCTCTCTCTCTCTCTCCTTCCTTAAAACTCTACTTTCACCTTATCTACCATCAATAATGTTCTCTTTTGAGCCCACATCCATGACTCAAGCAGACAAAGAAGGCCTGCAATGTTTTGATATTCAGAAAAAATCATAATCCTGATTTGTTAGCTTGTAAATTAGGATTTCTAATAATCTTAATGAGGGGTCTCCAACCTATAAATAGGCCCCTCTCCTTCTTGTAAAAGAACCCCCAATATCTCACATAGAACCCCAACACTCTATGTGTGAGGAAAGACTTAGGCGTAGCAACCACTTTGTGAGCTTCACTTTTGGTGTGAGAGAAGATTTCAAGCTACACACTGCAAGTGAGAGTGTGAGTTTAAATCTCAAAACCACTATTGTATATGGTCCTCCATCATCAATAAATTGAGTTTTGGTACATCAAAGGCTTGATTTGACGTTCAAATCTTCGTCCTTCTACTTATGCGATATGGTTTGGTGAATTGAAGGTGACTTGTGTATTTTGAGTTTCCATCGTTTGATCTTGTTTTACGGAGTGTTTTATGTGTTTTCATTGCCAATTTTGTGTCCATTGTAAGAGGGCATTGTGAGGTCTCTCACACCCTAAGACATTGTGTATGTGTTGGCAATGTTTAGCATTCACTAAGCATTGAGTTAGTTTTATACAAGCTCTACGATAGCATCAATAACCAGCCATCTATTTGCAGGTCACAAATAAGGTATTACACAAGATCGATTCCTCTCTCTCTTCCCTTTGATCTAGCTCTCTGTGGTCTATTTTGTGTGTGTCTTGGTGTGAGTTTGCGTGTGTGTGTTTTGTGGTGCATCTTCTTGGTTGTGAAAAAATCTCTCTTGCGTCCTAGTTCGCATACCATAACTAGGTGGTGCGTCTATCTTGTTTGGGTTTGGCCGTGGGCTTGTTGTTTTGTTTGTGCTTGTGGTTGCCCCATCCCAATTGAGCAGCACGGGAGCCTTGAGGGGTGTTTAGAGGTCGCCTGTCTTGTTGCCCGCCCCAGACGGCCTCAATTTTGGTGCCCCCACTAAGGTGGGCTTGTGTATTTTTGTGTAGGATCAACCTTTAGCATAGTCAAGTAGTTTGCATGAATCACAAGAATTTGTATGATCCTTTCATTCCCATTGCAAGGCAAAAGATACACATAATTGTTAGTACTAAGTTGTAATTTCAACGTGTAATTGGTAGAATTTTAGGTCCTCTTAGGTTGGCCGAGATAAATGCTTCAGTAAATTCTTTTATTTTGCCGCTCATTAGGTACGACCTTAGTTTGGATGTCTAAATTTTTGTTTTGTTTTAAGCATTAGGTCATGGATAATGGCCCAGGAATAGAGTTTTTTTCCTTCCATTTCACTCCACACATTAGAATAAACGTTGCAACTAGTAGAAAAATCAACAATGTATGGTGTTCATGTTTGGTGCCGAAAGAGTAGGAGAAATTCTTGCATCACCAAACCCTGTCATCCTACCTCTTGTTGACTATCATAGGTCATTTGATGTGTATATTTTTATTTTTTTGTAGAATAGATTGCACTTTAGAAAACATTATTGTGTAAATCGTTTTAAGGAAGAAAAACAAAAACGTGTTGTCACTTTGAAATTGATTTGATGGAGGCCTAACGCCAAATGTTCGGATATCCTCTTTTCTTTGGAGAGCCTGGAGAGGATGCAGAATTAGTTTTAGCGCATTTTAAGATGTCTTGCCGTATCAAGAGGATAGTAATTGATCAAGAACGTATAGAAATATTTGAGGTGGTCCTTAGGAAAGGTGCTAGCACTTGGTTTGACTCTTTGCCTGAGGAAGATAATGGTAATTACATGGAAGTTGTGAATCATTTCAAGAGATACTTATTTGATCCCCAAAACACTCAAATGCTATGGCAAGACATTTTTTCTCACAAACAAAAAGACTTAGATGACTACTACATGTATAAACAAGCGTTTCTACGTCTTTGGGCTGTATGGGTGAGAAATGTTGCTAGCCCTGGTGATGGTACAAAGTTCCTAAAGAAGGAGAAGTTCATAGCCGGTGTCTTTCCCACACTCAAGATAAAAGTTGAGGCGGGTGCACCTGCTACCTTTGACGCAGCTGAAACTAGGACTGTTGAGAAGTATAGGAAACTCAAGTGTCTAAGAGAAGAGATTTTGATAGAGGGTCCTAGACCTAAGGGAAAATTGTAAGCATCAACAACCAGAGATATTCATGAGGTAACGTCTGAAGTGATTGAGAAGTTAAATGAATCTTTAAGCAACCTGTCAATTCACCTTGCACAAGCTATAGGTCTAAAGGGACAAGCAAAGAAGTCAGAAGAGCGAGAGCCACCACGACCTAGGAGAGTCTTGCAATGTTGGAATTGCGGAGAGTCTGGACATGGAATGTATAATTGTCCTTGGCCCCATGGGGAGCCAGGCAGACCTAACTTGAATTATCTAGTGATGAATGTACGTGAAGGAACTAGTCAACAACCACAGCTTCTACAAAGGCCAAATGGAGCAAGACCGCCTCCACGAGGAGTGGAGGAGTTTCACCTTTTCCAGACCCAAATGTGCATGTGGTAGAGGTGACAAATTCCAATGAGGTGGACATAAAAGAAAATGGCATTAAGCGTGGCCGTGGAAAAGGTAAGGAGAAAGAAGGAGTCATGTCACAAAGTGACCATGGACGAGAAAACAAGGCAAAGGAGACCAAGGAAACCAAGAGGACTCGACGTCATATCATCCTCCAAGACTTCCCTCTTGGACATGGTATGGCTCCGTACAACTTTTTGGAAGACATGAGAGGTAAGGGTCCTGATATCTCATGGCCTCAATTTCTTGCATTATGTCCACAAGTTAGGAGGGATTTAACAAGGGCAGTTAGCACTAGGAGAAAGGTAAAGGAGAGTGTGCCTGTTGTAACAATTGCACAAACTGAAATGAATGAGGACATCACACCGGTGCTAGACTGTTACATCAAAGGAAGATTGGTTAGGAAAGCTCTAGTGGATGGGGGTGCACAAATTTTCATCATGACAGAGGGACTCATGCAAAGACTAGGCATGCACATCCATGAGACACCTGAAATCAAAGTCAAGATGGCAAAAACAATAGCAAGGCTAGGTGTGTAGACATTTAAAAATGTTTTTGTGGATACCTTTGGCATTAAGAAGGCGGTGGAGCTTTATGTTATGTCGACCAAGGCAAGTGGTTATCCATTTATCCTAGGAAGACCATGGCTAATGAAAATGCGAGCTTTGCAGGATTGGGAGAGTGGAAAATTAATTTTCAGGAATGACAATCATAAGAAGGTTGTCTTTGACATGAAGGAGCAACACCAAGAGGAGCTCCATGAAGAATCATCTCAAAGTGAGATGGAAGAAGATTGGATCGATAACACTTCAAAAGAAGAAAGTAGAGGCAGCATTACTGAAGAGGAGTCTTCCATTGAATTTATGGGGGTAAGGTTTAAGCCAACCAACCAAGAGACCTCTTGTCAAGGTTTGGGGAGGTAGGTTCCCAAGAGAACCAAAATGTGGAAGATGAAGGAATGTTATAAGGTATGTTGTATACAACACTTACAAAGGATGAAAGAGAGGAGGTCAAAGGTGTGTTAAGAAAATATCCTAAGATTTTTACTAAAGACTACACCGACGTGTGTGGAGTAGATGATGTTCAACACAAGATCGAGCTAGCCAGACGCCAAACCTGAAGCTCAAAAGCTACGAAGGCTAGGAGTCATCAAGGAGCAGGCTTTACTTAACGAGGTAAGAAAGCTTCTAGCAGCAGGTTTTATCTATCCAGTGGAGAATTCGGAGTGGGTCTCTCCCGTTGTTGTCACTCCGAAGAAGAACGGCAAGTGGAGGATGTGTGTGGATTACCTTCCACTAAATGAGGCAACAAAAAGAGATCACTTTTCCCTCCCATTTCAGGATGAGATACTAAATGAAGTAGCTAGTCATGAGAAGTACACCGTGTGTGATGCCTACTCAGGTTACTTTCAAATAGGGATTGCATAGGAGGATCAATTGAAAACAACCTTCATCACTCCTTGGGGTTGTTATGCTTTTAGAGTCATGCCATTTGGCCTGACAAATGCTCCTCCAACCTTCCAACGCTTCATGAACATGGTGTTTCAATCATTCTTTGGAAAGTCCATTAGGGTTTTTATTGATGATTTTTGCATTTATAGCTCAAAATCATTACATCTACAAAGGGTAGAAGAAGGTTTGAAGAAACTCTATGACATGGGAGGTCAACTCAACCCCGACAAGTGCCACATAGATGAGGATGAAGTGATCTTGCTTGGTCACAAAGTTTCTTACAAAGGCATCGAGGCGGATCCTTCAAATTCAAAGGCTCTTATTGAGTTACCATCACCGAAGAGTCTTAACGAGGTCATCTCATTCATTCAAAAGGTGAAGTATATGTCACGCTTCATTCACTTAGCCTCGGAGTTACTTCACCCTTTGCAAAAATTGACACAACAAGTCGAGTTTGTTTGGTCTGACGAGCTTGAAGAATATTTTTGTAGCATCAAAGTCATTCTATCAGAGCTACCAACACTTATGCTTCCTTGTTGGGGGTACACATTCTTTGTTAGCTCTAGTGTTGGGAAAGAAACAATTGGTGTTGTTTTGCTACAACAATATCCCCACAGTACTAGGATGCAACCCATCTACTTTGCTAGTAGGGTCATGAATGCTTTGGAGATAGGCTACACGGAGGCATAACTCATGATGCTTTCTCTCATATTTGCGGTGAGAAAGTTTAGATCCTACTTGCTACCAAAACCTTTTGTAATTCTCACTGCAAAAAATTTGTTCCCTTGGGTGTCATCTCAAATGAATCTTAGTACTAGGATCTCTAAGTGGATTATAGAGTTGCAAGAGTTCCAATACTCTTTCAAGGTAGAAGATAGTGTGCGTGCACAATTGGCAGGGATTCTCACTTGTAGGGTACATGAGAAGAAGATTAAGGTGCCTGAAGTAAAAACCCTACCATTTCTACCACCTAAAAGTATTACTAATGCTTTTACCTTGTTCTTTGATGGAGATTTTCAATGAGTCATAGGAAAAGCAGGGGGAGGGCTAGTGTTGTTCAACCCAAGTGGAGAGATGGTCATGAAAGAGAAGGTCAATCTAGCAGGTTCAACTAGCAACAATGAAGCAAAATATGACATGCTACTTCATGGTTAAAAGATGTACATTAGTCAAGGTGTACAACATCTCATGGTAAAGGGGGATGCACTTCTCATTGTGAAGCAAATCTTAGGCATTTGGGCATGCAAGAATGAAAGCCTTAGAACAAAGGTTCATGCCATTCGTAGGTTGTTTAATCAGTTTGAAGAAGTGCAACTATATCATATTCCTAGGAAACAAAATGAAGATGCCGATTTACTTGCACAACAAGTAGTTACATGTGTTAAGAAAGAAGTGCAGGTCATCATGGTGGCAACAGTTGTCAAGCAACCCAGATACCAGGGGTTGGAGTCATTGGCTCCAATTATTGGCTACATTTTCGAGGGCGAGTTTCCACAAGACTTCACTAAAGCTCAAAAGAGGAGACTCGTGAAGAAGGAAAGTTTCTATCTCTTCCTAGAAGGATCTCTCTATCAAAGAGGGAAGGATCAAGTGTGCAGAAGAGTACCAGCTATCAAGAAAATTCCAGCCATTCTAAAAGGTTTGCATGAAGAGGCATGTGGCGGTCATTTTTCCCAAGAATTAACCGTGAAGAAGATTTTGCTTGCAAGATATGTTTGGCCAAGCTTGCATGTGGATGTCCAAAATTGGTGTAAAAGTTGGCACAAATGTCAGGTAAACGGAAAGAGAAGGTTGGTGCATGGCCCGAGGCAAATAGTGCTTGCAAATGCACCCTTTGAAAAATGGAGCATTGATGCTATGGGTCCTTTGCCTAGAAAAAATAATGGTAAACTCTATATTCTAGTGGTTGTAGACTACATGACTAGGTGGGTAGAGGCTCAAAGTGTGGCAAGGGTAAATGGGAAAACAGTGAGCAGATTTGTCTACACTAATATTTGTTGTAGATTTGGCACACCTCTAGAGATTGTTTCGGATAATGGTCCGGGGTTCAAGAAAGGTTTACTCACAAAAGTTTCTCAAGAGCTTCACATTCCACATCGTCATAGCACACCCTACTACCCACAATCAAATGGTTTGGTGGAGAAGGGTAATGGTGTCATTGCAAGCATTAGAAAGATGGTGCAAAAACAAAACAAAGTTATGGGATGACTTCTTGGATGGTGCCTTGTGGGCATATCGGACCACACATAGGGAGGCAACAGAGTTTATGCCATTTCACTTGGTGTATGGTCAAGAGACTTTGCAGCCTATTCAGCTCAACATCCCAACAATACAGCTTCATGGTAGAGGTGCACAAAATGGTCAAGAGGTATGGATGGATTGACTTCTTACACTAGTGGAGCTTGAGTGGAAAAGAGAAGCAGCTTACAAGTGCTACAAAAGAAAAGCTACACAAGCAAAGGAGAAGCTTGACAAGAAACTCAAGGAAAAAGGCATCAAGGAAGGAGAGCTTGTGCTAAGGTATGACAATCGACTTGACAATCGTTTTGATGCGAAGTTTGAAACTAGATGGCAAGGGCCATACATAGTCAAGAAGGCTTTCAATTCAAGTTACTATCATCTTATGGACTTAAATGGTAAAAAGCACTCCAGGAAGGTAAACAGGTATCACTTGAAGCCCTATTTGAGTTGCCTTCTACCAAAAGATCTACCAAAGGACTGTCAAAAAGAGACTATCTCATGTAAGTTTTTCTGCATGACGCATGAATGTGACAAGAAGCCACACAATGAAAATCCAGTCAAGGGACCAGATATCATAGAGGACTCAAAAGCACTCTCTTTGCAAAAGATACTCTATGATGGTACATGAATATACTATCATCCTGGGGGAGGGCTAATGATAGCCTTTTTTGGCTCTCCGTAATTACCATAGTGAGTTACCTCACCCTACCAAAATCACCTAAACATTGTGGCTATTCTTATATTTTCATTGTACATAGGCATGTGTGAGTTAGGAATTTTTTCCCAAATCTCCTTAAAACACTCAGCTAGCTAGTAATTTGGGCTAGTTGAGCCAAAATAAATAAATAAATTCAAAAAATAAAATATATTATGGCCCATTTGTGTGTAAATATTGCATTGTATATACGACCTAAATATAAGGACTTTTCATAATTATTTTGGTATTTATTTAAATATTTCTACCTAGGTGTGCGTTATTTGCCTATGTATGCTATGTACATTGACTCACCATTACCACAATTTTCTTACCATTTTGCATACTCTTTAGTCCATATAAAATATTTTCACACAAGCTTCTCTTATTTTTGGTGTGAATCCACTCCAAGGAAAAACTTCAAAAATATCTTTCACCATTAGTCATTGCCTTTCACTAAATTCCTATTTCCTGGAGGTTTTTTTCTTATCTATTGTCGATAAATATACTTCAATAAAAACAAATGAGGGTCCCCTCATTTGATTTCTTATATTTTCATATCTCTCTTTTTTTCATTTTATATTTATATATAGCTGACACTATTCTAGATTCCATAAATTGTTTATATATACTAACCTATTTTTTCCCATCATATCCATGTATTATAATTTGCATAATCCACAACCATGCATATTTTAAAACCCCTAAGAATCAATTAGGTCATGCTCTCATGCAAGGAGGGGCTCACCTTTGGAGCCATATGCAAACTCAACATAAGGGGGGACCACTGAATACATTTTTGTGAAGAAAAACAGGTATTTTGGTGGGATTTTTTATATCCACCTCCACTCCAAATTTGAAGAGGTGGTCAAAAGACAAAATGTGAAACAAGAGCTGAATAAACAGCTCAAACATTTTGCTGATTTTTGGAGCGACCACCCGTGAGCTTGGATTTTTTGAGTGGACCCAGTCTGCCCACTTTTCTCACAAAGTAATCCATAGTCTTCTCTCACCTCCTTTCCCCTTCCACATACACACACACTCATTCCTCTCAATCCCTCACTCAAACCTGCACCTTTCATGGTTTCTCTCACTTTCTTCACCACTAACCTCCCCTCTTACTCCTATAGCTCTCATATGAGCTTTCCATGTACATACACCATCTCTATGCCTCTCTCTATTACTTCCAAAGTACAATTCCATCTTACCCCTTCTCTATATACATAAAATTCAGCATGTAAACCATGCTTAACCTCTGCAAATCAAGAGATTTCATCAACCTCATTGCCATTTTCATCGCGATAATCAACCTTGGCGGCGGTGGCGTAAAGAAGAGAAGACAAAGAAGAAGATCGATAGTTATTTTGAGAACCTACACAAGTAAGTCAAAAACTTCTTCAAGCTTCACCATCACAAGGATTTCCTCACTTCATTCAACCATCCACCCCATTCTACCCATTCTAAATGTATCATTAACTTTCTAATGATTACTAACACTAACCACTAACGTACTAACACAAAATAGCCATTGACCTAACCATAAAAGACACCTCACCTCAGAACATGTGCATAGTAACTCTCTCTCTCTCTCTCTCTCTCTCTCTCTCTCTCCTTCCTTAAAACTCTTCTTTCACCTTATCTACCTTCAATAATGCTCTCTTTTGAGCCCACATCCATGACTCAAGCAGACAAAAAGAAGGCCCGCAATGTTTTGATATTCAGAGAAAATCATAATCCTGATTTGTTAGCTTGTAAATTAGGATTTCCAATTATCTTAACGACGGATCTCCAACCTATAAGTATGCCCCTCTCCTTCTTGTAAAATAACCTCAATATCTCACATAGCACCCCAACACTCTATGCGTGAGGAAAAACTTAGGCGTAGCAGCCACTTTGTGAGCTTCACTTTTGGTGTGAGAGAATCTTTCAAGCTACACACTTCAAGTGAGAGAGTGTGAGTTCAAAATCTCAAAACCACTATTGTATATGGTCTTCCATCATCAATAAATTGAGGTTTGGTGCATCAAAGTCTTGATTCGACGTTCAAATCTTCGTCCTTCTACTTGTGCAATACGGTTTGGTGAATTCAATGTGACTTGTGTATTTTGAGTTTCCATCGTTTGATCTTGTTTCAAAAAGTGTTTTAGTGTGTTTTCATTGCCAATTTTTTTTCCATTGTAAGAGGGTATTATGGTGAGAGGTCTCCCACACCCTAAGACATTGTGTGTGTGTTGGAATTTTTTAGCATTCACTAAGCATTGTAAGAGGGTATTAGTGGTAAGAGGTCTCCCCCTAAGACATTTGTGTGTGTTGGCAATGTTTAGCATTCACTAAGCAGTGAGTTAGTTTTATACAAGCTCTACGATAGCATCAAAAACAAATCATCTATTTGCAAGTCACAAATAAGGTATTACGCAAGATCCATTCCTCTCTCTCTTTCCTTTTCTCTAGCTCTTTGTGGTCCATTTTGTGTGTATCTTGGTGTGAGGCTGCTTGTGTGTGTTTTGTGGTGCATCTTCTTGGGTGTGACAAAATCTCTCTTGCATCCTAGTTCGCATACCATGACTAGGTGGTGCCCCTATCTTGTTTGGGTTTGGCTGTGGGTTTGTTGTTGTGTTTGTGCTTGTGGTGCCCCAGCCCCAATTGAGCAGCATGGGAGCCTTGAGGGGTGTTTAGAGATCGCTTCTCTTGTTGCCCGCCCTAGACCGTCTCACCGCATTGCAAATAGTGACCTCTTCAATGTCTTCTTCTTGCATAAACTCAAGTACCATTGTTCCAATTAATGAATCCATACACCAAAGAGAGTTGGTGACAATCGACATCCTTGTCTAACCCCAATATGCTTACAAATTTTTTTGAAATTTCTCTTCCCATGTGCAATTGACAAATCATCTCTCATAGATTTGAAAACCTCAAGCATAAACTCACTTGCACTTGGAGTTCTTCCATCCTTCTCCACAAATTGTTACGTGGAATCATATCAAAGACTTTCTTAAAGTCCACAAAACAACAATACAATCGCTTGCCTTTCAACCAACTTTCCTCTATGAGAACACGAAGAGTGACAAGATGATCAATGGTGCTATGGCATCGACAAAAACTCGATTGTTCTTCTGCACGCTTGTCATTTTCTTCAGCCCAATCACTCAATTTTATCTCCATTATACACCCAAACAACTTTTCCATAAGAGACCTAATCATTATAGTCCGGTAGTTGTTTACATTCTTTGCATCCCCTCCTTTATGCAAAGGCTTAATCCAATTAGTACTCCAATATTGTGCGAGCATTCATATCTCCAAATACAATAACATCACCTTCGCCTTTGAAATAAGCAATGTCCTCTTCTAAATTAAAAAATGGTTGATCTCTATCCATACAAGCATAAAAGGGGGAATCAAGATGAGGAATGTAGCAACCGCTACAAAATGGTACACTTTTTGGTGTCATAATTTTCAGCCATACATAATATTTGTACTTGTCATCTTTCACAATTGATACAAAATCTTACAATCCTTTCTTAACCATACATGCTACCCCTCCTTGTCCCCTTCGTTGCCGGAGATTCTTTGACCACACCAATGAATGTACATTGTAATCTTCTATGCCGTTAATCCTTGTGTATCATGCTCCCAAGTTTCAACAAGAAGTACAACATGGGCTTTGCTTGTTAGTTCATTAATGCCAACCCCCGCATTCCATGAGTATCCATTACAGTTCCAAACGCATATTTTCAATTGTAACTTGGTCTCATAGGTCACGTATCCCTATTTGCTTGAGGGGCTTGCCTCCTCCTTGGGCACATTTTCTTCGTGAGAGATCTCCTTGTTTTCCTTATTCTTTTCATCATATGCCTTGCGATGCATATTTTGTTGCTTAATAGTGCGATCTTCACATACAAAATATTTTGTATCCCTCAAAAAGATCCAACTATTATTAGGATAATCTTTCGTTTAGTCTCATTCGGCATGGTGCATACAAATGGCCATTCTCTCGAGCAAGGAGCTCCTTGCTTCTTCACTCTATGTGCTCCATAGACCATAACTCCAGACATGCCAAAGTGGGTTTTGAAGAAATCTTCGATAACAATGCCAAGAGAAGGAGTGTCTCTACTCTAACTTCTCTTTGGGATTCCACGAATAACAATGTTCTTGAAACGTTGCTCCCATTCCTTCAACTCCTCCACATCCACATTCTCACCATTGTTTGTTTGAACCATAGCTTGTATGAGTGAGAAATTAGGAACCACATTGTTACCACATACATCAGCCCAAGACTTGTTTGTGCATACATTTTTCATGTCGCATACATCCCGCTCATGGTGTCAAATTTCTCCTCTTTCAATACATGGTCATGCTCTACTTTGTTCATGCACTCCTTCAAAGCATTCAAGTCCACGAGAGAGTGTTTAAATTCCTTGACTTCCTCTTCAAGTTGAATCAAACGTGTTGTTTGCATCTCAAGTGTCCTCTTGAGATTCTCATTCTCAACCACAAGTACCCGTAGTGTGCCATTCTCCATTGCAAGTGCTCGTAAGTCTTTGCCTTGTTTGTTTATGGTCTCTTGCAACGATACCAAGTATGCCATGATCATGGTTTTTGAGTCGTTGGTTGGGTGGTTGTGTTGATATCTCCACACTTAGGAGATTTTGGATTATTTTCCACAATGTTTGTGGACCTTGTTGAAAAAGAAAAACCCTTGCGAGTGCCGGAAGACATTTTATGTAAAATAAGAGATGAGAATCAACTTTCTTGAACCTATTCACTTTGGAAATGCTGCTATAGAAACAGCTTCCATAACTCTAAAATTTTCTATCTTTGCATCAATGCGTAGACGGCGTGGTGCTCTTCAATTGAGGCTATAGATCATCCAAACCGAAGTTCGGATGAAGAAGTTATGATCAGAAGAGTGAACTATTGTCTACTAGGTCAAAAAACGGCTGCGTTTTTTGTTGAAGGTGAGAGAGAGAGAGAGAGAGAGAGAGAGAGAGAGAGAGAGAGAGAGAGAGAGAGAGAGAGAGAGAAAATAGAGATTGTGAGTTGTGTTGGGAGTGGTTAGTGTGTGTATGATTTTCTTTAGGCTTGAATATTTTTGTATGTGTGTGTAGAAGAGAAAGAGGAGAGAGAAAAATTCATTTTATAGAGAGAGAAGATGTCAATTAGTGTTTGTGTGGATTCAACTTTTAGTGTGTGTGTGTAGTTTCAAATTGAAGCTTCATTGCACATGTGTGCCTTAGTGGGTTTCATTTCTACCTATATGTAGTGTGTGCTCCACTCCCATATTTTGTGTTTGAATTTTAGAGAGAGAAACATCATAGGAGTTTTAGAGAGAGAAAAAAAATTAAGCAATTTATAGAGTAGTAGACTCTATGTGAGCATCATAATGAGTGATTGGTAGTATGAATGTGTGTAAATGCTTATTTTGATCCATGTGTGTAAAAGCATCATAAGAGTGATTGGGAGTATGAATGTGTGTGAATGCTTATTTTGGTCCTTGTGTGTATGTACACAAGTTTCTAGGGAGAGAAAGAGTGAAAAATAAAGAGAGACAAAGAGAAAAATGTGAGAAATAAGTTCTATGTGAAGTGGATTAGTTGGAGGTAAGATGAATAGGGAAATTAAGAGTGATATATCAGGGTATTAGTGTCAGGGTTGATCCCATCTCCATCTCTATCCCAACTCCTTCTCTACCGTTGTCGTATTGTCCCTCAAATTTCTAGAGCTCTCTTTCTCTCTTTCCCTCTTCTCATTGTTATACGATGGCCTGAAGTGAGTGACTCAAAGCTCCAAGGATGCTCCAATCGTTCCACCTCCAAGGAAGGTGCAAAGGAAAGTATCAACCGCTCCAATTGTAGCTCAATTGAGGTATTGACTACGGAAGAAGTTCAGGCCATCCAACCTCAAACATACAAGATAGCTGAACATATTGCTAATTTGATAAGACAAATCCATTATTATGTGTCGTTATACATGCTGACCTGGTAAGTCAAGTCTAGGAATTCCCCTTAAATTATGTAAGAAAGTGATTGTATCACAAGAAACAAGCATATGATTTTATAGAATAGTGAAATTTGTTTGATAAATTATCACTATTGATAAATTTTTGTTGCTTTTGATAAATAATTATTGTTTGCTAAGTTGTTATTGTTTGATATTAAGAGTTGGTTGATAATGTCTGAAGAATCACTTAAAGAGAACAATTGTTGAAGGATATCTTTTGTTCCTTGCGGTTATCGAGATGCCTTGCGGTTAGCAAGATTATCTCACGATTAGCGAAGATTAAGTTGATGTTATTGGCTCTCTTTTTACCCCTCATGGTTAGCAAGCTGCCGCATGAATAGTGATATGCCTTGTAGTTATTGATTGAGATGCCCTTGCGGTCAGCAATTGGAAAAGTTTCATAATTAATTCACGGGTAGCGAATAAGTAAATCCTTCGCAAAGACTCTATTTTGGTTAGGCAGAGAAAGTTCATCTAAGAAATTAGAGAATTTTTCTTGTTAAAATATAAGCCTATCTTCATTAGGCCTTGTTTGCATTTTTTTACTGATGTTTGAAGGGATGTATGAAAGAACTTATGTCCAAAATTAATAAAGGAACATTGTCTACCCATGTAAAACAATGTGGTAGTAAATAAAAAACAAGAAGAACGGGTGACTGCGGTGTGGAAAGTGGGAGACTAGTATCCAAATGGATCTATGTCTATGGCCGGGTGAATCCGATTAGTTGGATATTTTTCACAAGACTATTAGTTAATTAAGCATAAGTCTCATAACACTTTTATGGTTTTTAAATGGTGACCATGTCTCTCAAATGTGAAGAAAAAGGCGTTATAGATCTTAAGTATGTTAATGAGATTTAATCTTTATGGTATAGGAATAAGCTTCCATTATAATCCATTTATTTATCAACTTGGCTTGTGGTGTATGACCCTTACAACCACGACTGCAATAGATAGAGGTTTTCTTGTCTTCTGTTGCTTGTATCCTTGCTTCATGGAATCGGAGTAGGGTGTTATCAATGGAACTTGAGAATAAAGGAATGGTAACTATCAAGTCGTCCCAATCTTCTAGGTTGGGACCTCACAATTTGTATCAGAGGCTTAGGTCAAAAGTTTTCATAGGCTACTTTGAGCTTCTTCGTGTGTATCGTTTTCTAAACCCAGGGCGTAAACCCACTAAAATTATTACAACATGGGAGTTGATGTGCATCACAACTATAATTGAAACATCTATTATGTTTTCTCATGGAGAGATCTTTTGTAGACCCCCATATAACATGTTGATAACTTTGTGAATAGGAGATCAATTTGTTTTCTTCCAAAAAAAATGACTGGTTAAGTAAGTGAGTGGATTGGATAATCCATGACTGGTTAATTCATGTGATTGAGATAAGTCATGACTCTTAAGTCACGTGACTGAGTTTTGATGGACTTAATAAGTCATGTGATTGAATTTTAATTGATTGGATAAGTAATTATTGATTAAGTCATACGATTGAGCTTTTAGTTAACTATATAAGTCTAAGTTTAGAAAATACCTTAGTATTTTGAGTTATTATAAACATTGATATTCGTATATGTGTATGCTCAGAGGAACCCTCAAATCACTCCTATTTTGGAAAACCCTCAGAACGATGCATGATTACATAGGAATTCAAGAGAAGCAATTGTTGCTTAAACAAATGCAAGCACCTTCTTTTAAAGGAGAGGGACGTACTCATATTGAGAAGGATGCGGAAGTATGGATTGAAGCTATGGACGATTACTTTTTTGCTGCGAAAACCACACGTGCAAATCAAGTGATGTTATGGATGTTTCATCTCTCAAGGGAAGCAAAATTATGGTGGAACAATATTGTTGTGACATGGAAGTATTAAAAAACACTCAGAGTTGGAGGAAAATTAAATAGCAGTGAAGGAAAGATATTCACCTCCTATCCATGAAGCAATAAAGATGAATGATTTCTTCAGCTTGAAACAATATAGCTCATACATGGAAGAGTACTACTCAAAGTTTGTAAGACTTAGATGTTACACACTGCCAGTGGCTATAGAGAAGCATATAGCCCGTTTCTGCCAAGGTTTAAGAGAACCAATTACCTCACAATTAAAAGTTTTGAAACCTACCATTGTACAAGATGCTTTACTACGAGCTAGATCTTTAATGAAAGAGCAAGAGATTATAAGAATTAAACAGAACAAAATTAGAGCTTTCAGCGATAGACAACCACAAGGAGCTTATGCCACTAATGCGCAAAATCCTCCACATTTGAATGTTCTAGGCTTTCAATGCGGAGAGTTGGAAATTATCAGAACAGTTGTCCACTTCTAACTAATAGAGCAGTAGTAGCAATTGAAGCAGACCAAAGACACCGCCCTTTTGGACATAATGATGAATGAGCTGGTGACATACATGCTCGATTAAACATCATAGCAAGAGCTCTCCAAGCATATCTTTGGCATGAATGAAGTGCTCTCCTACCAAACCATCA
The DNA here is from genome assembly GCF_014529385.1 of Adiantum capillus-veneris. Lineage (NCBI taxonomy): Eukaryota > Viridiplantae > Streptophyta > Polypodiopsida > Polypodiales > Pteridaceae > Adiantum > Adiantum capillus-veneris. Next base: position 133,393,818 of record NC_140948.1, on the reverse strand, counting down.
TGATCTTGTGCTCTCCCTGTCTTCATCCTAGCAATTGCTTTCCTTACCCTCTTATAGTAAAGAAAAGTACATGTCTTTGGCATGACTTTGGGGAGTCAGACAAGGGTGGTTTCCGTGACACTCTGCATAGAGATGTTTCATATTCCCTCCATGTCTCTATAAAGGTGATGGTTAGTGTTGTGAGTTGCTCATGGAATAACCTCTATGCCTTGCTTGAATCTTGACTCATAATAGCCGGTACATATACCGCTCTAACTGAGATAGATAGGTCCTCTTCTTTTTTTGCACTAGGCGGTGAAAGAGGTATGCACACTGCATGATTTGAGTGTTTATATGGTGTTGATGACTATCTAAATGTATATATTAATGCTCTTTTGAAATCTATTTGGAGGTACAGCTTCTTGAAATATGATAGCATGTCAAAATTTCCAGCAATGGCTCCTACAAAAATGTCTGAAGATGTCATTTCAAGGAAGCTTCAGAATCTAGGTTTATTATGCATTAAATCTTACATTGTCAGTGACAGTAAAAAATCAAGGTCATATCATTTTCTTTTACTCTGCACCTGAATCTATTCTATGCCTGTAATTACTAAAGTGAGGTCAATGCTTGAGCCTTCTAAAGTCTTGCAAGTGCTCAATGCTTCTATCGATGCCAAAATAACCAATGAGTGAATGATTCTAAAACAATGAGCCTTCCAAATAACCTAGGAGTGAAGTATTCTAAGACAATTATCCTTCCAATTCAACTATGGTAATGCCAAAATAACCTAGGAGTCAATGATTCTAAAACAATGAACCTTCCAAATAACCTAGGAGTGAAGGATTCTAAGACAATTATCCTTCCAATTCAACTATGGTAGGCATGTTCAAAGGTATGGACATTATTTAAATAATGTATTGCATGTATGAAGATGAATTGTCCCAATCAAAGCTGAAATTGTTGCTCCTTCTCTTGGCTATGAGGTTGATGCCTAGAAGGATGAAGTTGTTACTTAACTATGTTATTTCAACCTCAAAGCCTCCCATTATTCTGCAACCAAAGTTGGAGAAGAATCTCAACAGTTCAATGGTTATTTTTGCAACAGTTTCATCGTTAAATGTCAATTGTGTTGCTTACTACAATGTAGCCCCTGCTATAAGGATGGGCATCTCTCAACAAGGGTACCCTCTTGTCTCTCTCAAACCTTACCACGGTGACTGGACAATCAAAGTCAGGGTTATTGATAAGGTTCCTTTGTGCTCTTTCAAGAATGCAAGAGGTGAGTGCAATGTCTCCAGTGTGGAGCTATCAAATGAAGATGTAAGCACTTAGCCTCACACAGCATCAAGTTAAAAATACTACATTTCTAGATGTTTCCTTCTAGCCTTATGCATTGTTGTTTAAACTTTGTTCCCCTGTGTTTTAGTCTACTCAAATATGAGCATCCATGTCCAAAGAGGCACCATACAAGTTCTTCCCAATGTGAGACTTTGGATGTCTGGCATGGATCCATTGGTGAAGAGCTTTACAAATGGACAACACATAGTTCTCTGGTAAAAAAGGGGATATTCTTTAATGATCATTTTAATGTCCCACCAAAATCTATGAAGGATTGGGTAATTTTCACCAAGGTTTCACTGCTTAGTTTCATAAATGAAGCGTGGCCATTTCCAAGGTCATTAACAAGTGAAAGCTATAGGTGCAAGATCTTTTATGAGATCCAAAAATGTCTAAAGGCCAACATTGTAAGCAATTTGAGCGGAGTTTCAATTTCTATGTCCACTGTCTTTGTGGATTTCTTTGTAAAGGTTGATGTGAAAGTCTCTAGAACAATGATGCCAGTAAAGTGCTTAGAGAGTGAATGTTGTTAGAATTTGTGGATGAGGGTTGGAGTCAAAAAACGATGAATGGGGTCCTTTGCAAAGTGCAATTTGGATCTATTACCTGTAAATACATGATCCATACACAAAATTTCATTATTTCATTTTTTTATAGTCGATGACATCATTGGGGGGACTTGGCTCCTTTAGATCAAAACAAGGATGATTTCAATGAGAACATATGGATGCACAATAAACACTAAGCAACATTGGAAATAAGAACCAAGTTCTCATTGTACCAAGTGAGGCAAGCCTTACACAATGAGGAGATAGACTTACCTTCAACTTTTGCTTTTAGATAGTTGAAAAGAAGGTATGTAGATAATAGTTTATTTTTTATGGAGAAATTTTTGTGTGACCTATTCGTACCTTTCCTATTTTTTAATATGAATTGTAGGTCCTGAGGAGGATTGACAAGAAATTTGTATGCCAAGAAGTGCGCCAGAAGGTATGGTACATCTTATTCCAAGCTAAAGCCTATGCAAATTGTATCAAACTTGCATTTTGTACAAATGTTGGTTGTCTTTTCTTGTAACAGGCTCACATTTTGTACAGTTCCATATCAATGACAAATGATGTTTTGGTTCAAATGTCTCCATTTTTATTTGATTTTTTGTTAACATGTCTTGTTTGATGTCTTATTTGTTTTTTATTGTTCAGATGTCTTATCTTGTTTGATGTCGATGTCATCAATATTGTATCACTTCTCAACACTATAAATATCTCACTCTTTCTCCTCTTTCTATTTATATGAGCAATAGGTTGAGATATGGGTAAGGATTTTGACTCCTCTTCCTCATTTCTTGTGAGCAAGAAGGAGAAGAGAAAAGGGAGAAAAGTCCATGAACAGGAGAAGGAAGAGGTGGAAGAGAAAGAGAAGGAAAAGGTGGTTTTCATACTCTCCACTCTCCACTTACTTGAAAAAACTCCCACCATGGTTGGCCCTTCTGGGGTAGGGTTGGAGGATGGCATGGATTATGGATTGGGCCTTGACATGTTGCTGTCAACATAGTTGGACTATGAAAAACAACATCGACAAATGCGAGGGCTGTCACAATTGCAACAAAAATTGAAAGACTCTATTGGGAGCTACACGAGTGTTAACCCTCACGGCACACGGACACCCCATCACCTACGATGGACACTGTAACCATATTATTTATTTAAGTAGAGTCAGGTACCGGGCTTGTCGGACCAATAGGAAAAGGGTAGGAGTGATCGCCGATGAGAGGCGCACTTTAACTTGGACATTCAAGGGATTAGTTGGTTAAGCATGGGCGCCAAGTGTGAATGGGGTGAGCTCCTATAAAAGCCAACTAAACCTAATTTTTTACTCATTCTCTCATTTGTGCAATAGAAGAGTGCTCTTGCTCCATCTCCATCTTCTTCTTCTTCTTCACCTCCTTGTGTGTGTGTGTGAGTGAGAGAGAGAGAGAGGGAGAGTGTGTGCGATCGAGCATTACGAAGGCACGATGGTGGCGAAGTGGTTGAGCGCGGCACGACTGCAGCTTCTTCTTCATCGCGGCGAGGAATCCACCACAAAGGTGAGCGTAGAGCGGTGAGTGACACACCCTTTGTTCTCTTGAGCTTGCTAGTTTAGGCTTGTTGTGTGCTTGGAGCCGTTTGGCTCGCATACGGTGTATTGGCAAGTCCCTTGCTTCGACAGTGCGGCAAGGAGCGCACATTTTTGGCGCCGCTGCCGGGATATGCCCTACACTAAGCTCGGTTAGCACTTTACGCTTCCTTGTGGTGCAATTTCTATCATAGGAAAGGTAGGAAGGAGTGTGTGGAGATTTCTGTTTTTTGCGTTTTCTGCATTTGCTGTCAAGTTTCAATTTCTGCTATTGTCTGCATTTTTTTGATTTCCGCAATTTCTGCATTTTCTGCAATTTCTGCATTTCTTTTCTGCAATTTCTGCATGTCTGCTTTTTTCAATTTTTCTGCTTATCTGCGTTTTTTCAATTTCTGCATATCTGCGTTTTCTGCATTTTTTGCATATCTGCGTTTTCAATTTCTGTATTTTCTGCACCCCAAAAAAAATTCAAAAAATAAAAATAAAAAAAATCGGAAATCAAAAACGCGAGCGAGCGGGGGGCTAAATTTTTTGAAAATAAAAAACGTGACTCTTAAAACGGACGGGTTGGTTTGTATAAAAGATAGATCAGGATCGGGATCATTTGCCCAAGCCCAAGCCCAAGCCCAAGCCCAAGCCTCAGTCCTCAGTCTTTATATATACTAGACTCACTCTTATATATATACGCTACTCCCTCAAGAGAGAATGAGAGCATGTGGACAAGTCCTCCACTCTCCTCCTTTCTCTTCCCACTGGCACCCTTTACTTTCTAGTTTGGGCCTAGTTCCCTACTGGAAATTGACAGTTTTAGGGATTCCGAGGGCATAGAGTGACCAAACGGAGGGCTGTAAAGCACGGCACGACCCTCTGACCGATACGCTCATTTCGAGCTATCACACGGCCCATTCCACGACACGCTCTAAAAAATCTAGCAAAAAAACAAACAAAAAACACGCTAAAAACTAGTCACAAGGCCTCCTAGAGCAGCTTTTTGACACCTTAGGGTATCAAAAGCACATGCACTTACGCTCTGGGCGGGTGCTAGAACACGAGCATATTGAGGGTTCCTCTATTCATACGGACATCCATTACCCATCCACGATAAGCTCTAGACCCTCAGCGGGGACACAAGGTAGCACCACCCAAGACCCTAAAATAGCCGCTAGTGATTCCTCCTCCGACTCAGAAATCATGGAAGCATATCCTAACCAAAACACTGAGAGAGAAGGCCATGCACCTCCCGAAGCTCCACAGCCTAGTACTAGTATGTTTATCCGTTTCATGGAAACATTAGGTAGAGCTACTCGCTCGGAACCTGATGCAAATGAAGCACACGAAGGGGGTGGGGAAGTGGACTCTCCTTTCACATCGCACATGGACCCCACACCCCCAAAGAGTGTCCATGTGGATATCCTACCAACTTCTTACCAAGAAGGCCCTGTTGAGCTGCCTCCTTCAGAAGTTCCCTCTAGAGTACCGTTGGTGACAAGTAAAACCACGGGAGCAACATTGCTTCTACACTCACAAGAAACCATTAACACGTCGACTCTAGAAGATTGTTCATTAATGATCATTGGACATACGACCTCCACACTGAGGTTTGACGGATCTACACTCTGGCCACGCCTACCATGTAGGATGGATAGAGATTGTACGATCCACCTCTAGTGCCATGAGCATCGAAGATCAACAAAAAATGATCTGTAATGTTATCCATGGCATTATTCAATCAGAAAGGCAAAACCGAGGGGTAAATATACTCTCAACTGGCCCCATGAGATTTTTGGATACGAGCAAGGCTCAACAGCCTACTCTATCACAAATGGAGACTCCTCTAATGAGCCCCATGGACCCATCTTACGTCATTTCACCTGGGGTCTCTATGCAATCTGAGCCTCCGAGCGAAAACTTTAGCTTCCCTAACTTGGCTCAACCCTCTATCAAGGAAAACACAGTGCTCACTCTCCATAAGCCTGACAGAGAATGTACCGATGACATCTACGGTTAGCGCAGTGCCACTACCTAGTGTCGTAGTACCTAATATGGGCCCTCGACCGTACGTGCCTCTAGCCCTTATGCACACATGGCCCCCACACCTCCAATTGTACCACTTGCTTATGCTCCTCGAGTGCCGCTCCCTAGCTCTTATCCGAGTGGACCTATGCCCGGTTATGTTCCATATCCTGCATCATCCACACATATGCCAAGACCGGTACCCGTTCCTCTCCCATATATGATTCCAAGAGTACCTCCACCGGCCCTACCTCCTCACATAGGTGACTTGGCAGCGTTTGCTCAAACCATAGGTCGATCTATCGTGGAAAATATGCGTCACGCATCTGATAAGAGCCTAGAAGTAAGGCAGTACAAATTGCCAAACTCACGCAAAAATTCAATGGGGACGAAGATGCTAGAAAACACATTGAAGTGTTTGAACAAGTATGTGATTCCTTAGGGGAACGCAACGAACTACATAAGTGCAATGCCTTAAGCTTGACATTAAGTGGGAAGGCTGGAGATTGGTATAGACCCTAAGGGTGGACGAGAAAACAATCTACCCTACCCTTCGAAGGTTGTTTCTAAAGGAGTACATACGAAAGGTGTGCTTTGGGGTGTAGCATCTCAGCTACAGAAGGCCGAACATAAGGAAGGAGAGTCAGTAAGGACTTCATTAGTCGTCTAAAGCACTTAAACTCTCGTTGCCCTGTAAATGAGCGCTTCAACAATAACCAACTGCTTGATCGATTCATTCGAGGGTTGAGGAATGAAGGAATCTATAATGGACTAGTGATTAGAGGTATCACAACCTGGGAAGATGTCACTGCCAATGCAATCCAACTAGAGGACAACTTGATGATAGCAGGCATGAGGTGTCTACTGACACGAGATCCACTAGCTCACAAGCCATTGAGTATGAACCCATGACTGCAAAGCCCATTGCCAATGAGCCAAAGGTATTTGAGAGATTCTTGACAGACCTCACCAAGGCAATCCAAGAGTCTCGTAAGGATAATCGACCCCCTCAAAATAGTCACATGTATCCAAGAAAGCAACAATGGTGTTCCATTTGCTTAGGTCCACATAACACTAGTGAGTGCCCTACGTTTAGAGTAAAATTTAATGGAACTTGCAACGCATGTGGTAGGTATGGTCACCAAGGTAAGGATTGTTTAATGATCAAACGTATGATGGCAAATAGACCACCTGTAGCCTGGACGGATGCGCCTCGAGCTCCTGTATTGATGCCTACTCCACCTGTTGAGCAACTACCGCAACACATGGTCCCTAGATCTCAAAATGTTGTACAAGCTACACCGCTACCACCTCCTGTGCTAGGACCGCAGCCCCCGCATCCAAGAGTCGCCCCTATGAACCAAGTGGGTTGCGAGCCATCTAATGCTTATGCAGATGGCTGTGAGGAGTAAATAGACACTAGTATTGCCTACAGACTTGATACATTGGAAGAATGTCCTATATACTACATGGAAGATTGTTGGGGACAAGTCAAGCCAGTTTATCAAGCTGCTGCTCTCGCATCCAGAGGTCAAAATATCAACACCCAGGCTAGGAGGCCACCTCTTCAATGCTACGAGTGTGGTGGACCACATCGAGTAGCGGAGTGCCCTATTAGGCTGCAAAAGAATGCTGCACAGATGCAAATGAATCAAGGGAGCACGTCTGCAATGCCAATACTCACATGTAATCGTTGTGGCATAGATCACTTGATTGCCCAATGCCCTATAACCCAAATGCGCCTAAAATCACACCCCTGAATTTGGTCGAAATTGCTAGTGTGACATCGCCAAGACCACCCGTTGCACCCGCTTATGCGATTACACGGTCCATGCTTCAAGGGCCAGGACATATCCTCGAAGAGAGAGATACCGCGTCAGTTATCCAAGCAAAGAAAAAGAAGACACGAAGGAAGAAGTCGCAGAATACGGAAAATTCAAAGCCAAGTTCCAAAACAAACATAGGAACAGGAGATGACCCCGTGTATATGAATGACCTCGAGGATGATTCAGATTCAGTCGAGACAATGGAGACTAGAACCAATACCACAAAGGGAAAACCGACAAGGAAAACCGTAACATGGGACCAAATGAAAACCGAATGAGAGAAAACCATAAAGAGCCTCTGAAAACACCACAAGTGTTTCCAAATCCAATCCAAGACCCCCAAGATAAACCGCAGGGGCAAAAAGGAAGAATCGTAAAAAGAAGATTGGGACGTACCCAAACCCAGTAGACGAGATTGAGCAGGTGAAACATCTAAGAGGTTTAGTGGAGGAGACTCAAAGGAAACTAGAACCAAAACCCATGCAGGTCAAAATTCATGACACAGTGTTTCCCCACGCAAGTTCATCCACCCCACATGAACCATAGACCGTTAGCCATATCTAGTATCATCCAAGAAGGGAGTGAGGACAGGACATCAGAAAGTGAGCATACACCCTTCTTGTTGGAAGGATGTTTTAACGAAGGAATACCTCATCCCATTGAGGAATATGAGATTCCATCCTCACCAGTTCCTAGTCAAGGACCTACACCCTGCAAAACGCCAATGAATGTTGCCAAACTAGTGGACTTCATGTCTTCTGAGGTCCGAACCACGATCATAGCAAAGCTGTATGGAGATCCTGAGTTATTCCTTGCACTTCGAGCATTCCTTAACGAAGAGCTACGAACGGGATTACCGCAGTTTGCGCAACCAAATAGGCCTGACTCGATTATGATTGATGAGGAAAATCATGTGCAATCACTTGACTTAGATGGACACGAGTCTGTGATTGAGGTACCCATTAACGAATTAGGGCAGTATTTTGAAGGCGACGAGTCTAATGCGACCCTACCCATCACTACCAAGGGATTAACTATAAAGGGAATTCTTGATGGTGGTGCGGGAGTTAGCATCGTTACAAAAGATTGTTGGGAATCCATGGGAAAACCCCGCCTCAGTGTTACTAACATTGTGGTAAAGATGGCAAATGGTACCATAGCCAAACCTATGGGGATGCTCAAGGATCTTAAGATCAAAGTTCTAGGACACAAGGTACGACATACGTTCATTGTAATGGATTTCTCTAAACACCTTATGTCATATGAAATGATTTTAGGACGACCATTCATGAGGGAAGCACAAATGGTTCACGATTGGTCTAAAAATCATGTCTATTTGCAATTCCAAGACTCTGTCCTTAGAGTGGATTTGGTGACTGGTAAGGTACACCCCTTAGGGAGTAAAACCATTATTGATCATCGCTCTGACACCACAGCTCACTCAGCCCCACTACAATATTGTTACACTTGTAAGAAGGATACAGACATTGGCCAAGATTCTCCTTACATGGATGTGTTACCGGGTATGACGGAATCAGACAATGTGGATTGGTCCACCTAGCATCAACCATAGACACTTGGGGAAATAGGGGGACGACCTGGGTAACACCTGAGGGGGATGAAATGCATGTACCCTTAAATATGCTACAAGCAATGCGTATCGCTTCCGACCAGACTCATCCTAAGGTAACAAAGAAAACATACAAGTGGGTCCCTAAAGCTTCTTTAGTGACCATAGCTAGTGCTAAAAAACAGAAGCCTTGTAAGGAATGTACCACTCGCTCCAAGAAAAGTAAGAAAATGTTGCGATGCATCCCTAAACGACTATTGGAAGCCCAAGGCTACTATCAAGGAAATGATAAAATCTGGGTGCCAAAACGTAGATTGTGCTCTTACCTATCACCTGACCCAAGTGAGCCCAATCCCGTAGCTCCAAAACAAATCAATGATCGTGGAAAGGAAAAAATCACAGAATGCTACACACTCGCTCCCGAGCTAGTTTGGGTACCAAAGAAAGAACGATTTGTTCCACCTAGCTCAGGAAGGGGGGGTCCCATGAAGATTCTAGCTCCTCATGTAATACATCCATAGAGGTAAAAGCTTCTACACAGCCTCCATCTATAGTAATGGACCTCCATGAAGCTACAAAAGAATCCACACCCCCAGTGTTCAAGAATCACCTAATGAACCACTTCAAGTTCGATCCTGAGAGTACCTTACCACCCTTGCAACTTGACGAGGCACCTAGGGTAATAGAAAACTACTGGCAAATATCCTCACCTATTACCAACTGGAACAATTGGTTTCAAAGGGTGACAAGCTCATTTCAAACGGTATGATCTACCCAAGGAAGGGGGAGTGTTTGTGGACATCCATCATTCACTTGTTTCCCTCTCAACCTTTTTCCCTGATCTCTTAATCTCCAATCTTAGGGAATGTACATATAAAGCTTTATACTCACAAATAAAAAAAAAAGAGCAAGAGCAATTAGCAAACGTGTATGCACAATAAAAGTCAAAACATTGACTCAGACCTACACATGTCACATCTGGTACAGTGAAACAGAAACCTATGCCATAAAACACCTTTTGATCCTCATCACTTGAGTGATGGAGGGTAAGTAAGATTAGTACGATAGGAGTGTTTCTGTTTTAGAGTTGAGTGATTAGCGAAGTTCTCTTTTTCTACTAATGTGCCTCCTGGAGGTATTCCTTTTGTTTTCTAGTGTGTACAGGAGCGTGTTGCTATTGATAGGATTTGGACCTTCATGGAACCTTTCTCTCGTTCACACTTCAAATCAAGCGCGACCATCAACACAAACAGGTGTTTCTTGTCCATTAGCATTGCCCTTATCTTTTTGCATCCATGTTTTTCTGATTTGATTGTGATTGGTAGCATAATATTCAGCGCATTGGCTTAGTATCAAACATTTAATTCAATGTAGTGTTTTGTCATAATCACTTATCTAGGTGTAAAAATCAAGCAGTCCGACTAAGCTAGTTTGACCAAGCTAGGTATTAGAAATCTTCTCTTAATACCATGGGGAATGCCTTCCTAATAAGCAATGGTTACTTAGGTTCTTAATCCGATTTAGGCAGCATTGTATGAAATGTACTAGGGCTTTCTAGTGGGCTTAACCCTAGTGACCTTTAGCTTAAGTATTATAAAGGGAGTTTACTAATGTGATGAGCCTGGGGAGGGTAACAGTGTTATATGACCCCCCAAAGTTACAAATTAAAATGCTGAAAATGAACAAACAAAAAATCAAAGTGCCACAATGTAAAATTTTAAGCTGGAAGAGAAATCCTGGCTGGAATTGGTACTTCACTCACATGTATCGCCTATGGTACTAGAGCCCTAGAGGTTCCCAGTGTGGGTGCTTTTCCTTGAAAAGGAAAAAACCCAAGGCATACAAAATAAGCACACACATCATAATTGAATCAATGTGAAAAGACTTTGGGGGGTCAAAGAAAAAGTAATCAGTCAGGCGATGATTTCATGAGAAATTCCTTTTATGGTAGCTTAACTACAAAGTATTCTAGGTATAGCCTCTAGTCAGCCCTCGAACATGAATACTTGGCTCTCGCGATTAAACAACTTAATTGACCATTGAAAATTAAGAAGCTTACCCATGGTATTAATATTCGATCTCTAGTGCCTTTCGACCGTCAAATTAGCGACCCCAGACTTGTTTAATTTTCTACCTTTACATCTGTTTATGCATTTGATTACATTGCAATTTAATGATTCATTGCTGACAAATTGTTTGAAATTTGTTTTACCAATCAATTTGTCTACCTAAAACTACATATGCTTTTTAAGAGAATGCAATTACTGTGGCAATGTTGTTTGATTTTGCAGTGACTAAAGAAGGCTAAGGACATTCATCTCAAATGCTCTTCCACCTTGACGAACCAGCTTCAACTCAATAGCTTCCGAGGACGGAATCTACATCAGGAAGGGGGGCATGTTAACCCTCACGGCACACGGACACCCCATCACCTACGACGGACACTGTAACCATATTATTTATTTAAGTAGAGTCAGGTACCGGGCTTGTCGGACCAATAGGAAAAGGGTAGGAGTGATCGCCGATGAGAGGCGCACTTTAACTTGGACATTCAAGGGATTAGTTGGTTAAGCATGGGCGCCCAAGTGTGAATGGGGTGAGCTCCTATAAAAGCCAACTAAACCTAATTTTTACTCATTCTCTCATTTGTGCCATAGAAGAGTGCTCTTGCTCCATCTCCATCTTCTTCTTCTTCTTCACCTCCTTGTGTGTGTGTGTGAGAGAGAGAGAGAGGGAGTGTGTGTGCGATCGAGCATTACAAAGGCACGACGGCGGCAAAGCGGTTGAGCGCGGCATGACTACAGCTTCTTCTTCATCGCGGCGAGGAATCCACCACAAAGGCGAGCGTAGAGCGGTGAGTGACACACCCTTTTTTCTCTTGAGCTTGCTAGTTTAGGCTTGTTGTGTGCTTGGAGCCGTTTGTGGCTCGCATACGGTGTATTGGCAAGTCCCTTGCTTCGACAGTGCGGCAAGGAGCGCACAACGAGAGATGGAGCCGGTGAAAGTTGTAAAATTTACATCACACTCTCAAGGAGAGAAATTGTAATGTTTTCTCTTTACAAAAAAATCTGAGTATGTGATGTTTTCTCTTTACAAAATGCTCTCAAGTAGAGAGTATGTAATGTTCTCAAGTAGGTAGTATGTATTGTTCTCAAGTAGAGAGTATGTCAAGTAGAATATACGGGTTCTGGGAGTCCTAGGACTCTTTTTTGTGCTAGCTTCCTCATTTTTCCTTGGGCTCTTCCTTGGTATTTTGGGCTCTTTTTCTTTGTTTTTGCCCTCCTTAGGCTCTATCTACTTGGCTATCTTTCTCTATTTCTCTTCCTCCTTGGGCTTTGGTTCTTCAAATTTCTGCTTCTTCTGCTCCTCTTTGGCATGTGTTTGTGTTTTTTTGGGGATCTTTCTAGGGGCAATTGACTTCTTTGCCTTCTTTGGAACCTCCTTGGACTTCTGTTCCTTCTTTGGCTTCTCTTCCTGTGGAACTCCTTGGGCTTCTCCTCCTTTTCCTTTGCTCTTTTGTGTGGATTTTCCTTGACCTCTGTGGTGCCTAGCATATTTTTTTTTCTTCTTTGGCCCTTTGGGGGCTTGGGTGTTGCTCTGTGACTAGTGGTATCTGGGCACTGACCATATATCTAATAAACTTTGCCCTTACCCACCAAACATGGTTGTTGGTGTAACAATTCTTATTGATCTAGCAAATAAATATTAGTGTATTAGATTTCCATAATAGCAATAGATCACCATATTCATATGGTCCAATGCTTACCCTAAGAGTCCTTTTGGGGTTGCAATAGGAGTAGTCAACCACTAGCTTGGCATTTGTTATCACTCTCCATCCACATGAGAAAGACTCCTCCTGCAAGGGTGGCTACACAATTAGAAGGAGAAAAATAAATACACCATTTTAAGCTTAATCTACTTACAACCTAATAACACCATACCTTCACATTTAAGATTTGCATGTCATCCACAAGCTTTCTGATAGAATGACATGTCTCAATTGCCTCTGTCAACCTTGAGGTAGCCCTATTTAGAAAGATCCAAAGCATTGCTACAAAATAGCTGAAAGTGGAAGCATTCTCTAAAGTATTGGACAATTACACTTACAGCTTACATCCTAGTCATTACATGGTGGCCCTCAAGGCAGTTTAATATGAAACATGTTTTATCAGTGATATGAATTGCTATAAGACTCCAATGAGAGCTGTGGCAAGACCACTAGACATTGTCAAAAGCCTCCAAGATGAAAATTTGAAAATAGCATAGGGTTGCACTAGAACATACCTCGCATGGTAGGGGCAGAGAAGAACACCGGGACATACGTCGAGGTGGTCTTTTTTCATATAGAGATGACAATAATTAGTAGATAGAGAAAATCAATTCTATTTTTTGTTTGTTCGCCCTCATACTAAAATAGAACAATTAAACATACGTCCAGGTGCGCTTTTTTGCATAGCATCGAGACAATAGTCATTAAACTATAGCATATAAATGCTATTATCCTATTTACCTCACCTCATATGTCGTCCCTATGCAAAAATAGAAAACTTGGACATACATCTCGCATGCTCTTTTTTTGCATAGGATGAAATATGACCAAGTTTATTGAAGAATCGCCATGATCAATCTTCCTTCCAAGTATATGACATTTTAAGATGTTTTTGGTCTTCATTGTGCAAAAAAAGTGACTAGAAAGTTTGGAGGGTGTTGATATTGAAGAGGTTGAGGAGACAAGTGATGATAGGTTGGTCGACCTACTATATCAGGTCAAGCAATTGTCTAAAAGTTTGCGTATGGGAGAGAAATGTTTATGTTTTCTTTTATCTGAAGATTTTTTGGAAGGCTTCAGCAATGAAATTCTTAACTATCACAAGGTTTTTACTGACCTTACCACAGACCACAATCTTGACAACTTTGTACACTTTAATGATATTTGTAAAGCATGCACTTTAACACCAAGTGCATGCTCCAAAAAGTTGGCATTACTCCAAGATGATTGGAAGAAGGTCCGTAACCCCTGTCAGTGGCATGGTAGGAATGGTTGTAAGCTTGTGATTGAAGATAATGCATTTTTTCTCTTTTTGACTCTTATTCCAATAGAGGAAGGAGAGTCCAGCTCTCTACAAAATACAACAGTTGTGAATGTCCAAGATGTGGAGGAAACACCTAAAGATTTCAGAGAGGAAATAAAGAGGCTTCAAAGAAAATAGATCTTGGATGTTGGAGTTCAAGGTAAGGAACATCACCAAGGTGAAGGATCCCATCCATATTCTAGAGGAAGAGCTTGATCCCTTGTTGTGTGCAACAACCATGCCCACCTACAAGGTAAACAATAAGGAGTATTTGTTGCTACAAGATATACAAAACCTCTTTGATCTAAGAGAGGATTGTTGCCTTGCTATTTTGGCAGAGTGGACAAAGCATGATAAAGGTTTTGTGGACTACAATACACCATGTCCATTATCAGTGCTTGATACAAAATCTATTGATCAGTCCCCATGTTGGAGAGCATGTACTAAAAGTTGTTCAAAGCTATGAAGAGCAAGGGATTCTCACAAATGAAGAGTTCCAACAAATTCAGAAAAGGTTTAAGATTGAACATATGGGCAAAGAAGTTCCATGTGAGAGCAAAGAGAATAAACCAAGCTTTTTCATTGACCTTTGGAAAGAGGACCTTTTTGAAGATGATGAAAACCCTAAGGCAAAATGGTAAAATATAATTTTTGCAAGCACATTATTTAAGTGATTGAAACTTTAGTGAAAAACTTCATTTCTATTATTTGATTTGAGGGTGGCGGGGGGGGGGGGGGGTGCACAAATTGATATTGTAGATCTTGACAAGTTTCTAGGGAGAGGGAAGTCTCTAGGCCTTTGGATTTGAAGAGGGATATGAGTTTGGGCTATTACATTGGGAATTCAACAAGGAGACAATAGCTATCTACTACATGAATTTTTCCCAATCACCCACTCTCCACGTACTTGCACTAGGGGCTCTCTCAAAAGGGTGGTAGGTGCACATCCAATAAGAGTTGGAGTGGGTAAAACTTGGTTCTTGCATGATAGTGGGACTTGTCCATACCTTAAGTAGACCAGATTGACAAGCTTCCATATTTATTTATAAACCAAGGAATTTGATTGTAGATAATATGTTGCACAAAAAAAATGATAATTTCTTTAGAAGATAACGCAAGTATTGAAGCAAATTTGTAGAATCAAAATTCATAAGTATTACCATGTAGTGTATGAAGTGCTTTGAGCTCTAACAACTTTTCATAGCTTTCTTGAATTCCAACTCTTTCTTAAAGTTGGAGAGGTTATTCTTTCCCCATTGATTTTTATCATAGTAACAAAAGACTACATCCAAGGCCTCCCATACTTGCGCCTTCTCATTTCTTGCTCTGCTCCTTCACAACATTGTGTAGAGCCTTCCATTGGTTGTACTGGACTTTAGATAAACCCCTATCCAACTTTCCATGAAATCCTAAGAATATTTTGGCCTTCATCCCACCAACAGAAGCTTTCTTAGGGACATTATTTCCACCAGATGACCTCTTGAGGTCTGACTCAATCACAAAATTCCCTCCATGGAATCCAATATCAGACAATACCCTCTCAATACTTTTTATGCCAAGAGTTTCTTTGACTGGTAAAGGTTGTGGTTTCCATGCATGCCCTATGTAGAGGTGCACAATCTTCTCAATGATTCTACAAAGTGCATGCAATGTGCAAAGGTGGACATTTGAAAGGGAATATCTAAAACACCGTGAAAGTTTGGATATTAAAGTGTCTATCTGGGGCTTTATTCCAGCTAGCAAGATTCAGCTCCTTTCCTACACACACATAATATATACATGGGCTTTTGGCATTGGCACCCTTGACACATTGTACATACACTTTAGTGTCTTTGGGTCCCCCCCCATGTGCCATTCCACCTTGTACCTACCAAATCCCTCAACATCTAGCTCCTCCCCAACCTATTGAGCTTTGATTATAGCCGGACCACTAGTGTGGTGGAATACCCAATTCAACACACTGAAATCTTCACTATCAATCTCAAAAGAACCCCACCACCAAATGTTCTTCTCTGACTGCATACTACATTTTTTAGGGGTTCTTTCCCCTCTGTGGTATGAAGAGCTCTATTCATGAGGGTTATTGATACTCTCTCAATCATTCTACCTCTGCTGCTCAAAAGCCCCATGAAACTCCTAGAGGATAGCGTTTTGAAATGCTACCTCACTAAGGAAAAGGGGGGGTGGACAATGAGTGAAGGGAGGGGAGGATGGGCCTCCAATAAACATTCCAAAATGCGCAGGGACTGAGTGGGGGATACTGGCACCAAGGGGAGAGTGACAGCATGCAATGAACCTAGGGGGACGATGGCAGTGTCGACAGCGTGGGAAAACGCTGCCAGGTGCAGCGTCTTAAAATGCACACAAGGGGAGCTAGGCGTTGACACATAGGGCGTCTCAAAATGCACATAGGATACGCCACTGGGTGTTGCTCGACTGCGAGCATTTTAAAACTCTCAGTGAGAAGGGATCTCCGATAGCGTTTCAAAAGGACTATGGATTACCGGAAAGGGAGGGAGGCGGGCTTGACGGGGCATCGTTTTACAACATTGCTGCTTCTTCTCCCTCCAAAATGCTCCTCCACGCCAAGGGCTCCAAGTGTCCACCCACTGGATACACTTCGATGTTGCTCTCCTCAACTTTGTACCTGAAAGTAATGCCATCTTGAGCATCGGTTTCTTTTGTAGAAACTTTGAACAGTAGACCATATACATCCAATAATCCCCACTCATGAACTGTGAACACATCATGTCCAAAATATAAAACTCCAAGATAATGAACTGTTGGAACACATCCTGTCCATAATCCAACCAACAACAATGAATTGGCTAGCCCGTCCATAGTGTTTTAGACATCTGATTGATTCCCTGCCAAATGCATTTGCATGGAACTCCGACCTAGGGGTCCAAACACCAATAACTTGAACTCCAACACAAGGGTCCAAATTAATTATAGGGAGCATGTTCTTGCCCCTCTCTGCCACTCACAAGCCTCTCTTTGGCTGAAGCTAGTGGTGACACCTGTCATTTGACTAGAAATCTGACGTCGAGGCTACTGTGGCCACCGCCACGAGTGCCATATCGATCTCCTCTGCCAAATCTTTATTACCGTAATCTCTGTCTAGCTTGTCTTTGACCTTGTCTTCAAGTGAATTTCTGCTTTTGTCTTTGGCTTCAAACTCTCCAGCCAAACAAAGCGTCGAATCACAAGCTTGACTGTGGTCGTGGTCATACCTCCCGGGTACCGAGGCTGCTAGCTGAGTACTGGTACTATCATCCTTGTTCAATTGACCTTTGCCGCTTTTTTCTAGCGAACTCTTCCATTTGATTTTGACTTCACAAACTCAAGCCAAACAATTGGTTGGGTTCCTTGAGAACTGTGCCGGTGCATAGGCCGTCAAATGGATGGTTGGCGATCCATTATCCATAGCCACTTGTTACTTTTGGTCGTTGTCGTCAAGCCTCAAGCAAGGTAGGGATATATTGAAGTTGCAATATCTGGTAATCGGGTACCTTCTCGCACTTTAAAAAATGGTCGTACAAACCAAGCGGCTTCAACTCCACCGCAAAGGGAACTCCACACGTAATGGGCTCCACACAATCTGCTATCCCTTTCTGAAATTCGAAACTCTATTGCCGATATCCGCTCTACATGTTTGCCATGTGGTAGGCCTCGAACAAATCCAAAGATCCACAATAAACTGTTCATAGCAATGGCTAAAAATTCCATCCAAGCTGCACAAAATCTTCCAAGCCGCTCTGCACTCACTGAAATCCTCGCCTCCAAGAGGTGCACGATTGACACCAAGCCAATGCCCAAAGCTGATCTTTCACGCCGTCTCTTGATTCATGCTTCCAAGCCAACGCTACTTCTTGAATGGACACTTCTCAAGCCAGCTACCACCATTGCCCTATGGGCAATCACAAGCCCGCAACACACTTCTCCAAAGCCTTGCCGATCTCGTTGTACCCCCCACTACCTTTAGCAAGATGCATTTTAAAACGCTCAGGCCAATGGGGGGGAAAAAGAGCGGGGGGGGGGGGGGAGGTGGAGTGTTGTTGTCTAGGGAAGCTGCCACAGTCGGCGTTTCAAAACGCAGGTGAGAAGGAAAGAGGTCGCCAAGATGCTGCTTGGTAGTGTTCAAAATGATGGGAAAGAGGGGGTGGGGGCAGGGCACTTACTGCCGGCTTTTTAAAACGCTAGGAGGAAAATCTCTTGGCACCGTTGCTCAGAGTAGTGTTTTAGAATGCAAGCAGGGAAGGGGAGTCACTGCTGGACACAGCATCTCTAAAACGCAGGTGGGGTTTAGCCTGTGGATTGATAGGTTGGGAGGGTGGGGGCATCGTTTTAAAATGCTGATGATTCTTCTTCTCCGGAATGCTCCTCCACGCCAAGGGCTTCAAGCCGCCTGCTCTGGTACCATGTCGGGCTTGTCGATCCAATCGGAAAAGGCTAAGAGTCATCACCGATGAGAGGTGATCACTCATTCTCTCATTTGTGCAATTGAGGAGTGCTCTAGCTCCATCTCCATCTTCTTCTTCATCTCCTTGTGTGTGTGTGTGTGTGTGTGAAAGAGAGAGAGAGAGAGTGTGTGTGTGTGTGATCGAGCAATGCGACGGCACAACGACGGTGAGGTGGTTGAGCGTGGCATGACGGTAGCTCCCTCTTCTTCGCGGCGAGGAATCCTCCACAAAGGCGAGCGTAGGGCAATGAGTGACATAGCCTTGCTCTCTTGAGATTGCTAGATTAATTTGGTTGTGTGCTTGTAGCCATTTGTGGCTCACACACAGTGTACGACAAGTCCCTTGCTTTGGCACGTGCGACAGATGCGCACATTTTTGGCGCCACTACCCGGGAGATGCCCTGCACTAAGCTCGAATAGCACTCTATACAGCTTTGTGGTGCAATGTGAGATGTAGGAAAGGTAGAGAAAGAAGGTGCGTGGCTGTTGAGGAGGATTTGTGAACTTTGTTTTTGTTACAGTGTACTATTTTCTGTTAATAAGCTTGAATATTTTTGCTGCAATGTACTATTTTCTGTTGATAAGGTGTTAGATTTAAGGTATTAGATCTATAATTTTAGATCTGTAAGGTGTAGTAAGTAGATCTGTTAGTTAATTAGTTTCTATAGTACTGTGTTAAATAGTGTGTAACAGTAGCTTTGTTAGTTTCAAGTAGGTAGGTTAGGTGTGTGTGCGCTCGGGAAGGACCGGGATCGGGAACATTTCCCAAGCCCAAGCACAGGCTCAGGCCTCAGTCACCCTTTGGACTTACTTATTTTAGCCTCACGCCTAAGTAAAAATCGACACTTTTGAGGACCATTGGAGCTTCGGGTAACCGAATGTTGTGCTGTAAAGCACTCCATGACCCCCTAAGTGATACGCCCTTTTTGAGCTATCACATGCTCCGATCCTAAAACCGATCGTAAAAAGACATAAAAGAACATCAAAAAATGAGTGAAAACAGGGTGCAAAATGCCCAAAAAATCAAGCGGTTAATCTTTAAGGGTATTCGCGGACGCTTGTAGGGTGCCAAAGGCACATACATCCGTGCTTTGGTTGTGTGCTAGAGGCCGATCAACTAGCAAGAACTTCGACTTACGTGGGTTCTCAATACCCACCTACCTTAGGTTCCAAGCCCTCGGCGGGGACCCAAGGTAGTACAACCCAAGACCCAAACACAGTGGCTAGTGACTCTTCATCTAACTACGATATTATGGAAGGAAACTCTACACCAAACCCCGAGCAAGTAAACAAAAACGTACCTATCTCGGCCCCACAGCCTGGATCTAGTGTGTTTAGTCGCTTTATAAAAACCTTTAGTAGAGCTACTTACTCTGAACTTGCGGCTACTGAAGTTAACGAAGGTGAGGGAAAGGTAGATTCTCCTTTGGTATTGAGGCGGTCCGGGGCGGGCAACAAGAAGAGCAACCTCTAGACACCCTTCAAGGCTCTCGTGCTGCTCAATGGGGCTGGGGCACAACACAACACAAACCAAAACAACAAACCCACAGCCAAATCCCAACTACACAAGGGGCACCACCTAGTTTAAGAGCGAACTAGGACGCAAAAGAGGAGAATCGTTAGAGCAACCCACAAACAAGCAAGGAATTTACACTAACCCTAACACCAATGGAACACTCTCACACACTAAAACACGAGAGAGAGAGAGAGAGAGAGAGAGATGGTGCTCGGGCTGCTTTGAGGTGTATCGTTAATGATCAAGCAAACATAAATATATATATGTAAGAAAGAGAGAGAAGGGGGAAGGGGGTGCTTGTTGCACTAATACCTTCTTACAAATATGTCATGACAAATCAAAGTGAGATTAGTAATTGTTCAACATAGCTTGCGTAAATTTCACCACAACACATCACAAGAAAAGCCACCCCAATCACTGTCTTAAGGCCAGGGAGTCCTCTCCACCTTGTCGCCCTCTTACAGTATGTGGGATTTATGGCTAAATGATGACAACACCAGAGACAAGCTATCAAGAACTTAACAAAAAACACCAAGACACTTACGCATCATTGTTGTCCATTACTTCACGTTGGAAGGGAGACAAAGTATCCAAGCTTAGTCCAAATCCACCCTCCTTGATTTAGCAAATGTTGGGCTTACACTAGTAGGAAAATGATAGATTTCCTACTCTCAATTGAATGATCACTCTCTCTCTTACAATGGCATAGAGTTCCCTTGCTAATCCCCTATTACAACACATGCACATGCATAAGACAATGAGCTTCCACTCAAGAGCTCCTTTTAGAGAGGTTGAGCTTGGCTTCTCAAGCTATAGCATAGTGCTCTTGCTTATGGCTCTCCTTTTGTGCTAGCTACACCCTCCTTTTATAGCAATTTTGAAGGCTAGGGTTACTCCTCTAACCATGGTTGGGTTAGATTTTCAGCAATTTATCTAATTTCTTTTGCTTGGAATTATCAAGAAGTTGGTGGGGAAAGGAGAGGAGAGAAATGGAGGTGATAGGACTTTTCATAGTGGGTTAGTGTTAGTAGAGTTAGTATTAATTTACAAATGGAATTGGATATTTACAATGGGAGTATCCATGTAGGATACAAATAAGGAAGAAAAAACTCTTAAGAGGTAAGAAACGGTGGATTTCTTACAAGGTTGATGCTCCAAGTGTCTTGAGTAGGGGCAATTTTGACTCTTGTTGACGGTCCACTAGCTTTGACGGTACATTTTTTCTCCACTCTTGACCTTCCTTGAGAGACAAGGTAATTGAAGCTGAGTAATCAACCACCATGATGCTGTCTTTTAAGAGAAGAGGCTGAATTTTGTGGTTTTTTTCGATAGATATGGGTAATTTGGAGGAGGAAAAATGAGACTAGGTGGTCAATTTTGGAATGGAATTGTGTGTGGAGGTATCAGTTCACCATGGTTTCTCTTATTCTTCAAGGTTGAGGAGAAGGTGAGTAGGGTGCAGAGAGGAGTGGTGAGAGAGGTGGGGATGATGAGTGGAGAAGTGTGTGTGAAAGAGGAAAATGATAAAGTGGAAGAGAGAGTGTGGCTGCATAGCATGGGAAAACTGGGGTCCACTATTAAAATCATAGCTCACAGCTCGTAGCTCAAAAAAATATGAAAAAATTTGAGGCAAAAGTTCAGCCCACGAGCTACAACTTTTGTTTGTATCACCTTTTCAAATTCGGAGAGCAAGTGAACTTTAAAAATTCAGCAAAATCGACCGTGTTTTTCCACTGCACAAGGTCCTTGTGGGGTCCTTCTTTGGATGATTCTTTTGAATACCTCCAAGAGTGAGCCCTCCATAGTGCATGTATGCATGCCACCTACCCTTGACCTTATTTGGTAGGTCTATAATTGAAGATATTGTTGAGATCATGATATAAGTGAATAGTACAACTAAGAAAATCAAATATTGAGGGGTCTAAAAAATATGTACATGTCAAATATAAATAATATAAGTGGAAAAAATATAAAGGGGTCAAAAGAAATCTCTCTCATTATGAGGCTACCATAAAAAGATAAATATTTTTGGTGTTCTATTTTTTAGAAAGAAAACAAAATAGATGTAGGAAGGAAAAAATCACAATAGTGAAAAAATATACACATAAATAAAACTAGTTTTTTTGGATTTTTGTTGGGGTGAGTTACACCAAATATAAGAGAAGCTTACATGAAAATATTTCTATATGGAATAAAGAGTATGAAAAATGGTAAGAAAAATTGTGGTAATGGTGAGGCAATGTACAGAGCATAAATAACACACACCTAGGTAGAAATATTTAAATAAATACCAAAATAATTATGAAAAAATCTTTTATTTAGGCCCTATATACAAAAATATTTACATATGCATGGGCCATAATATACTTATATTTTTTATATTTTATATTTTTTTGGCTCAACTAGCCCAATGACTAGCTAATTGAGGGTTTTTTATTTCAGTAAGGAGATATGGGAAAAGTCCCCTAACTCACACACACCTATATACAGTGAAAGGTGGAGGGTAACCACAATGTTTGAGTGATTTGATAGGGTGAGATAACTCACTGTGGCAATACAAAGAGCCAAAAAACGGCTATCATTAGCCCTCCCCCTGGATGATGGTATATTCATGTACCATCATAGAGCATCTTTTCCAAAGAGAGTGCTTCAGAGTCCTTGACGAGATCTTTATTGGTTGGCCCCTCAAATTTTGGCTAGAGTTACACTCATGCTTCATGTAACAATAGTTACATGAGACAGTGCCTTTTGACAGATCTTTGGTAGATCCTTTGGTAGAAGGCGACTCAGATAGGCTTCAAGCGATACTCGTTTACTTTCCTGGAGTGCTCTTTACCATTCAAGTCCATAAGCTGATAGTAACTTGAATTGAAAGCCTTCTTGACTATGTATGGCCCTTGCCATCTTGTTTCAAATTTGGCATCAAAACGATTATCGAGTCGATTGTCATACCTTAGCACAATATCTCCTTCATTGATGCCTTTGTCCTTCAGTTTCTTGTCAAGCTTCTCCTTTGTCTATGTGGCTTTCCTCTTATAGCACTCGTATACTGCTTCTCTTTTCCACTCAAGCTCAGCTAAGGTAAGAAGTCGATCCATCCATGCTTCTTGATCATCTTGTGCTGATTTGCCATGAAGTCGCATTGTTGGAATGTTTAGCTCAATTGGCTGTAAAGCCTCTTGACCATAGACCAAGTGAAATGGTGTGAACTCCGTGGCTTCCCTATATGTGGTTCGATATGCCCACAAGGCACCATCCAAGAAGTCATCCCACAACTTTGTCTTTTTTTCACCATCTTTCTAATGATGCCTGCAATGACACCATTAGCTTTTTCTACCAAACCATTTGATTGGGATAGTAGGGTGTACTGTGACGATGTAGAATGTGAAGTTCTTCACAGACTTCTGTGAGCAATCCCTTTCTAAACCCTGGACCATTATCAGAAACAATCTCAAAGGTGTGCTAAATCTACAACAAATGTGAGTGTAGACGAATTTGCTCACTGTCCTCTCATTTACCTTTGCCACACTTTGTGCTTCCACCCACCTAGTCATATAGTCTACAGCCACTAGAATGTAGAGTTTACCATTTTTTGTCCTAGGCAGAGGACCCATAGCATCAATGCCCCACTTTTCAAAGGGTCCATTTGCAAGCATGATTTGCCTTGGACCATAAACCAATCTTCTATTCCCATTTACCTGACAATTGTGACAACTTTTACGCCAATGTTGGACATCCACATGCAGACTTGGCCAAACATACCCCGCAAGCAAAATCTTCTTCACAGTTAATTCTTGGGCAAAATGGCACCACACACATGCTTCTTCATGCAACCTTTTAGAATGGCTGGAATTTCCTCAATAGTTGGTACTCTTCTGCATACTTGATCCCTCCCTCTTTGATAGAGGGAGCCTTCTAGGAAGAGATATGCGCTTGCCTTCTTCATGAGTCTCCTCTTCTGAGCCTTCGTGAAGTCTTGTGGAAACTTGCCCTCCAAAATGTACCTAATAATGGGAGTCAATGACTCCAATCCCTGGTATCTCGGTTGCTTCACAGTTGCTGCCACCATGATGACCTGCACTTCTTTCTCAACACATGTAACTACTTGCTGTGCAAGTAAATCGGCATCTTCATTCTGTTTCCTAGGAATATGATATAGTTGTACTTCTTCAAATTGATTAAACAATCTACGAATGGCATGAACTTTTGTCCGTAAGCTTTCATTCTTGCATGCCCAAATGCCTAAAATCTGTTTAACAATGAGAAGTGCATCTCCCTTTACCATGAGGCGTTGTATACCATGGCCAATACATATTTTTAAACCATGAAGTAGTGTGTCATATTCTGCTTCATTGTTGCTAGTTGAACCTGGTAGATTGACCTTCTCTTTCATGACCACCTCTCCACTTGGGTTGAGCAACACTAGCCCCCCCCTGCTTCTCCTGTGGCTCGACGAAAAGCTCCATCAAAAACAAGTAAAAGCATTAGGAATACTTTTTGGTGGTGGTAATGGTAGGGTCTTTACTTCAGGCACCTTAATCTCCTTTTCATGCACCCTATAAGTGAGAATCCCTGCCAATTGTGCACGCACACTATCTTCTACCTCGAAAGAGTATTGAAACTCTTGCAACTCCATAATCCAATTTGAGATCCTAGTACTAAGATTCATTTGAGATGACACCCAAGGGAACAAATTCTCTGCAGTGAGAATTACAAAAGGTTTTGGTAGCAGGTAGGATCTAAACTTTCTCACCGCAAACATGAGAGAAAGCATCATGAGTTCTGCTTCTGTATAGTCTCTCTCCAAAGCATTCATGACCCTACTAGCAAAGTAGATGGGTCGCATCCTTGTACTGTGGGGATCATGTTGTAGCAACACAGCACCAATTGTTTCCCTTCCAACACTAGAGCTAACAAAGAATGTGTACTCCCAACAAGGAGGCATGAGTGTTGGTAGCTCTGACAAAATGACTTTAATGTTACAAAAATACTCTTCAAGCTCATCAGACCATGCAAATTCTACTTGTTGTGTCAACTTTTGCAAAGGATGAAGCAACTCCGAAGCTAAGTGAATAAAGCGTGACATATACTTCACTTTTGAATGAATGATATGACCTCTTTGAGATTCTTGGGTGAGGGGAGCTCAATAAGATCCTTTGCCTTTGAAGGATCCACCTCAATGCCTTTATAGGAAACCTTGTGACCAAGCAAGATCACTTCATCCTCAGCTATGTGACACTTGTCGGGTTGAGTTGACCTCCCATGTCATAGAGCTTCTTTAAACCTTCTTCTACCCTTTGTAGATGCAATGATTTTGAGCTATAAATGCAAAATCATCAATAAAAACCCTAATGGACTTTCCAAAGAATGCTTGAAACACCATGTTCATGAAGCGTTGGAAAGTTGCAGGAGCATTTGTCAGGCCAAATGGCATGACTCTAAAAGCATAACAACCCCAAAGAATGATAAAGGTTGTTTTCAATTGATCCTCCAATGCAATCCCTATTTGAAAGTAACCTGAGTAGCCATCACACACAGTGTACTTCTCATGACCAGCTACCTCATTTAGTATCTCATCCTGAAATGGGAGGGGAAAGTGATCTCTTTTTTATGCCTCATTGAGTGGACGGTAATCCACACACACCCTCCACTTTCCGTTTTTCTTAGGAGTGACAATAACGGGAGAGACCCACTCTAAATTCTCCACTGGATAAATGAAACCTGTTGCTAGAAGCTTTCTTACCTCCTTGAGTAAAGCCTACTCCTTGATGACTCCTAGCCTTCGTAGCTTCTGAGCCTTAGGTGTGGCCTCTGGCTTCAACTCAATTTTGTGTTGAACAGCATCTACTCCACGCACATCGGTGTAGTCTTTAGCAAAAAGCCTAGGAAACTTCCTTAGCACACATTTGAAATCCTCTCTTTCATCCTTTGTAAGTGTTGTTGATAGCATACCTTCCAGCATCCCTTCATCTTGAACACCTTCGTTCTCTTGAGGACCTACCTCCTCCAAGCCTTGACAAGAGGTCTCTTGGTTGCTTGGCTTAAACCTTACCCCCATGACTTCGATGGAAGACTCCTCTTCAGTAATGCTGCCGCTACTTTCTTCTTCTGAAGTGCTATCGGTCCAACCTTCTTCCGTCTCACTTTGAGATGATTCTTCATGGAGCTCCTCTTGGCGTTGCTCCTTCATGTCAAAGACAACCTTCTTATGATTGTCATTCTTGCAAATTAATTTCCCACTCTCCCAATCCTGCAAAGCTCGCATTTTCATTAGCCATGGTCTTCCTAGGATAAATGGATAACCACTTCCCTTGGTCGACATAATATAAAAATCCACCGCTTTCTTAATGCCAAAGGCCTCTACAAAGACATTTTTACAAATGCCTACACACCTAGCCTTGCTATTGTTTGCCATCTTGACTTTGATTTCAGGTGTCTCATGGATGTGCATGCCTAGTCTTTGCATGAGTCCCTCTGTCATGATGCAAATTTGTGCACCCCCATCCACTAGACCTTTCCTAACCAATCTTCCTTTGATGTAACAGTCTAGCACCGTGTAATGTTCTCATTCATTTCAGCTTGTGCAATTTTAACAACCGGCACACTCTCTTTTACCTTTCTCCTAGTGCTAACTGCCCTTGTTAAATCCCTCCTTACTTGTGGACATAATGCAAGAAATGAGGCCATGAAATATCAGGACCCTTACCTCTCATGTCTTCCAACAAGTTGTACGGAGCCATACCATGTCCAAGAGGGAAGTCTTGGAGGTTGATACGACGTCGAGTCTTCTTGGTTCGTTGGTCTCCTTTGCCTTTTTGCCTTGTCCATGTTCACTCTGTGATGTGACTCCTTCTTTCTCTTTACCTTTCCCTCGGCCACGCTTAATGCCATTGGCTTCCATGTCAACCTCATTCGAATTTGTCACCTCTACCACATGCACATTTGGATCTGGCAAAGGTGGAACTCCTTCTAGCCCTTGTGGAGGTGGTCTTGGTCCATTTGGCCTTTGTAGAAGCCTTGGTTGTTGACCAGCTCCTTCTCTTGCATTCATCACTGGGTAATTCAAGTTAGGTCTCCCTGGCTCTCCACGGGGCCAAGGACAATTATACATCCCATGTCCAGACTCTCCGCAATTCCAACATTGCAAGACTCTCCTAGTTCGTGGCTCTCTCTCTTCTGACTTCTTTGCTTGTCCCTTTGGACCTACAGCTTGTGCAAGGTGAATTGACAGGCTGCTTAAAGATTCATTTAACTTCTCAATCACTCAGCCATTACCTCAGGAAGCTCCCTAGATGTTGATGCTTGTGACTTACCTTTGGGTCTAAGTCCTTCTATTGGAACCTCTCCCCTTAAGCACTTGAGTTTCTTATACTTCTCAGCAGCCCTATTTTCCGCTGCATCAAAAGCAGCAGGTGCACCCGCCTCAACTTTTACCTTAAGGTCAGAAAAGAGTCCGGCTATGAACCCTCCCTTTAAAAATTCTGCACCATCACCAGGGTTAGCAACATTTCGTATCCATAGAGCCCAAAGACGTAGAACTCTTGCTTGTACAAGTAGTAGTCATCTAAGTTTTTTGCTTATGAGAAACAATGTCTTGCCATAGTTTTTGAGTGTTTTGGGGATCAAAGAAGTATCTCTTAAAACGATTCAAAACTTCTGTGTAATCCCCCTTAACTTCCTCAGGCAAAGAGTCAAACCAAGTACTAGCATCTTTCCTAAGGACCACCTCAAACATTTCTACACGTTCTTGATCGGTTACTATCCTCTTGATACGGCAAGACATCTTGAAATTTGCTAAAAAATAATTCTGCATCCTCTCCAGGCTCTCCAAAGAAAAGAGGATATCCAGACATTTGGCGTTGGATTTCCATTGAATTGATTTCAAAGTGACACCCGTTTTTGTTTTTCTTTCTTAAAATGATTTACACAATAATGTTTTCTAGCTTGCAATCTATTCTACAACAAAATAAAGATATTCACATCAAACGACCTATGATAATTAATAAGAGGTAGGATGACAGGGTTTGGTGATGCGAGAATTTCTCCTACTCTTTGGGCACCAAACATGAACACCATACGTTGTTGAAAATGGATTTTCCTACTAATTGCAATGTTTATTCTAATGTGTGGAGTGAAATGGAAGGGCAAAACCTCTATTCCTGGGCCATTATCCATGGTCTATGTATGACCTAATTCTTAAAACAAAACAAAAATATAGACGTCCAAACTAAGGCCGTACCTAATGAAAGGCAAAATAAAAGGATTTACTGAAGCGTTTATCTCGGCCAACCTAAGAGGACCTAAAATTCTACGAATGACACGTTGAAATTGCAACTTAGTACTAACAATTATGTGTACCTTTTGCCTTGCAATGGGACTGAAGGGATCATACAAATTCTCGTGATTCATGCAAGCTACTTGATTATGCTAAAGGTTGAGCCTTCACAAAACATACACAAGCCGTCCTCAGTGGGGGCACCAATTTGAGGCGGTCCAGGGTGGGCAACAAGAAGAGCAACCTCTAGACACCCTTCAAGGCTCCCATGTGGCTCAATGGGGCTGGGGCACAACACAACACAAACCAAAACAACAAACCCACAGCCAAATCCCAACTACACAAGGGGCACCACCTAGTTTAAGAGCGAACTAGGACGCAAAAGAGGAGAATCGTTAGAGCAACCCACAAACAAGCAAGGAATTTACACTAACCCTAACACCAATGGAACACTCTCACACACTAAAACACAAGAGAGAGAGAGAGAGAGATGGTGCTCGGGCTGCTTTGAGGTGTATCGTTAATGATCAAGCAAACATAAATATATATATATGTAAGAAAGAGAGAGAAGGGGGAAGGGGTGCTTGTTGCACTAATACCTTCTTACAAATCTATCATGACAAATCAAAGTGAGATTAGTAATTGTTCAACATAGCTTGCGTAAATTTCACCTCAACACATCACAAGAAAAGCCACCCCAATCACTGTCTTAAGGCCAAGGGAGTCCTCTCCACCCTGTCGCCCTCTTACAGTATGTGGGATTTATGGCTAGATTGATGACAACACTAGAAACAAGTTATCAAGAACTTAGCAAAAAACACCAAGACACTTACGCATCATTGTTGTCCATTACTTCACGTTGGAAGGGAGACAAAGTATCCAAGCTTAGTCCAAATCCACCCTCCTTGATTCAGCAAATGTTGGCTTACACTAGTAGGAGAAATGATAGATTTCCTACTCTCAATTGAATGATCACTCTCTCTCTTACAATGGCATAGAGTTCCCTTGCTAATCCCCTACTACAACACATGTACATGCATAAGACAACGAGATTCCACTCAAGAGCTCCTTCTAGAGAGGTTGAGCTTGGCTTCTCAAGCTATAGCATAGTGCTCTTGCTTATGGCTCTCCTTTTGTGCTAGCTACACCCTCCTTTTATAGCAATTTTGAAGGCTAGGGTTACTCCTCTAACCATGGTTGGGTTAGATTTTCAGCAATTTATCTAATTTCTTTTGCTTGGAATTATCAAGAAGTTGGTGGGGAAAGGGAGAGGAGAGAAATGGAGGTGATAGGACTTTTCATAGTGGGTTAGTGTTAGTAGAGTTAGTATTAATTTACAAATGGAATTGGATATTTACAATGGGAATATCCATGTAGGATACAAATAAGGAAGAAAAACTCTTAAGAGGTAAGAAAAGGTGATTTCTTACAAAGTTGATGCTCCAAGTGTCTTGAGTAGGGCCAATTTTGACGCTTGTTGACGGTCCACTAGCTTTGACGGTACATTTTTTCTGCACTCTTGACCTCCTTGAGAGACAAGGTAATTGAAGCTGAGTAATCAACCACCATTATGCTGTCTTTTAAGAGAAGAGGCTGAATTTTGTGGTTTTTTTGATAGATATGGGTAATTTGGAGGAGGAAAAATGAGACTAGGTGGTCAATTTTGGAATGGAATTGTGTGTGGGAGGTATGAGTTCACCATGGTTTCTCTTATTCTTCAAGGTTGAGGAGAAGGTGAGTAGGGTGCAGAGAGGAGTGGTGAGAGAGGTGGGGATGATGAGTGGAGAAGTGTGTGTGAAAGAGGAAAATGATAAAGTGGAAGAGAGAGTGTGGCTGCATAGCATGGGAAAATTGGGGTCCACTAATAAAATCATAGCTCACAGCTCGTAGCTCAAAAAAATATGAAAAAATTTGAGGCAAAAGTTCAGCCCACGAGCTACAACTTTTGTTTGTATCGTTTTCAAATTCGGAGAGCAAGTGAACTTTAAAAATTCAGCAAAACCGACCGTTTTTTTCCACTGCACAAGTCCTTGTGGGGTCCTTCTTTGGATGATTCTTTTGAATACCTCCAAGAGTGAGCCCTCCATAGTGCATGTATGCATGCCACCTACCCTTGACCTTATTTGGTAGGTCTATAATTGAAGATATTGTTGAGATCATGATATAAGTGAATAGTACAACTAAGAAAATCAAATATTGAGGGGTCTAAAAAATATGTACATGTCAAATATAAATAATATAAGTGGAAAAAATATAAAGGGGTCAAAAGAAATCTCTCTCATTATGAGGCTACCATAAAAAGATAAATATTTTTGTGTTCTAATTTTTTAGAAAAAAAACAAAATAGATGTAGGAAGGAAAAAATCACAATAGTGAAAAAATATACACATAAATAAAACTAGTTTTTTTGGATTTTTGTTGGGGTGGAGTTACACCAAATATAAGAGAAGCTTACATGAAAATATTTCTATATGGAATAAAGAGTATGAAAAATGGTAAGAAAAATTGTGGTAATGGTGAGGCAATGTACAAAGCATAAATAACACACACCTAGGTAGAAATATTTAAATAAATACCAAAATAATTATGAAAAAATCTTTTATTTAGGCCCTATATACAAGAAATATTTACATATGCATGGGCCATAATATACTTTATATTTTTTATATTTTATATTTTTTTGCTCAACTAGCCCAATGACTAGCTAATTGAGGTTTTTTATTTCAAAGGAGATATGGGAAAAGTCCCCTAACTCACACGCACTATATACAGTGAAAGGGTAGGGTAACCACAGTGTTTGAGTGATTTGATAGGGTGAGATAACTCACTGTGGAAATTACAAAGAGCCAAAAAACGGCTATCATATCTCAAGGGAGTCATACTCCCAAGAGGTGTCCACGTCTTATCCTGTCCCTGTTTTCATGGAAGACCCTGCTAAGCCATCACCCCCCGAAGTTGCTACTATCCAAGGTAAGAGTCTTGCGGAGGTGCAAGAAGTTGAGCGTTATATGCAAGCGGCTAGGGAGAGGAAAATGGAGAGTTTCCTAGAACAACATCGAGCCATGAAGGGAAAGACCCCTGGGAAAACAGGCATAGCAATCGATCAATCGAGTGCCACTGAGTTAGTAGACAATGTGGGTCAAACCATGGGGAACAACAATGCTTCCACCTCAAGGAAAACCTCTAGTACACCGAGCCTAGAAGGGTTATTTGTCGACAAAAATTGGGAATATGACCTACAAACTAAAACCTTGACTGAACTGTACATGGGTTACACATACCATATAGGTTGGTTAGAAGTTGTAATATCTAATTCTAGCACCACAAGTCTAGAGGAGTGGCAACAAATGGTCTGCAATGTCATCCATAGCATCATCCAATCGAAGAGGCAAAACCGAGGGATTAACATTCCTTCAATGGGCCTTATGAGATTCTTGGATACGGGCAAGGCCAGACAACCGACACTATCACAGATGGAAACTCCTTCAATGAGTCCAATGGACCCTTCATATATTGTGTCACCTGGAGTTTTGGTACAGTCTGAACCCACAAGTAGTAGTTTTACTTTGCCAAATCTAGCTCATTTGTCTCTCAGAGACACTAGTGCTACGATACCTACTCCGGTGATGAGTACAAAAGTACACCTTGGACCTCGTTTGTTAGCGCTGCACTGCTACCTAGTAGCACAGTGCCCCCAAAAATACCTACAGGTGTGCATCAAGCATATGTACCTATCGCACCTCATGCCCACGTAGCTCCCACAACCCCAATTATGCCAAGGGCTCACACTCCACAATGGCATTATTCGAGCTCTTATTCAAGTGGGGCCATACCATTTAGCAATAACATGTCGTATCGAGTACCGGCTCTGCCTAGGGACACACCTATGAACTTTGGACCACCACGTGGTACACCACCATACGAGGTACGGGACCGGAGGGCCACGCGTATGCCAAGGCCAAGGCCAACTCCCATCCCACATGTAGTTCCAGGAGCGCCTGCACCTGTGGCCACTATACTTGCTTATTTAGGAGATTTGGCAGCATTTGCTCAAACCATCGATCAATCTATTGCGTAACATGCCTGATAGAGAGCCTAGAAGTAAGGCAGTACAAATAGCCAAGATCACACAAAAATTTAGTGGAGACGGGGATGTGAGAAAGCATATCAAAGTTTTTGAACAAATATGTGATTCTCTAGGAGAACACAATGACCTGCATAAGAGTAATTCTTTAAGCCTAACCTTAAGTGGGAAGGCTGGGGATTGGTATAGAACCCTAAGGGTGGTAGAAAAAATGATTTACCCTACTCCTAGAAGACTATTCTTGAAAGAATACATACGGGAGGGAGTGCTTTGGGGGGTAGCCTCTCAGCTCCAGAAAGCCCAATGAGAGGAAGGAGAGTCGATGAGAGACTTCATTAGTCACTTGAAGCATTTGAATTCTGGTTGTAACCCAAAATGAGCACTTCAATAATAATCAATTGCTTGATAGATTCATTAGGGGATTACGACATGAGGATATCTACAATGGCCTAGTCATCAAAGGTATCACCACTCGGGAAGCAGTCACCACCAATGCGATCCAATTGGAGGATCATTTAATGATTCAAGAAGAAAGAGAGTCTTTTGAGCCTAAATCTACTGGCTCGCAAGCATCGGGGCATCAGTCAATGACCCTAAAAGCCTATTGCTAAGGAGCCAAATATATTTGAGATGACTTTAGTAGATCTCACCAAGGCCATTCAAGAGAGTCTTAGAGACAATCGTGCTCCACAAAACAATCATATGTATCCAAGAAGGGGGCAACAATGGTGCTCAGTATGCTATGGTCCGCATAGTACCAGTGAATTCCCTACTTTTAGAGTGAAATTCAATGGGAATTGCAATGCCTATGGGAGGTATGGTCATCAAGCAAAGGATTTCATAGTATTTAAGCGCGCGATAGCCAATAGACCAACCTTAGCATGGACAGACCTCGAGTGCCTGCATTGATGCCAACCCCACCTCTTGAACAAATGTCACAACACATGGTCCCTAGGGCCCAAAATGTTGTTCAAACAACACTCTTACCACCTCTAGTTCTAGAACCACAATCACCACATCCGAGAATCACTTTTGTGAATCATGTGGGTTGGGAGTCATCTATCACTTGTTTGGAAGGCTGTGAGAAAGATATAGACCCTAATATTTCCTATGGGATTGATGCGCTTGAAGAAAGTCCACAATACTACATGGAGGACTATTGGGAACAAGTCAAACCTGTCTATCAAGTAGCTACTCTTGCTACAAGTGGCCAAAATATCAATTACACTGCCAAGAGACCACCTCTTCAATGCTATGAGTGTGAAGGTCCACATCGTGTGACCGAGTGTCGTATCAGGATAAAAAATAACGCCACACTAATGCAAACCAATCAAGCGAGCACGTCTACAATGCCGATACTCATGTGTAATCGATGTGGCACAGATCATTTGATTGCCCAATGTTCAAATAATCCAAATGTGCTGAAGATCACGCCATTAAATTTGATTGAGGTTATC
The DNA here is from genome assembly GCF_014529385.1 of Adiantum capillus-veneris. Classification (NCBI taxonomy): domain Eukaryota; kingdom Viridiplantae; phylum Streptophyta; class Polypodiopsida; order Polypodiales; family Pteridaceae; genus Adiantum; species Adiantum capillus-veneris. Next base: position 133,360,108 of record NC_140948.1, on the reverse strand, counting down.
GAGGAGCCATCAGAAAGTACGCTTGTGGTACCAGTGAACATACTCACACGATCGATGCTCCAAAAACAAAATTATATTCTTGAAGAGAAAAAGACACGGCATCAATTGCCCAATCTCAGTAGAAGAAGAAAACACGAAGGAAGAGATCGCAAAAAGCACCGAAGTCAGACCCCAGTTCAAAGACCAACATAGGGATTGGTGACGACCCCTTATATATGAATGATGTTGAAGAGGATTCTGATTCAGGTGAAACCATGGAGATCAAAATGACCACTAGGAAATAAACCAACAAGGAAGATCATCATGAGCCACAATGGCCATGACCCAAAAAGACGTTAGGAACTTACCCAAACCCTACAAACGAGATCGAGCAAGTCAAGTAATTAAAGAGTTTGGTAGAAGAGACCCAGAGGGATCTAGAGCCATCACCTAGGAAGATCCAAATTACAGACACAATGTTTCCTACGCAACAACAACCTCACCAAGTCCATAGACCCTTAGCCATACCTAGTGTCATTTAAGAAGAAAGTGACTTAAAGTCATGGGAAAGTGGCCGTACTCACTTCTTGTTGGAAAGAATGTTTACAGAGGGACTACCTCACCCTATCAAAGAAATGGAGATCCCATCTTCCCCACTTCAAGAGACTGAAGCCCAGAAGGTGCCGTTAAATATTTCCAAACGGATGGATTTCATGGCTTCAGAAGTTAGAACCACCATCATGTCCAAACTATATGGAGACCCTAAGCTATTCTTAGCTCTTTGAGCTTTCCTCAATGGAGAACTGAAGGTCGGGCTACCACAATTTTTGCAGATGGATGGAGCTAGGGAGATGCCAATAGAGGAGGAACACTTAGATCCACAACCCAAGCTAGATGAGAACCCTGTTGTAGAAATACATGTTAACAAGTTGGGACAATACTTTGAGGGCGATGAATCCAATGCAACCATACCAATCACTACCAAAAGATTAACTGTGAAGGGAATCCTTGATGGTGGCACTGGGGTTAGCATTGTGACTAAAAATTGATGGGAAACTATGGGAAGACCTCACCTTGGGACCACAACCATAGTAGTAAAGATGGCCAATGGGTCTATTGTTAAACCTATGGGGATGCTAGAAGATCTCAAGATCAAGGTCTTTGGACATAATATAAGAAATACCTTCATCGTTATGGATTTCTCCAAGCACACTATGGCATCTAAGAAGATCTTAGGATGTCCTTTCATGCGGGAAGCAAAAATGGTACATCACGGGTCTAAAAACCATGTCTACTTGTAGTTCCAAGATTTTGTCATTTGAGTGGATCTTGTAATTGGTAGAGCATATCCTCTAGAAAATAGGTTTATAATTGATCATAGATCTGAAATCACAGTTTGCTTGGCCCCATTGCAGTATTGTTACACGTGTAAAGTGGACACTGATGTTGGGGAAGATTCTCCTTATATGGATGTACTACCTGGGATGATTGAGTCGGAAAATGTAGATTGGGTCCACTTAGCAGCAACCATAGACACTTGGGAAAACAGGGGGACGACCTAGGTAACACTGGAGGGGGATGAAATGCCACCACTCGTACCCTTAAATATGCTAGAAGCAATGCATATAGCTTTTGATGACCTACAAGAGGAAGGTTTGACTGGCATTGGAACCAGTAGCATCTCACAAGACTATAGCCCACACGATTTGGGGTCAGAATCATCAATTGAAATTGACTCTGAGGACAAAGAGTCTGAGTTAAATCTTAGTGAAAATGTGGGGACAACCCATTCAAGGCCCAATGGTACCCTAGATGAAAATCTATCCAAGGAAGCAGAAGACAGAAATAGCAATTCATCTAGTGACTCTTCACTAGAGATCGGCCGTAATTGAAAATTAGAAAAGAAGAGTAAGAGATATAAGAGGCGACGATATTGAGCAAATGTGCGTGCTAGAATAAATGAAAAGAAATCTATCTCAGAATGGCTTAATTATATAGGGGCATGTGATGATCATCAAAAGTTGGTAGATAACTGGGGTGAATATCTTCAAAGAGTTATGTGGTGTAGTCCACAACCCATTGACATCGCACAACTAGGCTACATAGAAGCCAAAGTTGAGTCATACCGTAAGGAGATGACATAATAAAGGGTTACAAGCCATCCGTCAAAAGAAAGCAGCCAAAGAATAGGCAGAGCTTAAAAAGATCCAAGCAAGAGTTGGGGCTCGAGAAAGACAACAACGTCTTAGATGCCACTAATCTGGGAATCACACACACTCCTATTCTTTATGACAATGGAACCGTGGTTCAAAGCTTTTTGGTCATGCCTGTTGGTACTATGGAGGGTAATATAAACCTGGGGTGCAAATGGATTTCTGTTGTCAAATGTAATATCGATTGGGAGACAGAGAGTATCACGATGCAGAAACTAACTCATGGCCCTACGGCTCAAGGAATAACAACTGAAATCTCACCTCTTCGTAACACAAAAAACAACAAAATATTTCCAATCCAAAAAATCACAACATCCTTGCCAGTAGCACAACCCTCTAAAGCTTCAACTTCCATGGCAACTACGATAGACAGTGCTACATCAAAGTCTTCATGTGATCTAACGAAGGGTACATATCAATGGGTCCCCAAAGTATCGTTATCGGACCCCCCTATAGTTCAAGTTAATTCACAAAGGAAACCTCGAAGGAAGGCGTCCACTCGGGTTAAGAAGGTGAAAACCAAACCATGTTGGATTCCCAAACATTTATTACAAGCCCAAGGCTACTATGATGGAAATGATTGAATTTGGGTACCTAAACGTAAATCGTGTCCTTCCCTATCCACTACAAAACCATGTGAGACAAACCTTGTAATTCCAAAGCCGATGGAAGACCATGGGAAGGGAAAGATCACAGAATGCTACACACCTATTCCAGAGCTAGTTTGGGTTCTAAGGCAAAACCAATCTATTCAGCTTAGCGCAGGAAAGGGGGAGTTCCATGAAGCTTCTAGCTCCTCATGTAATGCATCCATAGAGGTAAAAGCTTCTACACAACCTCCACCTACCATAGGCATCCTCCATGAAGCTACAAAAGATTCGACACCTCCCATTGTTCAATTACTGCCTGATGCACTACTTCAAGTTCGTTCCTGGGAGAGTACCTTACCACCCTTGCAACTTGATGAGGCACCCAAGGTAATAGAGAACTATTGGCTAAAATCCTCACCCATTACCAATTGGAATAACTGGTTCCAAAAGGTGATGACATCCTTTTAATGATTCAAGAAGAAAGAGAGTCTTTTGAGCCTAAATCTACTGGCTCGCAAGCATCGGGGCATCAGTCAATGACCCTAAAAGCCTATTGCTAAGGAGCCAAATATATTTGAGATGACTTTAGTAGATCTCACCAAGGCCATTCAAGAGAGTCTTAGAGACAATCGTGCTCCACAAAACAATCATATGTATCCAAGAAGGGGGCAACAATGGTGCTCAGTATGCTATGGTCCGCATAGTACCAGTGAATTCCCTACTTTTAGAGTGAAATTCAATGGGAATTGCAATGCCTATGGGAGGTATGGTCATCAAGCAAAGGATTTCATAGTATTTAAGCGCGCGATAGCCAATAGACCAACCTTAGCATGGACAGACCTCGAGTGCCTGCATTGATGCCAACCCCACCTCTTGAACAAATGTCACAACACATGGTCCCTAGGGCCCAAAATGTTGTTCAAACAACACTCTTACCACCTCTAGTTCTAGAACCACAATCACCACATCCGAGAATCACTTTTGTGAATCATGTGGGTTGGGAGTCATCTATCACTTGTTTGGAAGGCTGTGAGAAAGATATAGACCCTAATATTTCCTATGGGATTGATGCGCTTGAAGAAAGTCCACAATACTACATGGAGGACTATTGGGAACAAGTCAAACCTGTCTATCAAGTAGCTACTCTTGCTACAAGTGGCCAAAATATCAATTACACTGCCAAGAGACCACCTCTTCAATGCTATGAGTGTGAAGGTCCACATCGTGTGACCGAGTGTCGTATCAGGATAAAAAATAACGCCACACTAATGCAAACCAATCAAGCGAGCACGTCTACAATGCCGATACTCATGTGTAATCGATGTGGCACAGATCATTTGATTGCCCAATGTTCAAATAATCCAAATGTGCTGAAGATCACGCCATTAAATTTGATTGAGGTTATCGAGGAGCCATCAGAAAGTACGCTTGTGGTACCAGTGAACATACTCACATGATCGATGCTCCAAAAACAAAATTATATTCTTGAAGAGAAAAAGACACGGCATCAATTGCCCAATCTCAGTAGAAGAAGAAAACACGAAGGAAGAGATCGCAAAAAGCACCGAAGTCAGACCCCAGTTCAAAGACCAACATAGGGATTGGTGACGACCCCTTATATATGAATGATGTTGAAGAGGATTCTGATTCAGGTGAAACCATGGAGATCAAAATGACCACTAGGAAATAAACCAACAAGGAAGATCATCATGAGCCACAATGGCCATGACCCAAAAAGACGTTAGGAACTTACCCAAACCCTACAAACGAGATCGAGCAAGTCAAGTAATTAAAGAGTTTGGTAGAAGAGACCCAGAGGGATCTAGAGCCATCACCTAGGAAGATCCAAATTACAGACACAATGTTTCCTACGCAACAACAACCTCACCAAGTCCATAGACCCTTAGCCATACCTAGTGTCATTTAAGAAGAAAGTGACTTAAAGTCATGGGAAAGTGGCCGTACTCACTTCTTGTTGGAAAGAATGTTTACAGAGGGACTACCTCACCCTATCAAAGAAATGGAGATCCCATCTTCCCCACTTCAAGAGACTGAAGCCCAGAAGGTGCCGTTAAATATTTCCAAACGGATGGATTTCATGGCTTCAGAAGTTAGAACCACCATCATGTCCAAACTATATGGAGACCCTAAGCTATTCTTAGCTCTTTGAGCTTTCCTCAATGGAGAACTGAAGGTCGGGCTACCACAATTTTTGCAGATGGATGGAGCTAGGGAGATGCCAATAGAGGAGGAACACTTAGATCCACAACCCAAGCTAGATGAGAACCCTGTTGTAGAAATACATGTTAACAAGTTGGGACAATACTTTGAGGGCGATGAATCCAATGCAACCATACCAATCACTACCAAAAGATTAACTGTGAAGGGAATCCTTGATGGTGGCACTGGGGTTAGCATTGTGACTAAAAATTGATGGGAAACTATGGGAAGACCTCACCTTGGGACCACAACCATAGTAGTAAAGATGGCCAATGGGTCTATTGTTAAACCTATGGGGATGCTAGAAGATCTCAAGATCAAGGTCTTTGGACATAATATAAGAAATACCTTCATCGTTATGGATTTCTCCAAGCACACTATGGCATCTAAGAAGATCTTAGGATGTCCTTTCATGCGGGAAGCAAAAATGGTACATCACGGGTCTAAAAACCATGTCTACTTGTAGTTCCAAGATTTTGTCATTTGAGTGGATCTTGTAATTGGTAGAGCATATCCTCTAGAAAATAGGTTTATAATTGATCATAGATCTGAAATCACAGTTTGCTTGGCCCCATTGCAGTATTGTTACACGTGTAAAGTGGACACTGATGTTGGGGAAGATTCTCCTTATATGGATGTACTACCTGGGATGATTGAGTCGGAAAATGTAGATTGGGTCCACTTAGCAGCAACCATAGACACTTGGGAAAACAGGGGACGACCTAGGTAACACTGGAGGGGTGAAATGCCACCACTCGTACCCTTAAATATGCTAGAAGCAATGCATATAGCTTTTGATGACCTACAAGAGGAAGGTTTGACTGGCATTGGAACCAGTAGCATCTCACAAGACTATAGCCCACACGATTTGGGGTCAGAATCATCAATTGAAATTGACTCTGAGGACAAAGAGTCTGAGTTAAATCTTAGTGAAAATGTGGGGACAACCCATTCAAGGCCCAATGGTACCCTAGATGAAAATCTATCCAAGGGAGCAGAAGACAGAAATAGCAATTCATCTAGTGACTCTTCACTAGAGATCGGCCGTAATTGAAAATTAGAAAAGAAGAGTAAGAGATATAAGAGGCGACGATATTGAGCAAATGTGCGTGCTAGAATAAATGAAAAGAAATCTATCTCAGAATGGCTTAATTATATAGGGGCATGTGATGATCATCAAAAGTTGGTAGATAACTGGGGTGAATATCTTCAAAGAGTTATGTGGTGTAGTCCACAACCCATTGACATCGCACAACTAGGCTACATAGAAGCCAAAGTTGAGTCATACCGTAAGGAGATGACATAATAAAGGGTTACAAGCCATCCGTCAAAAGAAAGCAGCCAAAGAATAGGCAGAGCTTTAAAAGATCCAAGCAAGAGTTGGGGCTCGAGAAAGACAACAACGTCTTAGATGCCACTAATCTGGGAATCACACACACTCCTATTCTTTATGACAATGGAACCGTGGTTCAAAGCTTTTTGGTCATGCCTGTTGGTACTATGGAGGGTAATATAAACCTGGGGTGCAAATGGATTTCTGTTGTCAAATGTAATATCGATTGGGAGACAGAGAGTATCACGATGCAGAAACTAACTCATGGCCCTACGGCTCAAGGAATAACAACTGAAATCTCACCTCTTCGTAACACAAAAAACAACAAAATATTTCCAATCCAAAAAATCACAACATCCTTGCCAGTAGCACAACCCTCTAAAGCTTCAACTTCCATGGCAACTACGATAGAAAGTGCTACATCAAAGTCTTCATGTGATCTAACGAAGGGTACATATCAATGGGTCCCCAAAGTATCGTATCGGACCCCCCTATAGTTCAAGTTAATTCACAAAGGAAACCTCGAAGGAAGGCGTCCACTCGGGTAAGAAGGTGAAAACCAAACCATGTTGGATTCCCAAACATTTATTACAAGCCCAAGGCTACTATGATGGAAAAATTGAATTTGGGTACCTAAAACGTAAATCGTGTCCTTCCCTATCCACTACAAAACCATGTGAGACAAACCTTGTAATTCCAAAGCCGATGGAGACCATGGGAAGGGAAAGATCACAGAATGCTACACACCTATTCCAGAGCTAGTTTGGGTTCTAAGGCAAAACCAATCTATTCAGCTTAGCTCAGGAAAGGGGGAGTTCCATGAAGCTTCTAGCTCCTCATGTAATGCATCCATAGAAAAAGCTTCTACACAACCTCCACCTACCATAGGCATCCTCCATGAAGCTACAAAAGATTCGACACCTCCCATTGTTCAATTATTACCTGATGCACTACTTCAAGTTCGTTCCTGGGAGAGTACCTTACCACCCTTGCAACTTGATGAGGCACCCAAGGTAATAGAGAACTACTGGCTAAAATCCTCACCCATTACCAATTGGAATAACTGGTTCCAAAAGGTGATGACATCCTTTTAAAGTATGATCTACCCAAGGAAGGGCGAGTCTCCATTCACGTCAGCCTATTGAACTATTTCCCTCTTACTCTTCTTTCCTGACCCTTGAGCTTTTTGATTTTAGGGATTGTGTGTGTGTGTGTGTGTTGTGTGTGTTGTGTGTGTGTGTGTGTGTGTGTATATATATATATATAATAACTAACCACCCTAGTTTAAAACAAAAAAAAAACAAAAAAAATATAGTAAAAGCAAGAGCAAATAGCAAACAAGTGTGCACAATACTAGTCAAAATC